>NC_063162.1:60199988-60499988 GCF_023159225.1 Perognathus longimembris pacificus
AAGATTTCTATCATTTTCCCCCTTGAGATATGCCTATATTCTTATTTGTGTTGCTATAAATCCAAAGAGGAGTCACATAACCAGGCACCAGTGGCTCCCTCCTGTAATCCCAGCTACTCAGAAGACTGAGATCTGAGGATAGCAGTTTAAAGCCAATCCAGGCAGGAAAGTCTGTGAGACTCATATCTCCAATTAACCACTAGGAAACCAGAAGTAGAGCTGTGGCTCAAGTGGTAGAGCAGTAGCCTTGAGCATAAAAGCACAGGGACAGCACCCAGGTCCTGAGTCCAAGCCCCAGGACCAGTAGACACAGAATATCCCTCGAGTTTCCTCCCCAGGACACACCTCAGATGCACTGAGACCTGGGTGACATGTTTACACAGAGGGGTCAGGAAGATGCTGCTGCTCCAACCCCGCTGGCCAGTGTCCTAACATGTGTAGACTATTTGAAAAATTCCAGGTAAACACAGCACACGTTCCTCTGGGCCAGGCATACCTTCCCTTCCTGCCAGTCTCGTGCTGGGCCCAGGGTGCCACCTCCGTCCCACTCCAGGGACTGTGCTAAGGGAAGAGATGGCTGAGCACCTCAGGGTGTTACACCTCAGTGCCATGCAGCATGTCCCTGCTGCCCTGGTCCCACTTGCACCCAGGCCTGTCTCCGCTCAGCCTCCACCTCATCCACACAGGCCCAGGCTTGCCTCTGCTCAGCCTCGGCCTCCTCCACTCATGTCCAGGCCTGCCTCCGCTCAGCCTCGGCCTTCTCCACGCGTGCCCAGTCCTGCCTCCACTCAGCCTTGGCCTCCTCTACCATGCCCAGGCTTGCCTCTGCTCAGCCTTGGCCCCCTCACGCAGGCTTCAGGCCCATTTCTTACCTTTGGCAGGGACAGCAGGGGGAACATCCACCTTCTCCTTCCGTCTCTTGCCCTTCTTGGGATGCAGTGGGGCCAGGCTGGTCACACTGGTAACAGTCTCCCCAGAGCTGTAGAAGCAAAAGGGCCTCGGTGAAACCAAAGTCTCCTGAGATACTGCGAAGCAGGAAGAGAAAGAAGCTAGCAGTTTCGAGTAGTTTCTGAGCATTCTAGCAGGATGACAGGGGAAGCTCTGTGCTGATCTCCAGGGATGGCCGCAGGTATGCTGCTGACCCTGGGCTGATCTACTGTGAAAAGTGCTGTGTAAAGCTCAGATGTCCCTGGAGAGTAGGACTAGCTTGTCTATACAATGTACAGATGTGGGAGCCAGTGGTTTAGAGCTGGTTAAATTGGTGACTCTGGCATTACTACCTTCCGGGGCTATAGTAAAGATGTCATTAGGTTGAGCTTCCCTAAAACCATGTTGTTCATCCCAAATCAAAGCATCTGAAAGGTACTTCCAGGGAGCTATACCTGGAAGTCTTCACCCTCCCCCCAACCCCACCCCCCTCATGAGTACCGGACTTCCTTCTGCTGTATCTTCCCCTTTAGCACAGGCTCAGTGAATTCACCCTGAGGAGGGGCCTCTTTCCAGTGATCTGACTGTGTTGTGACTACAGCACTGGTTTCTTCCAGTGTTATCCGTGTCAATCCAATGTGGCAGGATTGCAAACTTTACATTGTACATATGAAAGTCTACGCTCACAGGGACTATGCAACTGCTGCTCTGAGCAGCACTGGCACCAAGCAGTGAACAAGAAAGCTAAACCTCTGTGTAAGGATGGAGTCCCCAGACCTCCTTGAATGCCCATCAGTTCTGCTATGGGCTCCAGCAACCCAGAGGAAAGCCCCCTTCAGGATCTTTTGTCCTTGGGCACAGGTTCCGGGAAAGTATGGTTTACCAGAGGAGGCTACCTCCCCAAACCATAAAGAAATTTCCCAAAGTAGTCAGGCACTGATGACTCATGCCTGCAACCCCAGCTACTCAGGAGTCTGAGATCTGAGGATCACAGTTGGAAGCCAGCCTGGGCAGAAAAGATCATGAGACTCTTAGCTCCAATAATCAGCAAGAAGCCAGAAACAGAGGTGTGGCTCAAATGGCAGTGTGCCAGTCTTGAGCTAAAAAAAAATCCCTGAGTTCAAGGCCTCATATTAGGACAATAAAAAAAAGTTTCCTGAAGTCTCTAAGAATGGGACCAAATGCCTAAAGTCAGTAATCAGGCTGTTTTCACCTGAAATTAGAGTCTCCCTTTTATTTGAAAACATGCTAAGCCTTTCTGGAAAGGAGACTACAGGCTAAAAGGTACTGCACATTGGGTCCCATGTCAGAATATCAACAATCAAATTTAAGATACACACACACACACACACACACACACACACACACACACACACACACACATATCCCACTGGGGTTTGGGGTTTGAACTCAGGGTCTTGTGCTTGCTAGGCAGGCACTCATAACACCTGATCCATACTCACAGCCCTCTTTGCTTTAGTTAATTTTCAGACAGGGTTTTAATTTTTGGCTTGAGTCAAGGTGGACCACCATATTGCTAGTTATGCAGAAGGAGGTCCCTGCTTGCCACCACACCTAGCCTGTTGTTTAGATGGGATCTTGTTAACTGTTTTGGCCCAGGCTAGCCTCAAACCTGAGTCCTCCTAACTGCTTTTTCTCAAGTAGCTGGATTATAGGTGGGAGACACTGCACCCAGCTTCAAAGTGTACAGAGCTGACAAAGTACAGAGCTGCTATATGTTTGGGTCTATCCTGATGGAGAATAACTTGACAACATCTACCAATGTTACAGAGCCTTAAACTCGGGTCTGACAATCTTTGGCAATTGGTTCTATGGATATCATTGCCTATGTATAAAGATTAAGCATTTTATTTAGTTTTGTGCCAGTACTAGAACTTGAACTTAGTACTTCATGCTCTTGCCTGGCTTTTTGCTCATGACTGGTGCTCTACCACTTGAGCCACAGCTCCACTTCCATCTTCTTGCTGGTTAATTGGAGATAAGAGCCACATGGACTTTTCTGCCTTGGGTTGCCTTCTAAGTAGCTACAAATATAGGCATGAGTCACTCACTAGACATGGTGTAATTTGGTATTCCAGTAATATTTGTCATAGCAATAGCCTCAGAAACAGCTCAACTGTCAGCTACCTAGTAACTGGTTAAGTAAAATTTGTTAAGTACGCACCCGATTTACCTATACATGGGGTGTTCTTAGGTTGGGTAGAGGAAGGAGGAATCCATCTCTGTGTGGGTGAGGGCTGGTGCACTACTAAGTGAAAAGCCTAAGTATGAGACATGGCATTAATCGTCCCAGTCTTTGTAAGAAAATAGGGGAAATAAGAATATATTCTCATTGGGTTAAAATAACTTCTCCCATCAGCCATCAAAACTGTTTTAGGTGATATTAAAGACTGTCAGACCAAATGTTTCTGTTTTTAAAGTACAGTTCATCCCTGGATATAGCTCTAAATAGAAGCTGATGACCTTTTCATTCTGTTTCTCATTTGATATGCTAAATGTTCTTTTAATTCTTTCCTTAGGAATATATCAAAATGTTGCCAATTGTTTGAATTATGTTCTGTAAGAAAACATTAGTTATTTTAGAATGTCTGGAATTATAAAGATGTCAACTTTTAAAAATTCATGTTTGGTTGCTAGGATTTTTCCTTTGAAATACTTTGAAATAATATAATTAAAGAGATATATTTTCAAATTTACTTTTATCTGCATAAATAGAGTCTAGAAATAGTCACAAAAACTTTAAAAAATAAAGCCAGACCATAGTGGCTCATGCCTATAATCTTACCTACACAGGAGACTGAAATCTAAAGACTGAGGTTCAAAGCCAGTACAGGCAGGAAAGGCCATGAGAGCCTTATCTCCAGTCAACTAGCAAAAAGCCAGAAGTGGAGGTATGGCTCAAGTGGTAGAGCACCAGATATTAGCAAAAACATCAAGCAAGAAAGTAAGGGCCTGATATCCAGCCAGCACAAAACAAAACAAAAGAACTTAAAAATTGTGTTTCTTGATAATTAAGATTCTGAGGGACTTAACAAATGTCAGATAGGAAGAGAGAATCACTATTGTATTCATTTACAATTAAATGCAAAGGAATAAATATATATACACACTTAAGATGCATTATTTTAATAACAGACTAGATATTTTAAAATAAATAAATGAAGACTGAATCTCAGAGTGGGAAAACTTCCAAGAACCTAGTTTTCAAAGAGATTCACAAGGTCAGCATATTTTTACTGGGAAAAGAAATGTTTGGTCCTAGCTTTAGAGTTGAGGGTTCATGGTGTCAGTTCCCAAGTAGCTGAGAGGAATGTGAGTTTGCAAAACTCTGCTAGAGCAAACAAGGGATTAGAAGCTCTCAGAATTGCTTAAATACACAAATACATGTTGAGCTTAGCTTTGTAGACTCTTAAAATGTTTATTTATTTTCCTTCCAATATAAAGTACTGCAGACCTTCAAGGTTTAGGTATGAAGATAAAAGGAAGTAAGTCTAGTATGACCAGACACAACTTCTGTAAATAGTTCCACTCTATTTTTACTATTTTTATGTGTGTGTGTGTGTGTGTGTGTGCGTGTGTGTGCGCGCGTGCGTGCACTCTTCCAGAGGTGTATATGCTCTCCAACCCAAGGTCTCACACTCTGCTTTGGCTTTTTTGCTCAAGGATGGCACTTTACCAATTGAGCCACACCACTACTTCTTGCTTTTTGGTGGTTAATTGGAGATAAGAGTTGCCCAGACTTTTCTAACTGGCTAACTTTGAACCTCCATCCTCAGATGGAGGTTCCTGAGTAGCTAAGATTATAGGCATGAGCCACTGCTGCCTAGCTAGAGTGATACATTGCATCACAGTTTGTGAGCCTGTATATGTCATCATTAGCACCTGGGCTTCATCTTGCTGCTTCTTCCATGGCTTTGGCCAAAGTATGGTAACATGTCAGCGCCCCCCCACACCACGCCCCAGGGCCACACAGAATAACACCACCATGTATGTAACATACCTGCTGCCATTTACTGGCATCCTGGATTTGTTCTCAGGAGTTTGCATGCACTTTTTCTATCCCAATATTTTTGCAAACGTTTTCTCTGATTCCTTTTCATTCTGAAATCGTTTGCTATCTTTCTTTTGCCTCTGAGGTCAGATAATCTCTCCAATTATACCTCTAATAGTGGGGATCAAATGTTAGTCCCATCTCCTTTTCTCTTTTCTTGGGTTTAATCTTTTAGCTCTTTCTCATATTAAAAAAATAAAAGTTTCTGGAACATCATTGATAATGAACTTGTGTCACCAGGCTTTCAGTAAGCTGGAAAAAAATTCTGCATTGTCATCACCATTTTTTTCCTTCTGAATAGTACAACTGCACTAAACTAAACTTAGCTCTAATTCATGGTTCAACAGTGAGACCCCATATACACAAGTGAGTCATCCGGAGACATAATGTTACTGACTCTCCTCCCAGCCAAACCCCAGCTTTTCTCCATGGAGCCAGCAGGGCTGGGTCCAAGTTCTTTTGACTAAGAAAACGCACCTTATTATTAACTTACAAGGAAAAGTTATCCTGAATCTCAGATTGGAACAGAGCTGGATTTTGTCTCAGACAGAGAGATCTAGTGTTGCTCTTGCCAAAAAGGATGGAAACCAGAAAGGATGGAAAACATGGCCCCGGAAATTCCCTCAAAATTAGAGGGTTTGTGTGATCAGAGGGAAAGAGTTTGTGAGGAGCTTGTTGTTAAACTGGGCTGGGTTTTGTGCTTGTTTCTGGCTTTAACAAGGGTGAAGCAAGAGATGCACGTGGGGGGCTCTTGCAGGAAAGCAAGGGCTATCTGTCATTGCCTCCTGGCCTCCTTCCACAGGGAGTTTCCACTCCACAAAGGCTCTCCCCTCCTCCATGACCCGTGGTGCCCAGATAGAGTGAGTGTGCACTGGGCAGGGGGGAGAAGGCCTGTAACAGTGCTTGTTCCATTCTAACTAGAGATGACCAGGCACTTAGTTCCTTGGGCCTTCACATCCTTAATCTGTAAAATGCGTGACCTGTCCTCACAGAGTTATTATATTTTTTGCTTTGTTTTGTTTTTCTTTTTCTGGTCCTTGGGCTTGAACTCAGGGCTTGAGCAATGTGCCTGAGCTTTTTTGCTGAAGTGCTAGCCTCTACTTTTACAACTCCCCTTCCAGCATTTTGGTGGTTCCTTGAAGGTAAGACTCTCATAGATTTTCCTGACCCGGGCTGGCTTTCAACTGCGATTCTCAGATCTCAGCCTCCTGCATAGCTAGGTACAGGAGTGATCCACTAGCCCCTGAATCACAAAGTTATTATAAAAATTTGATAAGATGGCAGGGCCTATATGAGATGGGACAGAATGAACTATCTACCAAGTCTCATCCAGCACATGGGTAGCAGTGTGGACATCTCACCGAGGCCCTGCAAGTGTGATGTTTCATGGTTCCTGTGCTTCAGCCCTCAGAGAAAGGCTACATGTTTCAGCATGAAACTTGATCAGAAGTCTTTCTTCTGTATATATAACACACAACACCTTTCCAAACATGGCCTCTCACAGATACAATGGTGCCAAGCAAGTGCCAGCACAGGCAGACCAGGCAGGGAATAAGGGAGAGACGCCCCCAAGCAATGGACTGCTACCCTAAGACAAGCAGAATAGATGACCCAGATTTTGCAAGGCTCCAACAAATTCTGAATAGCCCTCTCTCATGTGATGCCCTCTCTCTCTCTCTCTTTCTCTGTGTGTGTGTGTGTGTGTGTGTGTGTGTGTGTGTGTGTTAGTTATCAACAACAAAGCGGTATCTGTATCTGTGTCTTGCCTGTGCAAGCTGCTGTGGAAACAGTTCAGCCTCTAGAATCTGAAGACCTCTCCAGAGAGAAAACTGCACCTCTGAACTGTCCAGGCCCTTCCTAAATGGAAGGCCGTTTTAGTGGCAGCTAAACAGAGATGTAGGTTCTGACTCAATAGGTCCTGAAAGAAGAAATCTGGATCCAGCCCACACAATAGAGATTCAGGAAAACTGGGACAGGGAAATCATCAGTGGAGCCAGATCTACTATGGCTATGCTTAAACCAGATCCCTACAGAGAAGCTACCAAAAGGCTGTGTCAGCATTGCAGTGTATGTTGAGTTTGTACTAAATCCAGGCATTACAGCTGTTTCAATCCTTCCTCTGGAAGGTGGGGTCACTATAGGGCTTGAAGGTTGGCTTTCTGAGCTCTGGAGCCATGCCTGTTACGCTAATGGCCAGGCCCAGCTTGGTATAAGAGTGGGCAGAGAAACTAGGCTAGAATAAATGATGCCACCCACCAAAATGGTGTATCTGGGGGCCAGATACATGGAAATTTTGTCCCCACTCTTAGAGTTAGGAATATCTGGGAGTAGACAGGAAGTGGGGGAGGGGGAAACTACCATACATTAAACCGATTCTACATTTAAAAAAAACAGGGGCTGGGGATATGGCCTAGTGGCAAGAGTGCTTGCCTTGTATACATGAGGCCCTGGGTTCGATTCCTCAGCACCACATATACAGAAAATGGCCAGAAGGGGCGCTGTGGCTCAAGTGGCAGAGTGCTAGCCTTGAGCAAAAAGAAGCCAGGGGCAGTGCTCAGGCCTTGAGTTCACGGCCTAGGACTGGCCAAAAAACAAAACAAAAACAAAACATAAGAAAGTCATATACACCCGGCCACACCCTGCTTGGGTAAAAAATGTCACATTAAAACACAGTCATGTTGAACCACAGTGGGAGTCCCTTTAATGTCTCTTGAACATCTAATGGCCACCAGTGAGTTGTGGGTGGCTCATTTGTATAATCCTAGCTACTCAGGAGGCTGAGATCTGAAGATCACAGTTGAAAGCCAGCATAGGCAGCAAGGTCTATGAGACTATTATCTCCAATTAACCAGAAGTAGAGTTGTGACTCAAGTGGTACAGTGCCAGTCTTGAGTGAAAAATCTAAAGGCCACATGCAGGCCCTGAGTTCAAGCCCCAGGACCAGCACACACAAAACATTAACTGATTTTTAAAAACTGCCATCTTGCCTCTGGGACATACTAGAGGTAGAGCAAAGCTGTGGACGAAGCCACGAGTTTAGCCCTCCTAAAGATTGAGTGCTTCCTTTGGGCCACACACATCTTCATGTGTGTACCTACAATACATGGATCCAAATGGTCCCTGAAGTCTGTTTCTTCCAATTCCTTGTCAATTGAGAAACTGCTTTTGGTCCCTGGGTGCAGTTATTAGCAATATGCCCTAAAGAGGATTTTCTTAGCAGTGTACAGGTGGCTCACACTTGTAATCCTAGCTACTGAGGAGGCTGAGATCTGAGACTCTTGGCTTGAAGCCAGCCTGGGCAGGAAAAGTCCATGAGATTCTCATCGCCAATAAACTACTCAGAAAAAGCCAGAAATGGCACTCTGGCTCAAGTTGTAAAGTGCTAGCCTTGAGCATAAAGAGGCTCAGGGACAGTACCCAAGCTCTGAGTTCAAGCCCAAAGACTGGCCAATTCAAAAAAAGGTGTGGGGTGGGGGCTTTGTCATGGCCTCAACTGGGACCAACCAGGTCAACCCTGAAGGCCCTTATCAAGTGGCAATCAGAAACTGTGTTAGGTCGGTTTTCATTCTGTGGGAGTTGTGGGGAGTGGGGGGTGTGCTCGCGTGTATGCACACATAAGCAGCCACACATGTACCAGTACTGGGGTTTGAACTCAGGGCCTGGGTGCTGTCCCTGAGCTTTTTTGCTCAAGGCCAGCATTCTACCATTTGTGCCACAGCTCCACTTCTAGCCATTTTTTTTTATTGAGGTGGGAGGGAGTGATTAATTGGAGATAAGGAGTCTAAAGGACCTCCTGCCTGGGCTGGCTTCAAACCCCATCCCCAGGTCTAAGCTTCCTGAGTAACTAGGGTTACAGGTCTGAACCTGTATTAGGCTGGCATTAGGTCAGATTTTGCCACATCCTCTTGGGCCCCCAGGACCCTTCTTGCTCCACACTCCTTGGAAGGCATTGCTTCAGTTTATCATTTTATCTCCAGAAATGTCCCCATGATCCTTTCCTTCTTGCCTTGGTTTCTTGATTCTGACAGGGCTGTGAGAGGGCCCATCCATCCCTCAACTCCAACCACAAGTTCTTTTCCCCAGAGTCAGCTACCGCTAAGAAAGCCCACAAACTCAAATTCATGTGAACAGGACAAGGTTCCTCATACTGCACCCCAAGATCTTTGAATTTGCTAAAGATCCCTCATCTGCCACCCAAATACCCAAGATCAATTGGTATAACACGCTGGGAATTGCTTAGAACTTGCATTGTGTTGCTTTTATGATGGGTGAACACACCATGCCTTCTCTGGGACCCCGGAAATGGCTTCTTTCTTGTTAAATGAATGACATACATCACACGTGTCAATCTGTGTCTGGTGCGTGGGAAGCGTTTAATGGGTATCACCGATCATTATTTTACCATATGATTAGCCTCATAATCAGTATGGAGTCTGCTCTCTGCAGACTGAATTGAGTGCAAGGTGCATTCTCTATAGACTACAGCCAGTGAAGGGCCTCAAGAAATGGGGGTCACCATGCATAATTTCTTGCTTCTTCTACCTATGACCTTTTAATGAACATATTATTATTATTATTATTATTATTATTATTAGTTACATGCCAGTCCTTGAGTTTGAACTCAGGGCTTGAGAACTGTCCTTGAACTTTTTTGCTCACTCTACCAATTGAGCCACAGCTCCACGTTCAGCTTTTTTGCTGGTTAATTAGAAATAAGAGTTTCAGGGGCTTTCCTGCCCAGGCTGGCTTTGAACCATGATCCTCAGATGTCAGCCTCCTGAGTAGCTAGGGTGACAGGTGTGAACCACCAGTGCCACTCACGTGGCAAACAGAACAATGACAGCCCTTCCCCATAAGAGGGCGCTGTGAGGAGTGAAAACGCGGTTCGTGCTCAATCCAAAGAGCAGCTTGGTTACTGTTAATAAGATCACCTCCCTCTCCCTCTCTGCCCTACACCTCAGGGTCTCCAATCTCCACAGTCCAATGGCCTCTGGGCCAAGGAACCCCTGTGGTCCATCAGTCTCTCTCCATGTCCCTTCCCCAATCCTGCTCCCGTTCCTCTGGATTACACTCCATTGTCCTTAAGACTTAGCCCGAGGTGCCCTCCAGGAGGCCTTCTCCTGCAAAGCATCAGGAGTGCTTCCTCTGCCATCCTAGCACCACAAGGTCCACAGCTTACTTCTCTGAGTTTTCCCCAGGCTGGGTGCTATTTTATATTTGCTCTGTGGTTGTATAGTCTATCAAATAGAAAAAAGTAACTTAGCATGAGGGACAAGGTAACAAACAGAACAAGAAATGTATCCAATGCCTAACGTATGAAACTGTAACCTCTCTGTACATCAGTTTGATAATAAAAATGTGAAAAAAAATAATAATAAATGGTAAAAAAAAAGAAAAAAGTAACTTGGCATACCAATAAAGTAATAACAGAACTATCTGCAAAAAGCTCACTCCTTACCAGGTACACTGGAAAACTTTATTAGAGGCTAACAAAGCTGTGTGCTAGATATATTATCTCCCTGTTTTTCAGAGTCTTCCAGTGATGTTGATTTTTAGCAAAGAACACACAGCAATCAATGTAAGAGTCTGGATTTGAGTGTGAGCAGCCAGGCCCTCGGGCCTTTGTTTTTGCAGCAAATCATCATTCAGAGAAAGAACAAATGTTTCAGGGCTTATGACTATTCAGATATATAGATGAGTGGATGGATGGACAGATGAATAGACAGATGGACAAATGGATGGACAGAGATATAGATCTACATCTATCTGATATAAAACTCTATCAGATATTTATATAGATGTCAGATATCTCTATATAGAGATATATGGAGATAGATCAATCTATATCTGTCTATAGGATAGATCTATCTATATCTATAGCTATATGTGCATATGTGTGTGTGTGTGTGCGTGTGTGTGTATGATCCAGTACTTCAGAGCCCAGTCTTTAGATTCCCTCTAAAGTCATATCTTTGTTTCCGTTCTGAGACCCTGAGCATGTCACTCTAAATCCCACAATGCCACTGTCATGGGCTATTTAAAATTTCTTAGCTGGGCACTGATGGCTCATATTTGTAATCCCAATCATTCAGGAGGCTGAGATCTGAGGATCATGGTTTGAAGTCAATCTTAGCAGAATAGTCCTTGACACTCTTATCTCTAATTTTCTAGACAAAAGCTGGAAGTAGAGGTATGGTAACACCACCCTTGAACAAAAAAGCCAAGCAGGAGCATGAGGCTGAGTTCTAACCCTAGTAGGGGTATGTATGTATGTATAAATTAAAAAAAAATATCTCTGGTGGTGGAAAGACTGAAAAAAAAAACACTTTCAGTTAAGCTCAGAATCAAAACTGAGCTGTGCCGGTTGTTCATCCTGTATAAAGGGTCCCATATCCCTAATTAGCAGGGAGAGTTTGCCTCAGGAAGCATGATGGCTGGCCTAGGCAATAAGCGGGCCCCTGACCTGTCTCTCACTCATAAGCACTTCCTTGTCACCAGCCTGGAGGCATGGTCCCCTTTCCAGGCTGGCTGGGAATTACTTCCCTCTAGCTCCTATCTGTTTTTCCACAACTTTCTCCAACTTGACCTCATGGAGGAAGAGCCAGATCTCTATTGGAGTAGTAGATCTGACTTTCCAGAACTTCTGGGCCCAGTTCATACTGTTCTTGGCCTATTTTTCTGGGGGAGGATGGGCTTAAAGTCCCACAGGGCCCTGAGACATCAGCTGTGCTTTGAGATGTCTCTGGCTGTGGGAAAGGAACACTGTCCCAGTCCTGAAGGCACCTCTCCCAGAATGGAGCAGCAGCTTCCGACCTCAGGGATAAGATGCATGCAAGATGAGTTACTTTTCCTCCTCTTTGAATTTCTTTTAGCAAGTCACAGGATTCCCTGGAGTATCCAGTTCCCGCCGGTAACTTGGAAAGACCTCTTTTCTCTGTGACCACAGCCTCTTAGGCACCAATGTGTGGCTTCTTCTACGGCCCCTCCCCTGCCCAAGGGTTTCTGTTTCTGGCACTTGGCTCTGGTCCTGTACTTTCTGTTCCCGCCTCCTTGAAAACATGTGGTCAAAGGACAAAAAAGGGTCAGGGGCCAGGGGTTATGCCTATAATCCTATTTACTCAGGAAGCTGAGATCTGAAGATCTTAGTTTGAGGCCAGCTGGATCAAGAAAGCCTATGAGACTCTTATCTCCAGTCACCCAGAAAAAAGCCAGAAGTGGATCTATGGCTCAAGTAGTAGAGTACTGACTTTGAGTAGCAAAGCCCAGGGGCAGTACCCAGGGTCAAGGTCTGAGTTGAAGGAGAGTTAACTCATTCACCAGGCACCATGGGAAGACATCGGGGCAGCATTAAGCAGGACAGGCAGGAAGACCTAATTGGGAAGATGAGGCCCAAGCTAGGCAGATATTCATTCCAAGGTTTGTGGAGCCAAGGCCTGGCCCTAGCGTGTTCCTTGGTTACAGCTTTTCCTGGCAAGTTTTCCAGGGGCAGATGTACAGGTGATCCAATGGACACAGGCCAATGGGGAGAGCTGCAAACCAGGCAGGCACCTCAACCTTCTTCACTGAAAGCCCCCAGTTGTGGCTAGCAGAAAAGCATGGATTGGAGGGAGAGGTGGGCAGCATTTGTGATCACCTCTGACCTCAGCATTATGGTTTGGGTATTAAATAGCTCCCAAAGGCCATGTGCTTATAAGGCTGTGAGGTCACTTTGGGAGGTGGCAGAATGTCTAAGAGGCAGGGCCTAGTCAAAGGAAGTGAAGTCATGGGGGGGGGGGGCATGCTGCTGAAAGTGACAGGGAGGATCCTGACCCTTTCCTTGCTTCCACTTTACTCCCTGGGCACCAGGAAACTAATTTCCTCTGCCACACGCTCCTGCCACAATTGTCTTTCAAAATAACCAAGCCAACTGCCCATCGACTGAAACCTCAGACATCATGAGCCGAATAAATCTTTCCTCTCTTCAGTTTGATTTTCTCAGGTATTTTGTCATAGTAGCAGAAAACTAATGGATACACTTTGCATCCCAGGGCTGGGGATACTAAACTTTAATGTGGGTGACTGCATTGCTGTGTGTGGAGACTCAGTCATCACATGCTCAGAATGAAGCAACTTTAGGGAAAGGCTGAGGAAGGGAAGGAAGAAGAGCTCCACACTCTCCATGACAGACCACACACACACATCCCAGGAAGCAAACTGAGGGTCTCTGTGGTACAGACAACCCGCCATGATTCTGCACAAGAATGAAATGTCTCCATTACCCACTAGTCCTTGCACGTTAGGTGAATGTGCATCAGAAGAAACAAAACACTAAAAGAAAACCGCCTCATTGAGGTGGAATTGATGCACTTTAAATTTACTGATCATGACGTAAAATTCAGTATTTTTTAATAGATTGATCAAGTTGAGAAACCATGATTACATTACAGGTTTTGTGTGTGTTGTATGTATGTGTCTGTGTGTGTGAGTGTGTATGTGTGTGTTTTGTGTGTGTGAGAGTCCTAAGGCTTGAACTCAGAGCCAGGCACTATCCCTGAGCATTTTTATTTAAAAATATAGGCTGCATTTTATTTTTTTAATTTAATTTTATTGTCAAGGTGATGTACAGAGGGGTTACAGTTACATAATAAGGTAGTGAGTACATTTCTTGTCATACTCGTTACACCCTCCCTCATTTTTCTCTCATCTTCCTTCCCTCCCAGCCTGCTAGTTTTACAGTTCCTTTCCAACATATTTTCCTATGAGTATCACTACTGCATTGGTTCGCCCTTTATTCTTTGTCTCACCATTTTGATGTTTCCATTCCCTTCCCTAATTCAGATAACCATATATACAATACGTAATATACCAAAATCATATACAGTAGCAACAGGGGATAAGCCATAGGAAATTCACATAGTATATTAAAAATTACAACAATAAAATCCTCTTGTTTCCTTATCTTGGAGCTCATTTTGCTTAGCCTCATCTTATATGATCATATGTACATAGCTGTTGAGCTACTGTGATCCTCTGCTAGGACCATCCTAGACATTTTTATGCAATAAGCATAGTAATTGTTTGGCTTTAGAGACATGATGTAAAGTCACTGACCAAAACATGTAGAAATACCATTTGAAAAGATGTTTGTTATTTTACAGACACAATCTCTGCTTTTTAATTATTTTTCCCCCTAACAACCACATATCAGGGAGACCATGCACCTTTGTTCTCTGTGTTCTAGGCTTGTCTTGCTATCCCTGAGCATTTTTGCTGAAGGCTAGCACTCTACCACTTGAGCCATACCTCCACTTCTAGCTTTTTAGTAGTTAATTGGATATAAGAGTCTCACAGACTTTCCTGACTCGACTGGCTTTGAACCACTATCCTCAGATCTCAGCCTTCTGAGAAGCTTGGATTATAGGCATGAGCCTACTGGTACCCTACTATACTACAGTTTTGTGACATTTTTTATTAAACCCCCAAAGTTCACTCTTTTTCATTTACAGTTAACCTCCACTCCTACCTGAAATTATAGGAATCAGATTTTACTTCCCATTTCTGTGAACACACCTGTCCTAGGTGTTTGGTTGAAACACAATCATACCATTGTAAGTGTTGCATCTGCCATCATTCAGTCAGTCATGTTTTTGATTCCCACCTGTGTCTGTATTCTGCATTCCTTACCAAGTAGAGCTTTGTTGAACTCACTGCCAAGTTGTGTTTCTTCATTCACAAGTTAATGAACAAGCTCAGATGGCCTCCAGTTTCAGCTGCATGAACAAATCAGCTATGAACAGCTCCACATGGGTATTTATGTGCGTATTTTCCTATGACGGAATTTACTGGTTCATGTGTGAGGTCAATGACTTTAAAAACTATCAACTATTGTCTTGTTTGGCTGCCCCATTCTTAGCAACAATGCATGCATTCCAGTTTCTCTACCCTTTCATCTGTTCTTGACATTGTCACTTGGATTATAGCCATTGTAGTAGAGACGTTGTGGTATTGCACTGTGATTTTTTTTTGTCAGTTATGGGTCTTGAACCCAGGGCCTGGGTGCTTTCCCTGAGTTCTTTTGCTCAAGGCTAGTGCTCTACCATTTTGAACCACAGCTCCACTTCTGATTCTCTGGGGGCTAACTGGAGATAAGAGTCTCAAGTACTTCCCTACCCTGGCTGGCTTTGAACTGCAATCCTCAGACCTCAGCCTCTTGAGTAGTGAGTATTACAGGTGTGAGCCCTCAGTACTTAGGTGCTCTGTGATTTTAATTGGAATTTCCCTAAGGATACACAAAATATCTTCATGTACTTAATAGCACGTTTGTTAGGGAACTTTGTATTCAAATCTTTGTGCTCATTTGCAATTGTGCTATTTGTCTTCTTATTGAGTTATAAGAGCTCTTCATATAACTAGGAACAAATTCTCTTATCACTATCTGATCAGTAGGGATTTTCTCTCATATGGTGGCTTTTCATTGTTTTACTGATATCCTTGGAAGGGTGAAGGTTTTGAATTTGACCAGTTAATTTACTTAGAAATATTGCACAATGTCACAAAGATTTTCCCCTAGATATTTTATAATTTTATCTTTTACAGCTAGGTCTAATTTTTCCATTAATTTTGAGGACAGTAGAAGATAAGGGTCTCTGTTTGTGTTTTTGTCTATGGACAACCCTGGGCCCTAGAAACTTTCATTAAAGTGACCATACCATCTATTTGTCTTGGCATTGTTGCCAAGATTCACCTAACACTTAGTGTAAGAATTTATTTCTGGACTCTCAATTATGTTCTATTGACCCCTATGCCGGTATTTGACCAACTCTTCATTTTCTTGATTACTGTAACCTCAGAATGAATTTTGAAAAGAGGAAGTGAAAATGTTCTCTGTTCTTTCTGAAAATGGTCTTAGGAAATCTAGAATCTGCTGGGTAACATAAGTGAAACCATGCCATTGTTAAATCAGCACCAATTAGTTGTTCATGGGGGTAGATTCTGACATGTCCATTTAGGCTTACAGAGCATTTTGATCAGAGTCCTCCCCTTGTCATTCTCCCTCCTCTCCCCCTCCCCAAACCAGTCTCAGCAAATTTCAATGCTCTATTTCCACACACGTACACAAAGCATTTTGACCACCTTTGCCCTCCTGTATCCTTCATGGTTGCCCATCCCCAGTCCACTAGTACCCAGCTGCATGGTAGGTACAGGGTAATTGTTCAAAGAGGCCTTACCATCTAGAACCATTGTTACCTATGATGCATGCTCCACCAGCAAAGTGGGACACAGAACAAGCTAGTCCTCCAGAGGGCAATCAGGGGTAGCTACTCAGAAGGGATCAGCTTGGTTCAGCCCTTCCAGCCTTGAACGCCCCCAAACATAGCTGGCACCCTGAGCCACTTGCCATCTGATTCTGCACACAATCACACAGTACTTCAAATGCGCAAACATGCAGAACACACATTTATAGACTTTGTGTATTAACATGCAGATCTTCTCATTTGAAAAATGCATATTTCATCAAATTCTTTATAATTGCAAAAGAAAATAAAATAGCAAATCATTGTATATGGAACTTAGGAAATCTCCCTACCTGTTCTGAGGGCATTTCACCAAATAATGTCTCACTGGAAATAAAAAGAAGAAAAAAAGAACAGAAAATAGTAAATAAATGGTACTTTGGATACATACATTCAAGTAATTCCCTAAAATGCAGGAACCTTGGCCTCTATGGGTGCTGGTACTGTACCAAATAAACCTGAGGGCTTCTTGCATGCTTCTCTTTGGGGAAAATGCAGCAGAATTATACCTGCAGGTACAGAGATGCTGGTGATTTGATATTTGTTCCAGCTGTGCATGGAGCCAGGTCAGAAGCCAAATGCCTCAGGCTTCCTGCTGACCTAACCCATAATGTTCATTTGGGGCCAATGAGGGTTGAGAATTGGGTGCTAACCTGAAGGGTCCTGGTGTAATAAAGTTACTCAACACCTGAGCTCAGCCTTAGCCGTGAGCAAGTCCTTGGGGCCAGAGCAGATGATCCATCTCCATCTCCACTTAGAAGCTCCTCAGTGTAAAACGGTTTGAATTCTTTTTTTTCTTTTTTTATTTTTTGCCATTCCTGGGCCTTGGGCTCTGGGCTGGAGCACTGTCCCTGGCTTCTTTTTGCTCAAGGCTAGAGCACTCTGCCACTTGAGCCACAACGCCACTTCTGGCCATTTTCTGTATATGTGGTGCTGGGGAATCAAACCCAGGGCTTCTTGTATAGGAGGCAAGCACTCTTGCCACTAGGCCATATTCCCAGCCCCGGTTTGAATTCTTTAATGAGCACTTTCACGACCCAGAAGAGGCCTTTCAGAGAGCTGGGTTTTGTGATGATATGTGCCTATAATTCTACTACACAGAAGGCTGGGGTGTGAAGATGAAAAATTTCCATGGTCTTTCCAGGCCTGTGCTATAGAGCAAGTTCCAGGCCAGTCTGGAGTAAATAATGAGATTCAGTTTAAAATAATAAATGAGCGGGGTCCTGGTGGCTCACACCTGTAATCCTAGCTACCCAAGAAGTTGAGATCTAAGAATTGAGGTTTAAAAGGAGCCCAGGCAGGAAAGTCTGTGAGATTCTAATCTCCAGTAAACTACCAAAAAGCCAGAAGTGGAGCTGTGGCACTAGCCTTGCGCTAAAGAAGCTCAGGGACAGTGCCCAGGCCTGAATTCAAGCCCCAGGATCAGCACACACAATGAATAAATAAATATCCTTGGTAAACCAGTCTTGGAGCAAGACATCCTTCTCCAGTAGGTCTTTCTGAGAGAATACGAAATGATTCTGGCTGCAAAGTACTGGGCCGTTAATCTGTCAAGTGTCCAAGTGAAAGTTTGCAGCTGGGCTCACTTCAAACAGAAGGAAAGCTGAAACAGCCAGTGGAACCTGAGTTTACTCTCATGCAGTGACTCTGGGTTCAGCAACATGCCTTGCCTGGGCCAAAGGAACATTAGCCAGCGTGGAACAAGTCAACACTTAGAAGGTGCTGGGACTTGGCTTCTCTCTCTCTAACTGCAGGATATGCTTGTGCTACCCCATGAAGAAGCCTGGTTGACCCACTGGGAGATGAGACCCCACAAAGGAGGCAGCAACTCTCACAGCTGAAACCCCAGGGGAGCCAGGCCCCCAGCTCTACTCAAGTAATGATTCCAGGTGAGACCAGTAGAACTGTCCAATTGCGTCCAGCCCAAAATGAAGACCTTGCAAATAAAACATCTGTGTCATGCCACATTACATTTGGGGGTGATTTGTCATGTAGGAAAAAATACAGGGTCCAGAGCTGCCAGCATCTGGCACTATGTAACTTTTGGTATGTGCAAAACCAAGGAGAAAGACCCAAGGTAAAACAGCATTTGGCTGTTTAGGTTGATACTTAGTCAAGCTCCTAGCTCTCAGAACTGTGAGAGCAGAAATATCCAAGTGACTCCCTATGACATAAATGTGTGAGTCTTGTCAGGAGCTGGTGGCTCATGCCTGTCATCCTACCAACTCAGGAGGCTGAGATGGGAGAATCTTGGTTTGAAGAGCAGGAAAGTCCATGAGACTCTTATCTCCAATGAATCACAAAAAGCCAGAAGTGGGATTGTGGCTCAAGTAGTGGAGCACTGGCCTTGAGCAAGTAAAAGCTCAGAGCTAGCACCCAGGCCCTGAGTTCAAGCTGCCGGACAGGCACAAAAATTAATTAATTAATTAAAATAAAAAATAAGTGTCTGAGCCCCATCTGAGGGCTTTGCTGAGCACACTAGGAAAGAGCAGTGCTGCGCAGCCAGTCTCAGAATATACCACTCTCACAAACCCATGAGCAGGCAGCACAATCCCTACAGATGGAGGAACTTTTGAGTCTCCCAGGTAGGATGGGGGTACAGATGCATGCCTGTTTGAGGGAAATCTGAGGCCAAAGGCAGGTATACGCAGGGCCAATGCTCCCACTCATGAAGTGTTTCTAGACCTCACAGGGGACTATGCATGCATACCACCATCAGTGCTGACTACAGAGTGTAAATGTGACCCAAACTCAGAGTGGAGCCCTCCAGAGGCAGAGACCCTCAAGGCAAGGATTTGGGTGCAGTAGTGTTTAAAAGAAGATCCCAGGAGACCTACTGGGGAGCTGGGGAGCACCAGGGAAGAGAAGAAAGCCTTTTTAAGAGTGGATAATGGAACAAACTTTCTCGAGCAGCAACTGCTCAGTACCCAGCACACTGGATCCAGAGACAGGGACACCAGTCCACTCAGGGCTCTGTGTGTGTGTGTGTGTGTGTGTGTGTGTGTGTATGTACGTACGTATGTGTCAGTCCTGGAGCTTGAACTCAAGGCCTGAGCTTGTTTTTTTTGCTCAGTACTAGAGCTCTACTGCTTGAGCCACAGCTCTACTTGCAGTTTTTCTTTGGGGGGGGCGGGCGGGGGGAGTGTTAGTTGGAGATAAAAGAGTCTTACAAACTTTCCTGCAATCCTCAGGTCTCAACCTCCTGAGTAGCTAGGATAACAGGCGTGAGGCACCCAAGCCAGGCTGGGGCATGAATATTTTTCAGTGGTGATCTTGTGAACTGTGGAATTTCAAAGGCTGAAACAAAGATCAGTCCTATATCTAATTAGTCTCATTTCCTATTTCTGCTGCCAGAAAGCCCTAGTCCCAGGCCACTTCCTGCCATCCTCTGTCCTTTCTCCTCTTCCTTAGCCAAAACCTTTGGTCACCACAAACCTAGGGCCACGCTTTTCAGATTTTCCATCTCATGTGGAGGCTGTGATGCCTCCATCAGCACTGTTCCTGTAGCTGGGCAGCTGGTGCCCATCCGATCAGCCCTGTACTGAGTCTGGGCCCTTCTAGTTGTGCTGTCCTCCTCTTACCTTGGATCTGCTTGCCCTGTGTTTGGGATCAGGTCCTACAGAGCCGCTATCAAAGGATCCCTGATGCTTCTACTCTGTTCACTGAGTGTCCCTCACCCACCATGAAGGGCTATGATAGCCTCCAAGCTGGGGTCTCCAGGCCCCTACTTCCTGCAACCCCGGCCAGGACAAGGAGCCCAGCAGTGTGGGAAAGCATTGCTCATAGTTGAGATCCAGCCCATGAGTGCTGCCTGTGGGGAGAGACAGGGCAGAGATGCCCCTCCCCACACATAGTCCTGCGTGCTCACCATGCTAGACCTGAAGGCCCACAATGTTCAGGAAGCAGCCCTGCCCAGACAACCTGTGCAAGCCAGTACCATTGTTAGAACCATCAGCCTCTGTGTGGGAAGCGGGAAGCTGAGGACCACCGAGTTCTCTACTTCCTGCTTCCTCAGTCCAGGGCGACTTTCACAGCCACCTTCACAGACATCTGATGAAAAGCATTACGCCAGGTTGCCTATCCTGAAATGGCACTGTCTCACTGACTGGGGGTCAGCAGCCCCAAGTGTCTGTCAAGGCCTCAAAATGTAACAACTCCAAAAGGGGATGTGCTGAAAGAAAGCCAATGTGCTGGATGTCACAGTTGCACTATTTTTTTTTAAAAAGTCTAAAATACAGTCTCTCATTTGTAATCTTTTCTTCTTCCCTTTCTTCCTCCCTTTCTTTCTTTCTTCCTTCCTTCCTTCCTTCCTTCCTTCCTTCCTTCCTTCCTTCCTTCCTTCCTTCTTTCCTTCCTTCCTTCCTTCCTTCCTTTTTTTTGGTGCCAGTACTAGGGCTTAAACTCAGGGCTGAGATACTATTCCTTAGCTATTTTGCTCAAGATAGGCACTCTACCACTTGAACCACAACCCCACTTCTGACTTTTTGGTGTTGAATTGGAGATAAGAATCATGTGCCTTTTCTGTTCAGGCTGGTTCTGAACTGTGGTCCTCAGATATAAAATTCCTAAGTAGCGAGGATTACTACAAGTGTGAGCCAAGGACTCCCAGCCTATACCAACATTCATATATTGCCTTTAAGGGTCTAATGTAAAAGATGATTGCCTTCTCCTACACTCAAAATTTCTCGAAAGAAGAGATGAAAATACAAGAATTTGCTTTATTGTACTATAGATCACTTTATTTTTCCTTTAACTATAGAACATTAAATTGATTTGAGAGGAGACAGGTTGTGTATCCTACCTACCTATAAATTTCATGTCAAGTTAATCATGGGAACATTTACAAATATTTGTTATAAGCTGAGTGTGTGGTGGACACCTGTAATTCCAGCTACATAGAAGGTAGAAGCTGGAGGATCATGACCTGAGGCCAGGCTGGGGCAAAAGTGAAAGACTATCTGAAAAAGTATCTGGCAAAACACCTGCCTAGCAAGCATGAGGCACTGAGTTCAAATCCCAGCACCACACATACATGCACACAAAAGGTTTCTTGGTGCTGGTGGCTCACACCTGTAATCCTAGCCACTCATGAGACTGAGATCTGAGGATGGATAGTTCAGGCAGTCCATGAAACTTTTATCTTCAATTAAGCACCAAAAAAGCTGGACGTAGAGCTGTAGCTCAAGTAGGAGCACTGGCCTTGAGCATAAAAGCTAAGGGACAGTGCCCAGGCCTGAGTTCCAGCCCCAGAACTGGCATAACAACAATAGTAGTAATGATAGTGGTAGTAATTGTTTTAGAACGGTTGCAGCTGCTGCTCTAGGACCTCTGGGCCCAGGTAAGGGGGCCACCCAGGCCTATCATATGTACCCTCTGCCCTCTGTGCTTGCCCTCAGTGTGAGTGGAGTGTGTGGCTCCTGGGCCCACAGCGAGTGAGACCTGTCCTGCCTGCATCACAGAATGCCAGCCTGTGATGCTGACAAGAGTCACACAACCAAAGCTGAGCTGTTGGGGCAGGTGGAGCTATTTGGTAAGAACCTTACCAACAGTATCCATGGAAGCTGGGTGGAGATTCCTTCAGCCATGGTCAGCCTCCAGATGGCTGAGGATTTCTAGAATTGAAACATGGTAGACTTGAGACGTGGTTGGGCCTAAGCCTCACCTTTGTCCTTCTGTTTTGAGGCCTTATCAAGCCTCTGTGCCATGCTCAGTTGACACAGGCACCAGGCAGGGTGCCATGTAGGACCCCATGAAGATCTGGAGGAGTCAAACCAGGAGCATGGCATACAGCAGGTGATCAGACAACACTGGACAGCTGCTGAGGGCTTTGCAATGCTGGGCACAGGGGCCCGCCCCAGAGCCCACACTCATTCTCTGAATTCTCCAGAGACCAGGAAAAGGTTCCAGGTGCTGTTGTTCCCCAGTCCTGCTGTGGATCTCATAAGGCCTGCAGTTCAAGTGTGACCTAGCATGCCGAGCCCTGGCAGAAGAACCTGTGATAAACAGTTGGTCTGGAAACAGCTTTGGACCTTCCAACCCCCAGCAGCTGGGAGCAGAGCAGCTGCAAAACAGACCCATTTGTTCACCATTTGTACAGCCAAGTTCCAGATTGTGCGAGTCACACGCACAATCCCTGTCTCACAGTGACCTCAGGAAGGAAGGCAGGTGCCAACACCATGTGCAGCAGGTGCCACCGGCTCAGAGAGGCCACTGAAGAGGGTGAACGAGAGAAGCTTGGGGCCACAGAGGCAGTGGCAGGTGTCATGGAGGAAGGCTTTCCGAGCTCGCTAGGGAAGCTAGCACAGAGTCACTTCCTGCTGGACAGATTCTCAGAGCTACAAAATGGAGGCTTCCTGAAAGACAGGGACTCCAGAAAACCCAAAAAGTACTCACAGGGCCCTGGAACTCATGAGAACCATAAGCCTTAGAAAGACAACTGAGAGGGATGACAGAGTGCAGGGAATAGGTGATACTAACAAGAAAGGAGGGAGGCTATGTATAGTAGCTCATAATGCTAACTATGTGGGAGGCTGAGATACAGAGGATTATAGTTAAAGCCAACCGGGGCAGAAAAGTCCTAGAGAACTTATGTCCAAATCAATCAGCAAAAAGCCAAGCTGGAGGTGTGACTCAAATGGCAGAACACCAGCAGATACGTAAAGCCCCTTCATGAATGAGAACATTTAAAGTCTAGAAGAGTTTAGAGAAGGAGCCAAAATTGCAGCTCCAGGCCTATCCATGCCCACAGCTTCTTCAGGGGAGGGGGGGTTGAAAGGAGAGGGGTCATGGATCTCAGAAACCCAGGAAGAAAGAGGCTTGAGGTAGAGGAGCATTTAGACAATGTCACAGTCATCAGAGTATTTCAGCAGTGTCTGAGAGAAACACATCCACACGCTGACCCTGCTTGCCAATTCCTGCAATGCCTGACTCAGGATATCTTTTCCTCCAAAGTACTACTTTGCCCAGCACCTTCTGCCAGTCTGTGGGTGGTGTCCTCTTTTCCAGACATGACCTTATCTGTTTCCTTACCTCGGGATTTCCTCTTGTGAAACACAGACTGGCAGACGATGACCAGAGTAAAGAGAAGAACGCTGAGGATGCCCACACAGCACACGAGGACAGCATACATGTAGAGGTCTGAAAGGGAAGGGCATATGTGGTGTCAGTGCCAAAGGAAATGTATCATGGGAAATGCAAAGGAATGGCCACATAGCAGTTTCAGAAATTGCCACGCTACCATGCAGTATGTGGATGGATAGACACAGGTCAATCAAATGGAATAAAGGGCCCAGAAGTGAGCCCATACCAGCATGCTCAATTTTTATTTTTGTCAGTATGAGTCTTGAACCAAGGACTCTGAAATCTCATTCTGTTTTCTTGTATATGGTTGGTGCTCTACCACTTAAGCCATGCCTTCCTCCTGGACTTTTGGTGGTCCTCAGACCTCAGCCTTCTGTATAGCTAGGAGTATGGGAGTGAGCCACTAGCACCTAACTAAATTGATTTTGTTTTTTGGCCCATTGCAAAAGCAACTCAAGTCAGGTGCTGGTGGCTCATGTCTATAATCTTTACTACCCAGGTGATTGAGATCTACGTATCTTGATTCAAAGCTAGCCCAGGCAGGAAGGTACGCTAGACTCTTATCTCCAACTAACTGCCAAAAAAGCCATAATCGGAGCTGTGACTCAAGTGATAGAATGTTAGCCTTGAGCAAAAAAATAAGCTCAGGGACAGTGCTCAGGACCAGCACTAAGAAAACAAAACAAGACAAAAAACAGCACAAAACAGTAGAAGGGAAGACTCTTCCCTACATGTAGGCGTGGTCAGACTTCAATTGCCAAAATTAAATGAAAATGAGCCCTTCACTCTCCAAATTATAGAGCAATTCAAAATGAACCACAAATCTAAATTTAATTTAGGAAAAAAAAAGCATGAGAGAAATCTGTAGAATCTAAGATGAAGCAGACTTGACAGCAGAAATACTCCCCATGTAGGTAAAACCTATGGGCTAGAGTAAAATGAAGTGGCAGAGCTCTGACCCAGCATGCATCGGGCCCTGAGTTTGGTACCCAGTAGGGTAAATAAAACAAAACAATAAATAGGACTTGATCCATTTGACTGCATCCATATTGAAAAGTTTTGCTCTGTCACCGTCCCTCTAGAGTCCAAGTTACAGATTTATCTAAATGTGAAGATTTCTCAAAACATAACGTAAAATAACAATCCTCTTATGAAAAAGAAAAAACATAGACATTTTACCAAAGAGAATGTGCAGGAGCAAATAAATACATGAGAATTTCCTCAGCCATTAAAGAAATACAAAGTGCAACCACAGAGTGATGTCCCACACAGCATTCAGAATGGCAAAAATAAGAACTAACAACAGCACCAAATGCTGGCAAAGTGTAGGTGAACCATGGCATTCAGAAACTTCTGGAAAGTGAAAAGGCCTGAATCTTACTGTGGGCCACTTCTTATTTCTGTTCTTTTCCATAGCAAATGATGCCCAGCTAAGCATTCATAAACATGAACCTTAATATATTGGTGACATTATGCTATTCAGACTTAATTCCTAGAGTAGGAACGTGCCTTTGTAAAACCCTTGTCTTTAAAGAAGTGTGTGTGTGTGTGTGTGTGTGTGTGTGTGTGTGTGTGTGTGTTACTATGTCAGGAACGGTAAGTCATCTAGAAATGATTAAAAGTATTCAAGAAGATTGTGTGGATTCCATTCAAATACAACACTATTTTCTTGACCATAGATTTTGGTATGGGGTTGTATGCAGAGAAATCCTGAAAGCCACTGAAACTGAGGACAACTTTTTCAATAATTAAAATTACTTTACTGTTATTATAGAGGCGATGTACAGAGGGATTACAATTGCATGAGACAGGTAATGAGGTAAGGAGCACATTTCCTTTCACACAGTGTCTTCTGTCCCCTCATTCTCTCCTAGTCCCTCCCTCACATCTCTACCCAGGAGTTGTATAGCTCACTTTCTCATCAGTGTCCCATGTGCTTGCCACTGCTGCACTTTTTCACCCTTTCTCCCTTAAGAAGGATAATTTTAAGTAGAAAATCACCTAGGTCATGGCTATAGGAATGGGCAATTACCCCCCCCCCCACACACACACTAATATTTAAGAGAATGAGAGCCCAGCACCAGTGGCTCACACTTGTAATCTGAGGTTACTTAGGAGTCTTCATAGTGACACCAATCTTTCATCCAAGCTATGTGTGAAAATTGAGATCTAGAAGTTCAAAAGTCTATGAAGTTCCATCTCCATGGACAGAAGCTTGATGTGCTGGTGTGCTCATGAGCCTAGCACCAAGGGGAAACCTAAATCACGCACATCAAGGCTCAAGCCTATGCCAGGCAAGAAGGGAGACCTTATACTAAACAACAACAACAAAAAAAAGCAAAAAACAGAGCTGGAAGAGTAGTTCAGCAGTATAGCACCAACCATGCAAGTATAAGGCCCTGAGTTCAAACACCAGTATTGTCCAAAACAAATTTAAAAGAGAGTGAGGCAGGAGTGGATGGGCAGAAAGGGCTTCCACAAAGGAATCGAGAACCAGTCACAGAAGCAAAGAGGTGATGGGAAGAAAGTTCTAGAAGCCAAGAGTAACGTTTATAAGAAATATTCCAACATAACAACACGCACTGCTGGGTAGCTCACTGGGTTTCCCACTGGAAAGCTTCCCACTGGAAGCTACAGGGAAAGTCCTGGATGAAATCTGTGTCAAGGGAATGGAAGTTGGGGACCCACTGGGATGTGAGGCACATGGTACAGAAGTCACAAAAATACTCCTGCTACAAAACCCAAAACTGCATTTTTGGGGTTTGGGGAGAGAGGCCTGTGTCTCCCATGGGTGGTGGTGTGGAGAACTGGATCATCTGTGAGGACAATGTTGGGCCTTCATAGTTACCATACAAAACTGGACAATGGGGTCAGGATTCACAATGGGGAACCAGGACACGGGGCAGTCAGAACAGGGTGACTTCAAAGCCAGTCCTAGCACTACTCACCTTTAGCAAATTAGTTCAATAGCAGGATTACTGCTACTGGCAGAGTCATTACTGGTATAAAAAGAAATCAAAAGCTGGGTGCCAGTGGTTTGTGTCTGTAATTCTAGGTACACAGGAGGCTGAGATTTGAGGGTGGCAGTTCAAAGCCAGCCAAAGCAGGAAAGTCTGTGAGACTCTTATTCCAATGAACCACCAAAAAGCCCGAGGTGAAGCTGTGGCTCAGATGGTAGAGTGCTAGCCTTGAGCAAAAAATGCTCAAAGATAGTGCCCAGGCCTTGAGGTCAAGCCCAAGACTGGCAGTACAGTGGGTCAAATAACCAGTACACTGCTAGGCAGGCAGACAAGACATGTGCCTGGAAAGGGCTCTGGAGATATGGGACCACATGAGAGGAGAACTTGCCCTAGGCTTCCTTCTGAACCAGAAGAATTGTTCCTGCCATCAGAGCCAAGTGCTGGACCTATCCATTCATTTATTCATCAGGACCTTTCCTTTGAGGCAGGTTAGACTAGGGAAAATGAGGCATGGTTAAATGTTTGCTAGGAATTCAAAAGACTTAAGCTGAAAGATATTCATTCATTTACTTCCCTTAAGGGTCTGTGGCCCTTACAGGGACAAAGTCATTTTAGAGGGAAATTGAGGCAGGATAAACTGAGGAAAAATGAAGCCTGGTGAAGGTAACTCAGAAACATGGTATTAAGAAACATAGAAGCGCCATCTTTGCTTCTAATGGGGACAAGAGGATACATTCCTTCCTGAGGGATGTATTTCTCACTCCAAGAATTAACATTTGTTTGACATGATGTATCCATCCCTTCCTGAGATAAATGTTTCCCCGCAAATACAGGCAACTAGAAATTCAGAAAGTATAACAACCTCAAGAGTGATTGAGAGCAAAGATAAACTCCTGTATTTTCCTAACTTTGCGGTGAGATCTCCTGCCTTTACCGCAGAAACACCCCTGCCCCCAAAGAGCTGGCTCTCCTCTACAGCACACACACTCAGTTGGAGTGTCTGCCTTTCTGCTTGTCTGTTTGCATGCCTACCTGCCTGTTTCCTTGCTCATTTGCCTACTCAATAAAGCTCAGCCAGGCTTTCTTACCATTGTGACTTGTCCAGAAATTCTATTCTGCAATTGAAGAGTCCCTCCTTTTAGAAGGAAACTTCACAAACCTTCACCTGCACCTGGTGACACCTTAATTTTAGGACTGTTGGTATCAGAAAGAAGGCTGCCGCTTGCCTTTCTCACCCAGGTGTCCTCAGTGGGAGCCACTCTCTCTTGGCAGGAGGCAAAGGGCTCAAGGCCCAGTTCTGGCTTCAGATCATGGCCTCTTCTGTATGGCACAAAGGGAGCCTGCTGGCCACAGGCTGCTGTGGCTGCGGAATTGTACTACATCTGGCCTGTCTGAAGGCTCAGCTGCTCTACTAAGGTCTACTCAGGCCCACAGGACTGAGGCCTCAGCCAGCAGACCCTACATCTCCCCATGAGGGTTCTGGGCAGCAGGACCTGCACTGTTCTGTTCTTGAAGCTTTGGGAACCTTGAAAGTGTCACTTGATAGCAGAAAAACTCATTTGGCAGTACACTATACCCTGCATTCTGATTTTTATTTTCCCTTCTGTTTCAAGCATTCCTTTGCTAAAGGAAACATATCCCCCATCCCATTCTCTGCAAACAAAGGCTAACACCCAGTCACTGAGGCCAGGTTCACAAAGCCTCAGATGGCCAGGGACAGCTGGGCAAAGTTGCTCCCAGATTACAGAGTATGCCCTGATCCTCTTCCATCTCCCCGACCTCCTTTGTCCCCCTACCTATCTTTTAACTGCTAACTTGAAAATCTCTTGAATTCTAAAGGTGAGCTCAAAAGTTTCAAAACTCAGCTCTGGCCAAAGAGGATTTGCCGACTGAGCCTAAACCTAGGCCCAAATTTAACCCAACATTTGTACTTAACCCAATCTGGGATTTGCTTTTAAAATACCATAGGGATCATGGAAATGAACTTCAGGAAATGGAAACAAGAGGATTTTTTTTCTTTGTTGATCTTTTCCTTTTCTTTTTGTATTGTTTGTTTATCTGTCTTGGAGAGGGTAAGGGGGCACAGAAATGAAGAGAAAAAGAATGGACAAATGCAGCAGTGGTACTCACTAGACATTATTGGAAAATGAACCATACAATTTGTGGGTGGGGACAGGAGGGAAAAACAGAAAGGGAAGGAGTGACATTGTCCAAAAAGAAATGTACTCATTACCCGACCTATGTAACTGGAACCCTCTGTACATCACCTTTATAATAGCAATAAAATGCCATAAGGCTGGGGTTGTAATTCAGTGGCAGAATGCATGCCTAGCATTATGGAGCCCTGGATTTCTTCCCAGTCCTGCAAAAACTAAATAAATAAAGCAAGAACATAAAATAAAATAATGAAATATCAAAGATTATCGTGCATAGCCAACATTAATGCTGAATACTATGATAGGTCCTTGAATCCATTTTCAGTTTTATCTTTTGCCCCTGGACTTCCAAAGACATCATTGCCATTTTCAGGCTAACTGGCGAAAATGCCCAGACTTCCCCAAAGCAGATGGCGATGCCAGCAGGCTGCAGGCAGTGAGCACACCACAGGGGCTGACCAGCCAGGGTGGTAGGGCCAGCTACATCCCACCTCCCAGCCTGCCTGCCCCAGCCTGGACAAGGCAGCCAGCACCTGTTGCCTGGCAACCTGGCAGGGAGATCCAGCCCTGCTTTGAGATGGGATGATTCCAGCATTCCTGAGCACAGTCAAGGAACCCCACTGCTCCCGGCCCTGTATCATCCACTGGATCAAGAAAACGGGGCCAGTATTTTCTGGGTGAATACAAGAGCCTATGAGATGGCAATTCTGGCCATGAAACTCTGAACATCTAGTGTTTTTGAATGAAGCCTGTAATGCCATCTTGCCCTATCGTCCTGTGGGATTTTTAGCTCACTGTGGCAGCTAAGCAAGAGGCCTGATGATCAGTGATTGTTTTGTTCAGCCATCTCTCAGCCAGGCTGGGCCCCGGGAGGATAGGTATCTGTCCCCTGCCCCCTGAAGCCCTCCCACCTAGGAAGAACAAAAGGTCTCAAACTTTGTGCTAGAAAGTTTCAACTGTACCCCTGACCTGCCAAAGCTGTGGCTGGTTAGCAAAGCAAAAACCCACTGCTGGAGGGGATATGTTTTGCTGCTGCTGGTGCTGCAGGCTGACAGGAAAAGAAGGCTTAGAAACAGTTCCTGGGAAGGCACACTTGGTGTTCTGAGCCTCTGGAAAAGAGTACACCATGAGAGACAGCATCTGCATAGGATGAAGGCGGAAGTGAGGCTTACATTCTGAGCTTGCACAGGAATTCTAAAATGTCATCTGTCATAAGAAGTGTTTCAAAGATTCTGATTACCATGCTACCTAATGCTAGGTGTGTCCTTGCCTAATGGCTATCATTTTCCCAAAATGTATAAAGTCTTCTTCTTGTTATTGTTATTTATTGTGAGGGCTTGAACTCAGGGCCTGGATACTGTCCCTGGGTTTTTCTCTCAAGGCTAACACTCTACCACTTTGAGCCACAACTCTACTTCCAGTTTTCTGGTAGTTGACTTTCTTGCCCAGGCTAGCTTCGAACCACAATCCTCATATCTCAGCCTCCTGAGTAACTAGCACCAGCACCTGACTAAAGTCTTCTTTTAACACTACCTCGCACACGTGTGCACACGCGCGCGCGCGTGTGTGTCTGTGTGTGTGTGTTTGAACTCAGGGCCTGTGTGTTCTCCCATAGCTTTTTTTTTGTGCTAAAGGCTACCACTCTATTACTTGAGCTACACCTCCACTTCTGGCTTTTTTTCTGGCTAAGTGAAGAGACTCAAGGACTTTCCTGCCAGGACTGACCTTGAACTCAGATCTTGGCCTCCTTAGAAGGTAGAATTACCACTGGCACCTATCTTACCATCTAATTTTAAAAATATGATCCTCAGACTACTTACATTGAAACCACTTTAGACTCTGTAAAGGTTCAGACTCTTTCATCATTTTTTAATATAATAATTGGGATTTCAAGGGAAAAGCCTTAGGTCTCCCCCGAGGAGAGCATTAGCATCTCAGACACACAGGATTCCCTCTGGCTTGCCCAGTGGCCTGCCTTGGGAACCACAGGTCATTTCCTTACCACTCCCCCCCCACCACCACAGTGCCATGTCATAGGAAAACTCCAGAAAAACAACAACAAATCAGCTAGTTTGAAAGTCCAAATGTGGCTCAAGTCGTAGAATGCCAGCATTAAGCAAAAAAGCCAAGCAAGAGTTCAAGTCCCAGTATTCTCACACACACAAACACACGCACATAAATAACCAGCTAGTCTGTCTTAATTTTACTTCATGCTAGGGAATGAAATCACTTTCATCCCTGTCCAAAAGGACAGAATAAATCAAATAATTAATTAAAATAAAGAAGCAGAATAAAAAGCAAAGGGAGGAACCTGGGTATTATTTGGCTATGAGAAAGTCACAGATCAAGAAAAGGACAACTTCAAAAGGGGCAGAAGAGTCAGGTGCCAATGGCTTATGCCTGTAATCCTAGCTATTCAGGAGATAGAGATCGCCAAGAAACTACTCAGAAAAGGCTGGATGTGGAGCTGTGGCTCAAGTAGTACAGTGCTAGCCCTTTAGCAAAAGAAGCTCAGGGACAGCATCTAGGCCCTGAGTTCAAGTCTCAGGACCAGAAAAAAAAAGTCGGGGGAGGGAGGAGTCGGGGGTTGGGGAGAGCACAAGAAAAGCCAGGGAATACAAATGAATCATTGTTGCAGTAAAGTATAACCTGGAAAACCAACTACTTGTAACAAAAATGCAAGGATAAAGTTGGGCTCTGATAGTTCATGTCAATAGTCTCTAATCCTAACTATTCAGGAGGCTGAGATCTAAGGATCACAGTTCAAAGCCAGCCTAGGCAAAAGAGTCCATGAAACTCTTATCTCCAATTGACTAGCAAAAAGCTAGAAGTGGAGTTGTGGTTCAAGTGGGAGAGCACCAGCCTTGAGCACAAAAGGACAAGTGGCAGCGTGAGGTCCTGAGTTCAAGCCCCAGTACTGGCACCAACCACCCAACAAACAACAACAAAATCCTAACAGTATGACTTCTTGTGGTTAGCAAACAATGTTCACAGTTCACATTGTATTTTTCTAGGACTGGAAGTGCTTTGGTACTTTGCTTTACCACATGTGATTAAAAGAGATGTGTTTGGACCCATGGGCTCTCTCACAGCCTGCTTTCCTCTGCTACCCATCCCTCCCAGGACTCACAGGACTGATGGAGCGTTTTCAGGCACATACCCCTCTTTTGGTCCTTTTTAGTGAGATTATTCCTTACCATTGTGCCAAAAGCCTTCACACGGCATAATTCTCCCATGCTTCCGACCTCCTGTTAACATGAGCCAGTCTTTCCTAGATCAAAGGATCTGCTTGAGTACTGACAAAGCACATTTCCTGTGTGAAGTTCATTGAGTTCACTGTGTGAGCAATCACTTCACGTCATCCTCAGCCGTGTGGATCATATGCTGTCTCAACTTGCTTTCCTCCAAAGCAAAGTGCCACTTCAGCACTGTTCCCATTTGGGGCCAGAGTTCCTTGATGTGTGAATCTTGCTAGGTGTTGAAAAGTATTTTGCAGTTCCCTCGCTAACCCCTCTAACAGGTGCTAATGGTACCCTCACAAGTGGGCTACTAAAAATGCCACCAGGCACTGGCAAAATCAACTCCCTAAGGAATATATGCAGTAGAACCACCTAGATGATTTGTAAAAACCCAGTGCTAGGTCTGCCTCTCCGTAAGGCAGGGCCTGACACCAAGCAACAGTACCAAGGCAGCAGCAGCTGCTGCTGCTAATGATAAAGACAATGATGATGGTGATTATGATGCTGCTGCTAGGCCCACACTTTGGGAACAACTTCTCAGCTTGTGTCTCCTAGGCTGGCCAGCCACATGCTGAAATCATCTGTGGAGCATTGTGTGCGTGTGTGCGTGTGTGTGCACGCGCGTGTCTGTGTATGTTCAAACTAGGGTTTGAACTCAGGACCTTGCGCTCTCAGCTTTTTTGCTCAAGGCTGGCACTCTAGCACTTGATCCATATCTCCAGTTGCCAACCATGTTGCTCCACACAAATTGCAACTAAATCAAACTCGCTAAAGATCTTATTTAGGTATCATCAGTTGCTAAGTTCCCTGGGTGATTCTAACAAAGATTAAAAACCACTAGTTTCAGATTTGTAAACTTGCTCTAGAACCTCAAACTTCTCAGTAAATGTGCTTTTTATCTTTAGCTCATTTGAAGACTCCTGTCTAACCTCACCAGGAAAAAGTATTCTGGATGAAACCTGTGGGCTGAGACCATCTTATTCATGAGTAAATTTAGGACAAAAAAACAAGTTTGAGTCAGATACTGGTGGCTCATACCTATAATCCTAGCTAGTCAGGAGGCTGAGATCTGAGGATCATGGTTGCAAGCTACCCTGAACAGAGAAGTCTGTGAAACTTTTATTTATAGTGAACCAGCAAAAAGCTAGAATGGAGCTGTGATTCAAATGGTAGAGTGCTAGCTTTGAGCAGAAAAATTCAAGCAAGAATGAGCTCAAAGCCCTAATACTAGCCAAATCGAAGTCAATCATCAAAGCTTCATGTTGTGGCCAAATTAAAAATTTGGAGTTCTTCTTTTTCTGTTCCTTTCCTATTGTCTCAAAGTGAGGCTTCATCTGTCAATCAGAAAAAAGTGCCACAGTTACCTTCGAACACTGCCCAGGTCTTTTGCTTCTTCTCAAAGGATGAATCTTCCGAAGCTTTGAGGGAAATCACTGGGAGAGATGAAAGGAAAATTTCAATATGAAATGCAAGGTTTATGGTACTGGTCCCCACTGTAACCCCAAATAATTCCATGCACTTAAATTGATAAAGTGATTATCACAATGGTGAAACCACACATCAAACCACACCTGTTATGCCCAAAAGCTCAGAAACTTGGGTCCCAGGAGATGAAAAGTAAGTTGTCTGTATTTAAAAGTCAGTAAATGAAGCCAGGTGTCAGAGGCTTGCACCTGTAATCCTAGCTACTAAGGAGGCTGAGATCTGAGGATCACAGTTCAAAGCCAGCCCACCAAGAAAGTCCATGACTGAGACGCTTATTTCCAATTAACTATGAAAAATCCAGAAATGAGCTATTATTCAAAATGGTAGAGCACAAAAGCTCAGAGACAGTGCCCAGGCCCTGAGTTCAAGCCCTAAGACCAGCATCAACTACAGTTTTTTTTTAATTAAAAAACAAAAATGTCAGTCAATGGCAAAGTCAGAATGCACTTCCACCAAGCACCATTTGCTTCATATACCTGAAAAATGGTTTCTGAATGAGAACCTAAGAACCAAAACATTATAATACCATACCAAGGAAAGTCTTTGTAAGATGTGGCGTATTAGACAGAGGAGCTGTATGTGACTGCTCGGTCAATCACCCTGAGCACCATTTCCCATGCAACACAGTCTTACAGAACAGCAGGCCCTACATTCTGATGTTATTTTGTCTTGTTTGAGATAGTAATTGATCATGAATTTACTGTGCCTGCTTCCAAAAGACAGGAAACAGAATTTACTTCAACAGTGTCAAACCTAGAATGTAGCACTAGGGGAGGAGATCCATTACAAGTAAAGTAACAAATTTGTACAATAGCAGGGAATGAGATTATTGCTAAATAGAAATCCCTAAGAGGATGTAAATGTAAGGAAATGGAAGGACTTGGAAAAAATTATACTAAGTGAAGTGAGCCAGACCCAAAGAAACATGGACTCTATGGTCTCCCTTATTGGGAATAATTAGCACAGGTTTAGGCAAGTCACAGCAGAGGATCACAAGAGCCCAATAGCTATAGCCTTATGATCACATAAGATGATGCTAAGTGAAATGAACTCCATTTTATGGAAATGATTGTTATATCACAGTTGTAACTACTTTCAACATCTCATGTGTATCTGTAGCTTCTACTATTGATGATGTTCTTGTATCACCTTCTTGTGATTATATCTACACTATCTCTGTAATCTTATCTGAGTATATTGGAAACCGTGTATACTGGAATTAGAACTAGGAAATTGAAAGGGAATACTAAATTGAGAGACACAGGGTAAAAAAAAAAGAGAAACAACTACAAAAGCAATACTTGCAAAACTGTTTGGTGTAAGTGAACTGAACACCTCAGGGGGGGAAAGGGTAAGGGGGAGGGGGAGGGGGGTATGAAGGACAAGGTAACAAACAGTACAAGAAATGTATCCAATGCCTAACGTATGAAACTGTAACCTATCTGTACATCAGTTTTATAATAAAAACTTTAAAAAATGTTCTATAACTACACTGTTGAACAGAGTAGAGCTGGTCATAGGCAGCTTCAGAGCACTTGAAATCTGAAGAACTGAGCTTGCAATAAAATTAAATGTTAATTTAAATTTAAAAGGTCCAGTGTAGTTGAAGAACTCATGATCAGAGAATATAGAACTTGAAATTTCTTTTTTGGAAAAAAAAGGTAGTTGCAAAGAGGAGGGGTGGGTGAATACAGTTATAATATTTCAATGGAACCAGGTAACTTGAGGGGATGATGGGGTTGGGACAGACAGGAGAGAGCTATGGAGGAGGTGACTTTGATCAAGCTTCATTGCCCTAAAGAACACAATGTTACAGTAAAGCCACCAGAACAAACACGTTCATTTCAGCACTATTTACCATAGCCAAGATATGGATGCATCCCAGATGCCCTTCAATGGATGAATGGATCAAGAAAATGTGTTATATACACAAAAGGGAATTTTACTAATTTATTAGGAAGAATGACATTATACCATTTGTAAGGAAATGGAAAGACCTGGGGGAAAATATACTAAGTAAGGCAGATCCAGAGAAACAAAGTTGCATGGTTTCTCATATTTGCAGTAGAGAGAATGTACCTACAAATCTATAAGTAATGATGCTGGGTGGTTACAAATTAATTAGCTGAACTATAATAGATCCTATGGAGAGATCAAATAATATAATCTTGTAGAAAGACTAGGTCAAATTCCAAAAAAATCAGCACCAAGAATTAGGTACATGTAAGGAGGGGTAGAACCAAGGGAGACAGGTTGACAAGTGAAGGGGAGAAAGTAGGGACAATGTTGTCAAGAATTCATTGCATCTACCATAAAACTAAGAAAAAGGAAGAGGTGGATTGAAGCGGGGTGAGAATGTTGATGGGGAGACATTGATGGATATGTGCTGTATTCATAAACTGCTCGGTTAAATTGTACTTCGTTTGTATAATCAGTTAAAGGTAATGAAAATTTTTGTAAAAATGCATTGTACTCACAAACTGATACGTTGAATCGAAAACCCTTTGTATAACTACTTAAAGATAGAATATTAAAAGAGGCAGGCAATATAGATGACCTGAGAGTTCAATTACTACATTTTTGTATTATTGTTAAAATTCAATTCTGAATTTTTGTTTCTGGTTCTGCACTAAATATTTTCTATTTATTCATCTTCCAGATCACTAATTTTCTTTTCACCTAAGTCTATCCTGCTGAAAATCCCCTTTATTATATTTTTAATTTTCATTTATTGCATCTTTCAGTTCTAAATTATTCATTTAATTATTTTTATCTCTTTGTCCTCTGCAGCTTGTCACCTAATTTCCTAATCATATACATCACAAAATTTTAATGGTCATCCTTGATAACTTTCATGCCTGCATAATCCATAGACTTGTTTCTATCATCTGTTTTTGCATTCTCCCATGTCTCTCAGTATGCCTGGTACTTTTTTCTAATTGAAAATCAGACACTGTTAGATGGAAAATCATGAAAGTACTAGATAAAATTTTAGTTTTCTGGTGGAAAGTGAGAGGTAGTTTATTTCTTTAATCTAATTAGGGTTTGGCCTGCTCTGGGGATTGATTTTAAGTTTTTGTAATGTCTAGTCCTTTTTATATTTGCCCTTCCTCTCATGGGCCAGTCTTTCAGCATTCCCCAGTAACAAGCCTGGAGTATTTATCATACTCTCCAGTTTTCATCTCACTGGTGGAAATGCTAAAGAGAAAGATGGCGCTGACAGAGTAGGGAGGCACCCCGACTTGCTCCAACTGAATAGCGAGCTGGGAACTCCAACACCCAACACCCCATCAAGAACCCAGCAAAACCAGCAGCCAGAAGCAGTGGAGAAACGCAGGAAAAGAAAAGGAGCAAAAAAGAAGAGCTGAAAACCTACACAGAGCCGGAGAATCTCCGGGGCACCCTCCCCCCACCAGCCAACCCTGGCCCAAACAGGGCCAGGCTGGGAAAGGGGAACCCGGCGATTGGCAGACAGGCTGCCAGGAGTGCAGAATCCAGATAGCGGGAGACCCCACGGTCAGGGTGGGTCCACACAGGAGGGTGCGGACCAAGACACACAACAGCACTGACGAGAAGTTCGGGTCCACACCGGGTTCGGACAGGGGGACCCAGCGCGGCAGAAGGAGGGAACCGAAGAAGCCACCACGACACTTCGCCACCCCCTGAGGGACCAACGGCTGCGCAGGACACACACACAATGCAGGATCAGTGAGTCCCCCATTACCCCCTCACCCAACGGGAGACCAGCTATCAGAGACCCAAGACTTACAAAGAAGCTAGATCTCCCTCTCTCCCCCTCCCCACCCCGTGGGAACAAAGAACCCCCAAATCAGGCGGGAAGCTCCCTTCGGGCGCTGGGAAGTCAGTTTAGCAGGGGAAGGGCAGAGCAGCCCCAAGGCTCCACAGGTTCCTGAAGTGGCAGAACCGGCCCCGCCCCCTTCCCAACAGGGGCTGGGGGACGGCCGGCAGTGCAAGCCCCACCCGAGGCGCCTGGACCTCGTGGACTCTTACAACTAAAATCACAGGCGCTGGTGGGCAATACCAGCACAGCAAGGACACCTGGGCCTGATCACGTCCCCCCTCGCAGCGGAGGTGAGGTCTGAGGGTGCTAACCCACACCCGGACAGTCGACCCCACTGGGCCCCACACATACCGCCCTCCCCAACGAACTCGCGGGAGGGCGCAAACACAACCCAACAACCTGGGGCTCACTCTGGGAGGCATACCCCACTAAAGTGCCTGTTGTAGTGGAAGCACAGCGCACAGGAGGGCGGGGCCCCCAGCGACAGCACCCGCTCTGGTAGGTGTACCCTGCACTGGTGGGCGGGGCCACAGCGGCAGCACCTGCTGCCGTAGATACGCCTACAAAGGGGGAGGGAAGAGCTACAAACCAAACCTGAGAAGCCATCCACAGATCTCCAGAAGCGCAAATCACAAAGAAACATAACACAGTTCATCAAAGGGCAAGCCAACTCGCCAGCTCCAAAAAGCAGCACAACTGAAGAGGAGATGGAGACTAAAAAAGCAAATGAGGCCATGTTAACAGGAATGATGGAAAGTGTCAGAAATGAAATCAGAAAACAATTCCAGGAGTTTAGAGCGGAAATCTTGAAGGACATCCAGGAAGCCAAGAAAGAAATGGAAGCAAAAATGGATACAATGCAAGCCTTCTTTAAAGAAATGGAAGCAAAAATGGATACAATGCAAGCCTTCTTTAAAGAAAATCTCCACATCCTGAGAATTGAAATGCATGAAAAAATAGATTTAAAATACAACTCTTTAAAGGAAGAAATTTCCACGATCAGAGCTGATATGACAACCATAAGTAGCTCTCTGACATCCATAAACTCCGCAATTGAAACCATAACACAAAGAGTGGACCATATGGAATCCAGAATCTCTCGCCTGGACGATGAAGCAGCCGACAACAACCAGAAAATGACCACACTCCAAGAAAAGGTGAAGCTTCAGGGCAGACTAATCCAGGAACTAATGGACAAAGACAAGAGATATAATCTGCGCATAATTGGAATAGAAGAAGGAGCTGAATACCAGAGCAGAGGGCTTAAACATGTTCTCAATAAAGTTATTGCAGAAAACTTCCCCAATCTCACAGGGGACCCCATCCAGGTAACCGAAGCCTATAGGACACCTGGCAGGCCAGACCCCAGGAAAGCCACCCCAAGGCACATAATATTCAAGACTACAGACCTCAAGATTAAAGAGCAAATTCTGAATTCAGCCAAAGCGAAGAAGGAAACTTTCTACAACGGGAAGAGGATTCGAATAACATCTGACTTATCCACACAAACTTACCAAGCTCGAAGTGAGTGGAAGAACACCATCCAAGTACTTCAGGCTAACAATTTGCGACCTCGGATCAAATATCCAGCGAAATAGGAGTTCACATTCGAAGAGAAAACCAGATCTTTCCACACCAAAGAAGAGCTAAAGGAGTATGTGAATAAAAAACCAGCCCTACAGCGAATTCTAAGAGGGGAGCCCCACCCAACAGAGATTGTAAAAGACACACAGACAGAACCAGAAAGAAACTTCAATAGCCAAAGTCCAACAGAAAGAACAGCTCACTAAAGACAAGAAAAAAAAAGAGGAAAAACAGCCCAACAAGAAAATGGAAGGAGAAAAAACACCCTTATCCTTGATCTCTTTAAATATAAATGGTTTAAACTCCCCGATAAAGAGGAGCAGACTGGCAGAATGGATTCACAAACAAAAAGTTGACATCTGCTGTCTACAAGAGAGCAAGAGACAAAAACAGGTTTCGAATGAAAGGATGGAGCAAGATCTACCAAGCAAATGCACCCACCAAAACGGCAGGTGTAGCCATTCTGATCTCAAACAAGCTGGACTTCTCATTAAAGTCAACTCAAAAAGACAAAGAAGGACACTATATATTAATACAAGGAAAAATCCAGAATCAAGACATCACTGTGATAAATGTATACTCACCAAACAAAAGAGGCCCTACATATGTCAAGCAAATTCTCACAGAATTACAGAACAAGATAGACGCAAACCCAATTATAGTTTAATACCCCTCTCTCCCCAAGAGACAGATCCAACACCCAGAGGATTAGTAAGGGAGCTGAGGACCTAAATAACACCATTTCCCAAATGGATCTAACAGACCTATATAGAACCTTCCACCCTACAGAGACCCAACACACCTTCTTTTCAGCAGCCCATGGATCATATTCCAAAATAGACCACGTCATAGCCCACACAAAGAACCTCAGCAAATACAAAAGTATTGACGTCATCCCATGTATTATATCTGATCACAGTGGATTAAAGGTAACCCTCAACAACAAAGGATACCACAGAGGCTATACACATTCTTGGAGGCTAAACCCCATGCTGCTATCCAACACTTGGGCCACAGACCAAATTAAAGATGAAATCAACGAATTCATAAGCCACAATGACAATGAAAACACATCACAAAGAAACCTATGGGACACAGCTAAGGCAGTACTGAGGGGCAAGATCATTGCCCTCAGCACTCACATTAAAAGAATGGAAGCAGAGCAGGTGAATAACCTCATGATGAAACTAAAACAACTGGAGAAACAAGAAATGACAGAATCTAAAATGACTAGGAGGGGAGAGATCACAAAGATTAAAGAAGAGATAAATCTGATTGAAAATAGAAAGACCATTCAACAAATAAATAAGACTAAAAGCTGGTTCTTTGAGAAAATAAACAAAATTGACAGACCCCTTACAAGACTTACAAAAAAAAGAAGAGAAGAGACTCATATACATAAAATCAAAGACTACACCGGAAAAATTAGAACAAGTACACACGATATTCAAACAATCATAAGGAGCTATTTCCAAAACCTCTACTCAGCAGAAAAAAATAATTTTACAGAAATGGATCAATTCTTAGAGAAGTACAAACTGCCCAAACTGAACCAAGAAGAAATAAATCAACTAAATAAACCAATAACTTACAGTGAGATACAGGAGGTAATCAAGAACCTCCCTACTAAGAAAAGCCCAGGCACAGATGGATTCACCAACGAATTCTACAAAAGTTTTAGTGAGGAGCTAATACCAATACTACTCAAACTCTTCCGCGAAATAGAAACAGAGGGAGAAATCCCAAACTCATTCTACGAAGCTAATATCATACTCATTCCCAAACCAGGCATAGACCCAACAAAAAAAGAGAACTACAGACCAATATCACTATTGAACACAGACGCAAAGCTCCTCAATAAAATATTAGTTAACAGGATCCAGAAACTGATCAAGAAAATCATACATCATGACCAAGTAGGCTTCATCCCACAGTCACAAGGATGGTTCAACATCTGTAAATCAATCAACGTAATTCACCACATAAACAGATCTAAAATTAAGAATTACATTGTTATCTCAGTCGATGCCCAAAAAGCCTTTGACGAAATACATCCATACCTATTAAAAGCTTTGGAGAGAAGAGGAATAGATGGAACATTCCTCAAAACAATAAAAGCCATATACAACAGACCAACTGCTAATATCATATTAAATGGAGAGAAATTTAAATCATTCCCCCTAAACTCAGGAACAAGACAAGGATGCCCACTCTCCCCACTTCTGTTCAACATAGTGCTGGAATCCATAGCCATAGCAATAAGGCAAGAGGAGGACATCAAAGGGATCCACATCGGCAAGGAAGAAATCAAGTTATCCCTATTCGCAGACGACATGATCTTATACCTGAAGGACCCAAAAAACTCAGTACCCAAACCCCTACACCAAATAAACCAATTTGGCAAAGTAGCAAGATACAAAATCAATCCACAAAAGTCAGCAGCTTTTCTGTACACCAGCAATATACAAACAGAAAAGGAAATTATGGAAACAATTCCATTTATAGTAGCCAAAAAAAGAATAAAGTACCTAGGAATCAACTTAACCAAGGACGTGACGGACCTATTCAATGAAAACTACAAAAGTCTAATAAGGGAAATCAAAGAAGACACAAGGAGATGGAAAGACCTCCCATGCTCATGGGTAGGCAGAATCAATATAGTGAAAATGGCCATATTGCCCAAATTGTTATACAAATTCAATGCAATACCTATCAAAATCCGAGCCACATTCTTCACTGAAATAGAGAAACCAATCCATAAATTCATATGGAACAGCAAAAAATCTAGAATAGCCAAAGCAATTCTAGGCAAAAAAAGCAGTGCAGGAGGTATCACAATACCTGACTTCAAGCTCTACTAAAAGGCCATCATAACAAAAACAGCATGGTATTGGTATAAAAACAGATCGGAAGACCAAGGGATTAGAAGATTAGAAATGAAGACCCAGAAATAAAACCGCACTCTTACAGCCAACTGATATTCGACAAAGGAGCTAGAGACATACAATGGAATAAACATAACCTCTTCAACTACTGGTGCTGGGAAAACTGGGCAGCCATATGCAGAAAACTCAAAGTAGACCCAAGCCTATCACCATGCACCAAGATCAACTCAAAATGGATCAAGGACCTCAATATCAGACCTGAATCCTTGAAACTACTGAAGGACAGAGTAGGAAAGATGCTAGAACTTATAGGCACAGGAAGGAACTTCCTGAATAGAGTCCCAGGGGCACAACAAATAGGGGAAAGACTCGACAAATGGGACTACTACAAATTAAAAAGTTTCTGCACATCTAAGGACATAGCCACCAAAATAGAAAGACAGCCAACGATATGGGAAAGGATATTTACCAGCACAGCAACAGACAAAGGCCTAATATCTGTCATCTACAGAGAACTCAAAAAACTAAGCCCCTCCAAGCCCAATAAACCTATTAGGAAATGGGCAAAAGAGCTAAAAAGAGACTTCACAAGAGAAGATATAAAAATGGCAAAGAAACACATGAGGAAATGCTCAACATTCCTGGTAGTAAAGGAAATGCAAATAAAAACAACCCTGAGATACCACCTCACCCCAGTTAGAATGGCCTATACTCTGAACTCAGGAAACAACAAATGCTGGAGGGGGTGCAGGGAAAGAGGAACCCTTCTCCATTGTTGGTGGGAGTGCAAATTAGTACAACCACTTTGGAGAACAGTATTGAGGTTTCTCAAAAAGCTCAATATAGACCTACCCTATGACCCAGCCATACCACTCCTAGGCATCTATCCTAAACAGCAAAACCTAAGATATCAGAAAGGCATTTGTACTTCCATGTTTATCGCGGCACAATTCACAATAGCCAAAATATGGAAACAACCCAGATGCCCCTCCACAGACGAATGGATCCAAAAAATACGGTACTTATACACAATGGAATACTACATAGCGATTAGGAATGGTGAAATATTGTTATTCACAGGGAAATGGTCAGAACTCGAACAAATAATGTTGAGCGAGACAAGCCTAGAACACAGAAAACAAAGGGGCATGATCTCCCTGATATATGACTGTTAACAAAGGGAGACGGAGAGACAGTAGAGACCAAGTCTGTGAATACCATATATGTTCTTGATACATTGTATATTGTATATATGTCTACCTGACCTAGAGAAGGGATAGAAAAACAGGACGTAAGATATCACAAGAAATGTACACACTGCCCTACTATGTAACTGTACCCTTTTTGCACAACACCTTGTAAAATAATTTGTGTTCAATTAATAAACAAATAAAAAAATACTAAATATGCAAGGCAAAAAAAAAAGAAATGCTAAAAACACACTTGCCTCCTAAACATTACCTCTCAACTAACACTGCTTAAAAGTTCAAGGTCTCAACACATGCAACAAACTAAAACTAGATCCTTATATATTACCCTGCACCAAAATCAATTCCAAATGGATTAAAGACCTCGAAATCAAAACAGATACCCTGAAAACACTAAAGGAAGGAGTAGGAGAAACACTTGGGCTCCTTGGCGCAGGACGGAACTTCCTTAACAAAGACCCAGAAAGGCTACAAATCAAAGAAAGGTTGGACAAATGGGACTGCATCAAACTGCAGAGCTTCTGCACGGCAAAGGACATAGCTCGCAAGATAAACAGAAAGCCCACAGACTGGGAGAAGATCTTTACCGGCCATTCAACAGACAAAGGCCTCATCTCTAAAATATATGCAGAACTAAAAAAATTACCTTCTTCCAAAACAAAACCGCAAAGAACCAATAGCCCCCTCATCAAGTGGGCTAAAGACTTACAAAGAGACTTCTCTGATGAGGAAATGAGAATGGCCAAGAGTCATATGAAAAAATGCTCTACATCACTGGCCATAAAAGAAATGCAAATCAAAACAACATTGAGATTCCATCTCACCCCAGTAAGAATGTCCTATATCAAGAAAACTAACAACAACAATTGTTGGAGGGGATGTGGCCAAAAGGGAACCCTACTTCATTGTTGGTGGGAATGTAAACTGGTTCAGCCACTCTGGCAAGCATTATGGAGATTCCTCAGAAGGCTAAATATAGAACTCCCCTATGACCCAGCAACCCCACTTTTGGGTATCTATCCAAAAGACCACAAACAAAATCACAGTAATGCCACCAGCACAACAATGTTCATCGCAGCACAATTTGTCATAGCGAGAATCTGGAACCAACCCAGATGCCCCTCAGTAGACGAATGGATCAGGAAAATGTGGTACATATACACAATGGAATTTTATGCCTCTATCAGAAAGAATGACATTGTCCCATTTGTAAGGAAATGGAAGGACTTGGAAAAAATTATACTAAGTGAAGTGAGCCAGACTCAAAGAAACATGGACTATATGGTCTCCCTTATTGGGAATAATTAGTACAGGTTTAGGCAAGTCATAGCAGAGCATCACAAGGCCCAATAGCTATACCCTTATGAACTCATAAGATGATGCTAAGTGAAATGAACTCCATGTTATGGAAACAATTGTTATTTCACAGTTGTAACTACTTTCAACGTCCCATGTGTATCTGTAGCGTCTATTATTGATGATGTTCTTGTATCACCTTCCTGTGGTTGTACCTACACTATCTCTGTAATCTTATCTGAGTATATTGGAAACCGTGTATACTGGTAATGGAAATAGGAAATTGAAAGGTAATACCAAATTTGACAGACACAGCGTAAAAAAAGACAAACAACTACAAAAGTAATACTTGCAAAACTGTTTGGTGTAAGTGAACTGAACACCTCCGGGGGCGGGGGGGAGGGGAAGGGAAAGGGGAAGGAGGGAGGGGGGTATGAGGGACAAGGTAACAAACAGTACAAGAAATGTATCCAATGCCTAACGTATGAAACTGTAACCTCTCTGTACATCAGTTTGATAATAAATATTTGAAGAAAAAAAAAGAGAAAAAAAAAAGTTCAAGGTCTCCAACAATTGGGCTCCTCCACTGGATGTTGCTGAAATTTACTAAACCATCTAAAAGTAATCAGGAAAACCAAAATATGGATACGTGTATATAATTACATGATGTGATTTCTGTAACACAAGTGTATCTGAAATACAGATATACAATTCAGAAGTCAGAAATGCAGATAAATTGTTTTCAGGTTTCCTAACTGTTCTCAGAAAGAGGGTTTTGATCAGCTTTAAGCTGGTCTGACATGATCAGAGAACTTTTCCACAAGTACCTGAGTTCTTCAAAACCAGTAGCTTTATCATCTGCCTCCATATCGCCACCATGTATTATGTTTCCTGACACATGATAGACAGGTGCATAGTCAATAAAGAAGTGAACCATTTCTTTTTGACTGTCTCACAAAGTTAGTAACCAAGGTCTTCAGGAATGAATTCTTAGTCCTGCATGTGACCCCAACTTCTCTTGGCTTTCTAATATTCCTTTATCAGAGCCCCTGTAATCAGCTACCTGCCAGAGTACCCAATCAGATTCCCTCTGAGAACTTAAGAAAGAGAAGGCATTAGATTATGGTGGGCCTTGAGTGGCCCTGAAAGTACTGGTGGGACTTTGGGATGGGGCAGCCATGTTGGAAAACAGATGAGCTGGATGAAGAAGAAAACCAGTACAGGGGAAGATGGAAGGGAGACTTGAGCTCCATTGAGCTCCAGGTCCCAAGAGGTGGTGCCTTGCTATCCCTGCAGTGCATGAGCCCTGCACCATCAAACAATCCTTGCCCCTACCTGAATTGGTTTGAGTGGGTTTCCATGGCTTCAATCATTTGAGTGCACAGTCAAGGTCAGCTGGCAAAATCTGGATGAAGATAGCACAGGGACAGGTAGTAAAGACACCTTCAAAGAGCTTACTTTCCAGGAGGTAAAAGGAGCATCACAGCCCAGAAGCTGGATGCTCGTCACCCTTGTAGGTCAGCTTCCTAAGGATGGGATTCCTGTCTATTCTTGACTGCTCTCATGTCAAACATAGAACTGGTGCTCATCACCCATCCTATGGCCAAATCTGCACAAATGTGATGGGCTGTCCTGCTAGCCAAGGCCTGGGCTTTCAGACACCTTTCAACATCTACGATGAATGCATTGACAATTTGGAATAGAAGGTAACAAATTCTCCCTGATATATTTGTGGAGGCCTACTTTGGTAAATCCCCCAAACAGGGGTTCTAAATTTATGAGGCTCTTCACAAGAGATTAATTGATGTTCTTTGGCCTTCCCTCACCCATCCTGGGGCAAACATTTGATAGGATAGGATAGGAAGTTTGGCAAGGCACTGGTGGCTCATGCCTGTAATCCTAGCTATTCAGGATGCTAAGATCTTAGGATCATGGTTTGAAGCCAGCTGAGGCAGGAAAGACCATGAGACTCTTATCTCCAATGAACCACCAAAAAGCCAGAAGTAGAGCACTCTCTTACATACACACACACACACACACACACACACACACACACACAGTGGATGAATAGAAGGACTACTCAGAATCTTATCTCTTTTTAAAAGAAACAAGAGCTCTGGCAATGCTGCCAGAGCTTGGGAAATTTTCCCCAAGGTTTGCTGTCACATCTTGTTAACTTTGAGCTCTCTCCACATGATTGTCAAAGGCTGTGTCTGAGTCTTTACAGTCCTTACAGACTTGGACTTGGGGCTGGCAGACATGGCCAGATCCACAGCAACAAGTCAAGCAAAAGTTCCACTTTCTTTAGTAATAGTTCCCTCCACAGCAGAGTTCATGTGTCATACAAAATGACCTTTGTGCCCGGTGTCAGAGGCTCCTACCTATAATCCTAGCAGGTCAGAAGGCTGAGATCTGAAGATCAAGATTCAAATCTAGACTGGGCTGGAAAATCTGTGAGACTCTTATCTCCAATTAAATAATAAAAAGCCCGAAGTAGAGTTGTGGCTCAAGTAGTAGAGCAGCAGCCTTGTATGTTCATAGCTAAGGGATTATGCTCAGGCCCGAGTTCAAGCCTCAGGACTGGCACAAAAAATAGCCGTGACCAGTTTCTCCTATCAGCAGAAAATGAAAGAGGCCCAGTACAGGAGTGGATGGTCTGGAAGATGATAAAATGCCTCTCAGAAACATTACTTTATAGGGGCTAAAGATGAAGCTCATTGGTAGATGGAGGGTTTAGTGTGCATAAGGTCTTGAGTTGGATTCTTAGAACCACACAATAAACAAACAAAACCATAAGCCAAGGAAAACAAGAGCACAGGTTATAATCAGATGATCCATGTTGGTCAAAGACCTTCCAGAATGGAATGCAAATTTCTTGAAGAACACTTCTATTTCCAGTGCAGTTAGCTATTAGCAGGCTACAGTCAGTCTCTTCTTAGATAGGAGACAATAAGTCTATCCACTGTGAAGTGGGTTCTCTCTCTCTCTCTCTCTCTCACACACACACACACACACACACACACACACACACACACACACACACACACACACGACCTAGCTCGACTTAGCATGCCCCTGTGGTTGTCCTTCCCTAGCTCACTCTCAGAGAAGTGGCCAGACCCACCCTCCCAACAGTCGCCAGGCCTTGTCCTGTTGATCCTGCTGGGAGCTGGAGCTATCTGAGGGGCAGATACAGTGTGTCCCCTCATCACCCCAGATGCCGGGTGTAATCTGCTTCCAAGGGAGCCTCCCCTGCTCCCCACTGTAAGCATTTCTGTGCCCTCCCTTCCTCCACCCTCCTTGCACCTGGGCGCCAGAAGGGAGGGTAGTGGGGGACCTCCCCAAGGACACAGGGCTTCTTAGCACCCGGCCTGGGGGTGAGAACAGGGAGACAGTGATCAGAGAAGCACATGGATGCCCACTCCATACCCCAGCACCATCCCTTCTTTCTGAGCAGTACTTTAGCAGTCTCTCTCTCTCTCTTTTTTTTTTTTTTGCCAGTTCTGGGCCTTGGACTCAGGGCCTGAGCACTGTCCCTGGCTTCTTCCCCCTCAAGGCTAGCACTCTGCTAGCAGGGCCTGAGCCACAGCACCCCTTCTGGCCGTTTTCCATATATGTGGTGCTGGGGAATCAAACCGAGAGCTTCATGTGTAGGAGGCAAGCACTCTTGCCACTAGGCCATATTCCCAGCCCCTTTAGCAGTCTCTTGATCTGCTTGACTACCATGCTCACTGCTCAGTGGGATTTAGGGCTCATGATGGAAAGAGAAATAGAGTCATTAAAAGAATCAGGTGCTGATGGCTCATACCTGTAATCCCAGCTACTCTGAAGGCTAAAATATGAGGATTGCAGTTCAAAGCCAGTCTGGGCAGAAAAGTCTGGGAGACTCTTATCTGCAATTAACTACCAAAAGGCCAGAGGTAGAGCTATGGCTCAAGTGGCAGAGCTCTAGCCTTGAACACAAAATCTCAGAGACAGCGCTTAGGCCTGGAGTTCAAGCTCCAGGACTGGGATGAAAAAAAAAAGTGCTGGAGGATATGGCTTAAGCAATAGAGCACTGTCTTGGCAAGTATGAAACCCTGAGTTCAAACCCTAATACTGTTAAAGAAGGAAAGAGAAGAAAAGAAAATCAGACCTACTCACTTAACAAAATACATGTATGTTTAAAATGTTTGATTTTTTTAGTCTTGATATGAAATGTGGGGTTTTTAAGTAATGAAAAAATTTTCAATGTTAAAGTAAAGGCAGGAAGGGCAGAGTGGCAACATATGACACATTGGAAAGGAGGGAGGGAGGGAGGGTGGGAGGAAGGGAGGAAGACAAAGGCCCAGCTGCCCCAGCCTGATTTCCTGCAAGGGCATCAGAACGATGAACGGGATGGTCAATATACAGCCTCATCCAGCTGGATCCCCTTCCCATGGTGGGTGGTGCCCATGATGCTGTAGTAATTGAAGCTAGATCCAATCGATCACTGGTCCACTCACTAGCTTTGGAACAGGACTGAACCTCAGAAGCCAGAAACTGGGCCACGCTGGCTATGATCCAGAGAACATCACCCATTCCATAGGCACCGTGTATAGTTACAGAGCCCATCCACCATGTGTCTTGCTTGAGAGGTATGCGGTCTTGGCTTTTCCCTTTCTTTCTGACTCTGTGCTTTACTCCATTCATTTCCCAGGGCCCAATTGTGATGAGGTGGGGGTGGCAGCTCTGGGTAGCATTGGAGTGTCAAGTAGGAAAGATAGGATCAAGTTAAGAATAATAAACAGAATCATCTCTCCTGGTGGAAAGGATATGAAGCTGTCTCAGCTATATATTAGTGGCTCATGCCTGCAATCCTAGCTACTGTTGAGATCTGGAAAACTGCAATTCAAAGACAGCCCATTCAGAAAAGTCTGCAAGAACAAAATAACCAGCAAAATGCTGAGTTAGAGGCATGGATCAAGTGTCAGAGAGCCAGCTAAGCAAGGAAGTTGAGTAAGCATGAGGTCTTGAGTTCAAACCTGGGTTCAAGCAAAGAAAAACAAATCAAAATAAAGTAAGTTAATCCATCTTCTGACTTACTGTCCACTTGTCTTTCCTTGTGATCCCTCCCCCCCACCCCCACCAAGGGCAGAGTCTGTCTGTCCTTCCAGTGACGCAGTGACCTAGATGACTTGAAATGCCAGCCATTCTGGTTCCTTCCCAGGGGAGCAGAATGGAGAGACATCTAACAAGGGACAAATGAAGTCTCCCTTGTCACTGGCTCCACTGAACGTGGCTGAAAGATCAAACAGGCAGGATCAAATGCATCCCTGAGGTCACCAGACAAACTGATCCTATCCACCTCTGTCTGCAGGAAGCTGGTGGCAAAGAAAGAGCCTCAGTCCTAGAACAAAGAAGCCAGTCCTCAGTGATGCCAAAGCCAGGAGCCTTGGATATTAACTTGGAAAGGAAGCCCCACCCACTTCCGGGGAGGACCAGTCCCAGTTCACAGCTATGGCTGGCAGTTCACCCCAAGGTGCTGTGACAATGCCATGGGGTGCTGAGGGGCTCCAGTGCCACTCACCAAGAATGCTGACACCCTTTATCAGAACGAACTCAATTGTGCAGAGAGAGATGGCAAAAGATTCCTAGAGGTCCTGGGGGGGGAGGGGGAGGGAAAACCCATCTCTCCCAACAGTTTCTGCCTCTCCATTCACCTGTGCCCTCAATTCCCTTAAACATGAGTCCTACAATGAAAGCAGGTTAAATTGCCACTATAGATTACATCTTCACTGAGGTGTACCATCAGCCACAGAGCCTGCTGGAGGCAGGCTCAGCAGAGGAGAGGAGAAAAGAGCCAGGCACATCCAGAGCGCACAGGGAACCTGGATCAGGACACAGGAAAGACTAACCTCAAGTGCTAAGATAAGCCTCAGCCTTTCCGTCTCACTGTGGGCCAGGCTGAGTTGTGTTCTCCCAGATTCTGCAGATCTTGGCCTTGGAAGGAGTGACTTTCACTCAGCATCCTAACTTAGATACAGGTGAATAGCTGCTTATAAGATGGATATTGCCAAGCAGTGCCCCTGGGGAACAGCTTCTGGGGAGTTCAAGAATCTGTCAGAAGCCAGATGCTGTAGCTCATGCCTGAAATCCTACTCAGAAGACTGAAATCTGAGAATCATGGCTCAAAGCCAGCTTAAGTGGACAAAGCCAAGCTACTCAGGAGGCTAAGATTTGAAAACCACAATTCAAAGCCAGCCCAGGGAGATTCCATTCCCTATTAACCAACAGAAAAAGCCAGAAGTGGAGGTATGGATCAAATAGTGGTGCATCAGCCTTAAGCAAAGATGTAAGTAAGAGTGTGAGGTGTGAGGCCTTGAGTTTCAAGCCCCAGTACCAGTGTACATGTGCACACTTACACACACACATCTTCCTGATTAGGAGGAAACTTCTCAGTGATCCCAAGGCTCTTGGTCCCAGGATCCTGTTTGGAGAAGCCCTACCCACTACAGGGAGATGTGGCAGAAAAGAGGAAAGGTTCCTATCACAGAACTAGGCCTCAGACCTTAACTTCCTCTCCAGCTCAGGACAATATCCAGAATTCAGTAAAAACAACAACAACAACAACAACAACAACCCAGGAACCAAGTGTATTTTTTTGTCTTTTACTATCCAGGGTGCTTACTTGTAAATTTATAGGCACATTCTAGTCACAACAAACTAGAGAAACCATGCAACCTATGTTTCTTTGGGTCTGGCTTATTTCACTTAAGTTTTTCCAAGTCTTTCCACTTCCTTATGAATGGTACAATAGCATTCTTTCTGATGGAATCATAGAATTCCATTGTGTAAATAGACCACATTTCCTTTATCCACTGAAGGGCATCTGGGTTGATTCCATATCTTGGCCATGATAATTCTTCAGTGAACATGGTTGTGCTGGTAGCTTTAGTGTGGACATGATAAATTACACAGGACTCTAGACATTCACACAGTGAGAACAAAGGAGGATATTCTTAAGAGAGGATCACAAAGGCTCAATAGATATGTGCATCTGATCATATAAAATGAAATTTATCAAAATGAACTCCAAGAAATGGAAACAAGAGGTTTTTTTATTATTTTGTTTTTAATTCTGTCTTCTTTTCTCCTTCATTGCTGTTTTTGTTTTCTGTGCCTTTTGTAAGTTTATCTGTTTGAGAGCCAAGAAATGGTAGGACAATGGCTGAAGTGGTAGAGTACCAGCTGAGCAAGCAAGTTGAGTGAGTGGAAGGTGCTGAGTTCAAACCCCTGCACTGATAACCAAAAAGAATGGTAGGACAACGGGTGAACAAAATGCATCAGTGATATCTACTAGATACTTTTGAAAATGAACTATGCAACTTGTGAGGCAGAGGAAACAGAAGGAAAATACTGGGAGAAAGTCAAGGAAAAGGTGACACTGCTCAAAAAGAGATGTATTCATGGCCTGACTTATTTAACTGCAACCCCTCTGTACATCACCTTTACAATAACAGTTTTAAAAAAACAACAGTAGTGGCTGGGAATATGGCCTATTGGTAAAGTGCTTGCCTCATATACATGAAGCCCTGGGTTCAATTCCTCAGCACCACATATATAGAAAAAGCCAGAAGTGACGCTGTGTCTCAAGTGGCAGAGGGCTAGCCTTGAGCAAAAAGAAGCCAGGGACAGTGCTCAGCCCCTGAGTTGCCCCAGGACTGGCAAAAAAAGTAACCAATACTTCTTTGATTTAGCCCAGGGAAAGTAAGAATAGTAACAAAACAAGAGTGAAAGCCTGTACCATGAGCACGGTTCACCAAGGATTCCAAAAGGACTCTTTGAATGCACTTTTCCTTACAGAAAAATATTGGATACAGGACACAGCTTTCAAGAAAAAGAATTATGTTCCAAAGAATAGGATGAGGCCAGGCCTCTGTGTCTCACACCTGTAATCCTAGCTTCTCAGGGGATTGAGATCTGAGGATCACAGTTCAAAGCCAGTACAGGCAGGAAAGTCTGGAAGTCCCTTACCTCCAATTAACCACTAGAGAGCATGAAGTGGAGCTGTGGCTCAAGTGATAGAGTGCTGGCCTTGAGCAAAATAAAAAGCTCAAGGATATCAGCAAGACCTGAGTTTAAGCCCCAGGACTAGTACAAAAAATAAATAAAGAGGGCTGGATGGCAGTGGCTCACACCAGTAGTCCTAGCTACTCATGGGGGTGAGACTTGTAGGATTGTGATTTGAAGCTAACCTAGGCAGAAAAGTTTCCATGTCCAACTAAACAGCAAAAAGTTGGACTGGAAGTGTGGTACAAGTGGTGGAGCAAGAAAGCCAAGTTAGAGCTTGAGACCCTGAGTTCAAACCCCAGCAACAGTTCCCAAATCAATATAGAAATAGATAAATAAGTAGGAAGCAACCCTTTGCTCCAAATTCAAATGTTACTATACTCAGCTCATAGTCAACTCCTTCAAGGAGAAGATGGTTTCCAAGGATTAACCGATCCAGATGTTAACTGTGTCCCTACTATTTATAACAGGGTCAGCATTCTTAGGCAACATCAGGCCCAGAGAGACACAGAAACTTTCTCTGCTTCCACTCTCAGTGGCTGGTTATTCACTTCCTGTCTCCCTGGCCTCTGCAGGACCCAAGCTAGAGGTCTCTCTGGGGGCTAGGACCCAGTCACATGCCAGAAGATCTTGGGTGACTGTGGGGGACAGCTGATGGGAAACAGCAAGATCACAGCTTGGTTTACTTTCAGCCACTCCTTCCAAACAGCACTCAGTCTGACAAATTCTAGAACATAAAACAAACAGAGCAAAGGAAAAATAATGACTAAGTAGCCTTCTCTAGGGTGAAAGGTTAGGAAGTTCTCATTCTGAAAAGGAACTAGTACAATACTACACAGGTCATCTTTGTATCCCCAAATAGTGTCTAGGGGATTTATTTTTAATTTACTATTTTTGTGTGTGTGGGGGGGGTGGTTACTGGAGCTTGAACTCAGGGCCTAAGTACTCTTCCTTATCTTATTTGCTTAAGGCTGGTGCTCTATCATTTGAGCTTTTTGGCTTTTGGAGTAACTGGAGATAAGAGTCTCACAGATTTTTCTGCCCCAGCTGCCTTCTAGCCTCAATCCTCAGATCTCAGCCTCCTGAGGAGCTGGGATGACAAGCATAAGCCACCAGTGCCCAGCTTTGCATAGGGAATATCGAAGCTGACCTTTGGTAAGGGGTCCCTTTGGTCTCTTTGCGGGGCTTTTTATCAAGGAGTTAAAACCACTCACATGTTCTCTCATTTGAATACATGTCATGGAGCCCCTCTAAATCCATGACTGTGTCACAATTGAGGTGCACTGAGGCAAGGCCCCTGGGGAAGAGAACCCTGGCCAGGTCCCCCGTCCCCTCAACCCTGCCTAATCTGCCACATCCCAGCTACAAAGATGCCTCCAGCCCCATGGCTTCCTTGTGAACCTTCTGACCCTAGCCCTGGTTGCCTGGGCAGTCTTCAGCTCTGGAGTAGGCGGCCCATTGGGACCTGTTGAAGCCCTCCTGGGGTCTCAAGTGGAGTCTCTGTGACCTCCAAGTGAACTTACCGGTCCCATTCCAGTGTCCTGGTCCCCACTGACACCCCCATCAGTGTAACCGGCCAGTTAGGGCCCTTTCACAAGCTCTTTTTATCTGCTATTTCCCCAAAAGTATATTAAATGGAGCTGTGGCTCAAGTAGAAGAGTGCCAAAGCATTGAGTGAAAAAGCTGAAGGATAGCACCCAGTCCATGAGTTCAATCTCCAGTACTGGTGCATGTGCACCATGCACACACACACACACACACACACACACACACACACACACACACAGATTCTTATTTATAATCTCAATTATGTCCAATAAAGCTAAACTCTATCTCCATGTGTTACCTCTTCTACATAAGTAAGTCACTGTCATATCCAGAGAGAGAGGGAAAGCCCAGCCCCTCTGTCTCATAACTTAAGTGGACAAAGGCCTACTGATGCTGCTGATACTGCTTCGTGCATGTTTGCAAGTCCAAGTTTTTCATCTAAATCCACACAACACAGTGGGGATGGCCATGCAGGTCAGGAGGAGAAAGAAGGTTTCCATCTGGTATGTACATTTCACTCCAGTTGTCAGTTTCCCCCTTTGAGTGTGTCTGCACAAGTGGCCACTGTAAACATGGTGAAGTGTGCTTGCTTACTTAAGCAGATACTTTAAATATTTAGTAAATTTCATTCCTAATTATGCATTACAGGTCCCCAGATAAAAAGGAATGAATGCATTTCTTCCACCAAAACCTGGTCTCCGTTCCCTGTGAAATTCATTCACTTCAGTTTTAAGTATTAATTTCCCCTCTCACTTTTTTGGGGTTAAACAAAAATCAGATGATAAATCATATTCTTATTTCATCTTTGCCTTCAAACATGTTTAGGGTGACAATGGATTCTATCAGTTTTCTCCACATGCCACATTGAAACCTGACACTAATTGTAGATCAAAGAACAACTCCCTTGTTAAATATCCAAACTTGTTAGGTGCTGGTGGTTCACACCTGTAGGCTGAGGCTTAGGAGGCTGAGATTTGAGGATTACAGTTCAAAGCCAGCCCAGGCAGGGAAGTCTGTAAGATTCTTATCTCCATTTAACCACAAAACCCTAACCCCTAATCCTTACCCAAACTTTAATCTTAACCCTAACCCTAACCTATGAAAAAAAGAGTAGTGGCTCAAGTGGTAGGGCACTAGCTTGAGCAAAAACAGTGCAGGAAAAGCACCCAGGTTCTGAATTTAAGCCCCAGGACCAGCAAACACACACACACACACACACACACACACACACACACACAATGCAGAATCTCAGATATCTGCATTGGTGACTACAGAACGGGACTGTGCCTATGACCAGGGGATCCTCAGACTTCCTGGACTCCACTCCAGCCCTAACCCAAGCCAGGTGCCATCCTCTCACTGAGTATCCCTACAAAGCCCACATTTTAGGGAGGAACCAAGTCAGATGTCAGTGCCTACAGGATCAAGTCTGGGATAACAGGAAACCAGGCTGGATGGATAAAGATGTAAAGGCAAAGAGACTGAACCCCAGAGAGAAAGCTGAGTGCATTACAGCTCATACCTGTAATCCTAGCTTTTCAGAAGGCTGAGACCTGGAGGCTCAAGGTTTGAAGCCATCCCAGGCAGAAGATCCAAGAAACTCTTATTTTCAGTTCACCAACAAAATGCTGGACTGGAGATGTGACAAGCAAGCTAAGCAAGAGCTTCATGCTTCAAATTCAAGCCCGGTTACACACACACACACACACACACACACACACACACACACACACACACACACATATTAAAGATTGTGAATGTGAGCTTGCCCAATCTGAGCAGAGGGGCAGGGCCCCTACATTAAGGATAAAGGGGAGAAGGCTGCCTGCTCCAAGGGCTTGATTGACAGATTTTGGTTGGAGGTGCATCCTTCTGCAGAAGTAACTTTTACCATGCCAAAATAATTTTTGTTTCTGTGTCTTCTGTTGTGACTCTAGTGATCCTTAGAAATCATATTTCTAAACACACGACTAGCAAGAAGACCTCATCAGGCACCAGCACTGTGCTTTTCAACTGACAACATCCACAGCTATGAATTAAATAATTTTTGTTTAAAATCTAGCCAGTCTTGGGCATTTTGTTATAGCAATGAACCAGACTAAGATACATGCTGACTGAGTGATGGGGTAAACAACTCCAGCTAGCACTAACTGATAGTTTTTCCCAATGTGAATTCTTCACTGGAGTGTGAGAAGTTTCTTTGGCTGGTAAGACAGATCTTATCCCCCTCACAGGCTGTAGCTTATTTCCTCATCACAGTCGCCTTCTCCAGTTTCAATCCATCCTTTTGGAAACTAGTTTCTCTGGGCTGACTGTGGAGTCCCATTACAGTCTTGCCAGTGCAATAGATAGAGCACACTTGCCTCCCTCCCAAGCTCAAAGCAACAAAGATATAATTTAAGTACATATTAGAAAGTCTTATTAAAACCATAAGAAAAAAAACAAATAAAGTAAGTCATGATAAAATAGTAAATCTCCAATCTGGTATACAGTAGGTAGCCAAGACCTGGGAATGTAGTGCTCGGTCTCCTCTTCCTCCATGAAGGGAGAGCTGCCTCATTTTCATAGATGTCTTGATGAACATCTCAGCAAGCTGTGAACTCAGCTTGGTTCCATTCCACTTAGCAAAACAGATCAGAGTCACCATTTGTAGGCCTGGTGACTCACATCAGGACCTCCTAAGAGCCTCTTCTGTGTATCCCTACACTGTACCCCACCCAGCCAAAGAAATCAAAGCTACACACTCTGGAGCTAGGGGCTAGACACTGACAAAGATTCTTTCCATAACCAAACTGCAGCAGCCTTCTCTGAGCCTCGCTCAGCGGGCTCAGTCCTAGCCTATGAACGGCTTCTAAAAGTCCTATCCAGTATGCCTGGGACAATTCTTACTATGAGCAAATTCAAGATGGCCAAATGAGCTGTCTGTTCTAGCCAACACCTTCTGAAGACAACTTGTACCCCACATCTGTAGGAAGGAAGGAGTCCCACCCCCAGATGCTTGTTACAAACCCAGATTATATTCCCTTTGGGCCAGAGACCACACTCCCTTCACATTGCTCTCTGTGTGTGTGCGTGTGTGTGTGCAAGTGTGCACATGCATGTGCACATGCGCATCAGTACTGGGATCTAAACTCAGAGCCTGAGTGCTGTCCTTTAGCTTTTTTGCTTAAGACTGGTGTTCTACCATTTAAGCCACAGCTCCACTTCTGGCATTTTTTCTGGTTAATTGGAAATAAGTCTCATAGACTTTCCCACGTGGGCTTTGAACCTTGATCTTCAGATCTTAGCCTGCTGAATAGCTTGGATTACAGATGTGAGCCACCAATACTTGATCCAATTGCTTTCGGTGATTTTTATGCTTCCTTGACTCTTCTCACTCACCTCATGCAAATTCCCACTCTCCCTGTAAAATACCCTATACCCATAGTACATGCAAGCTAGAGTTCTATTCAGTTCATCCTGGATGCCACAGGATCACAATGTTACTACTGAATACAATCTGTCTTGACCCGTGACCAATGCAATTAGGTTCAGCCTGCTTTGTCTGATGGCACACATAGTCCAATTGAGAAAGATAAAAAAGGGACACATTTCTTTCTGGGGCACTGGATGAAGGCAAGCAGTGTAAGAGCATTATTAAGTACTGTTAAGACACTGCAATATTAATGATAAGCCTTTACACAGGTATCTCTTTTAATGTTTACTTTTGCCTTAAATGTGCTAAGATGTTGAGGCCTGGGTCAATTTGACTAGCTAACTGGCAGCTGTTAAACTCATCCTTGGTGCCATGACTGCCTTGAACCAAAGGACCAAGAGACAATCAGCTAACTGGACTGCTCTCATGCCAGCACCAGTTGCTAAGGACCGTCCACAGGTGCCTTGAGGAAGCTACACAGCAACCTGAAGCACAAAGCGAAGACTATTTCAATCAGCTTGCAGAAGACTTTTGCCATGAAAAGGCTTTGTGAACTCTAGATGATCCTGAATCCAGGCCATGGGGTAAGCACTTTCCTTGGTGGCCCAACAGAAGGCTTGAGACTGGTACAAATACAATCCTGAATTTGCATAAGGGAATGCTATGATTGGTGTAAGCATTATCTCTCATGAGGGTCTGTGCTATGATTGGTGTGAACAATCCTCTATTTGCATGAAGGTGTGCTAGGATTGATAAAAGCAGGGTCCTTCATTTGCATGTTGGACTATTCCATGACTGGTGCAAATAGTCTTCAACTGTCATGATTGGAGCAGGCCAAGCATGTGGCCCTATTGCCACACTTCGGTTCTGTCTATATAAGCAGGCTGTTCAGGTCAACTTAGGTCTAATAAATTCTTCTATAAAGTCATCTCTTTTTTTAACCTGTTTTTAATTTTGATCATTAGTAGAGTGGGCTTAGCTAGGTACATAAAGAAAGAAAAGGTTCTAATAGCTGATAACATTATGGGGCAGATGGAGTTCCACAGAGTAGCTACACAGGACAGAAATGATGGGGAATCAGAGGTGGCAGATAATGAGGGCTGAGCAGAACTGAAGATGAGAAACAGTAGTCTTGGGCTGCTGGAAGAGTTCCAGGGAGCTGCTAAAGGGCTAGGTTCTCAAATACTCTAGGCTGAAAGCTCTAACACTTGCCATGGTTGAATTAAGGATACTGGTACCCAGGTCTTATAGGAGAGTTACAACACCAGCAGGCACTGCCTGCTGCTGTCAGTGCTGTCTGCTACCACTGCTCACTGCTGCCAAGTTTTTAAATCCAGAGCATTAAGCCTCCAGTCTCAGTAACCAAAGCCATAAATCTCTGACTTCTAAAGTCTAGAGCAATAGGCCTCTGCCCTCAGGATTGGAGCTGTGAGCCTCTAAGCTTTAGGCACTCAGAAACCAGTACTATCAGCATGGGAAGAGCTTCTCTTTACTTACTCATGATTCCTAGCTAGGTGGGGCAGAAGCTGATTGGTAACATAATCTGTTAGAGAAAGACAGATTTTTCTCAGAGGTAGAGTAGCTAGACTTGGAGCAGAAATTTGTTCCTTTCTGTCCTTGCTTCATTTCCACACCCTAGGTCAACATTAGAGTTCAAGTAAAGCTGTGTCCTCACTCCACAGTTTGGCTCACATGGCCATGGCCCAGAGGCACACAAGATATGGTTCGGCCCAGCAGAATCAACACAGGGTCCCCCCATGGACCTCCTCCTGACATCAGGGTCCCGCCACAGACATCCTCCCAACATCAGGGTCCTCACATGACCTCAGGGTCCCCAAATAACCTCATGATCCCCACACAGATATCCTCCTGACCTCAGGGTACCCCCATGGATATCCCCCTGACCTCAGGGTCTCCCAAAAGACATCCTCCTGACCTCAGGGTACCCCCATGGACCTCCTCCTGACATCAGGGTCCCCATATGACCTCAGGGTCCCCACATGGACCTCTTCCTGACATCGGGTCCACACATAACCTCAGGGTCCCCAAATGACCTCAGTATCTCCACAGAGACATCCTCCTGACCTCAGGGTCCCCACATGGACCTCTTCCTGACATCAGGGTCCCCACACAGACATACTCATGACATCAGGGTCCCCCCGATGGATCTCCTCCCGACATCAGGGTCTGCACATGACCTCAGGATCCCCACATGACCTCAGGATCCCCTCATGGACATCCTCCCAACATCAGGATACCCACATGGACATCCTCCCAACATCAGGGTCCCCATATGACCTCATGGTCCTCACATGGACCTCCTACTGACATCAGGGTCCCCACATGGACCTCCTTCTGACATCAGTGTCCCCACATAGACCTCCTCATGACATCAGGGTCCCCACATGGACCTCCTTATGACATCAGGGTCCTCACACAGACCTCCTCCTGACCTCAGGGTCTCCACATGGACCTCCTCATGACATCAGGGTCCCCACACGACCTCAGGGTCTCCACATGGACCTCCTTTTGACCTCAGGGTCCCCACATGGACCTCCTTCTGACATCAGGGTCCCCACATAGACCTCCTCATGACATCAGGGTCCCCACATGGACCTCCTCATGACATCAGGGTCCTCACACAGACCTCCTCCTGACCTCAGGGTCCCCCTATGGACCTCTTCATGAAATTAGGGTCCCCACATGACCTCAGAATCCCCTCACAGATACCCTCCCAACATCAGGATACCCACACGAACATCCTCCTGACATCAAGGTCCCACATGACCTCAGAGTCCCCACATGGACCTCCTCATGATATCAGGGTCCCCACATGACCTTAGGGTCTCCACATGGACCTCCTTTTGACCTCAGAGTCCCCACATGGATCTCCTTCTGACATCAGGGTCCCCATAGACCTCTTCATGACATCAGGGTACCCACATGACCTCATGGTCCTCACACAGACCTCCTCCTGATATTAGGGTCCCCACATGAACTCAGGGCCCCCCATGATCTCAGGGTCCCCACATAGACCTCCTTGTGACATCAGACATGCCCTCACCTCTCATTTCTGTTGTTGAAGATCCATTAGACCAGGCTTTCCACTTGTTCTTGTACTTGCTGATTTCCTGCACCTTGCAGACATACTGTCCTTGATCCGATGGCCTGAGGCTCAGGACAGACAGCCGGTAGAGTGTCCCTCGTCGCTCCTCCAGCAGACGCAGCCTCTGTCGGTTGGCACTGCGACTAAAGTTCCCATAGTACTGCACCATCCGGAGCTTGGTCATCTTGACCATCAGTGTCTCTTGGGAGTCAGACTGTGCAAAGAACCATCGTACAGCCAGCAAGCTGTCCTTGCGCCTCTTCTGGGAGACATGGCAGAGCAGAGTGGCATTTTCTCCTTCCAGGTAGTCAACCACAGGCCCAGGGGACACAGTGACATTGAGAGCCCCACAGACTTCTGCAAAGGAAAAGAGGGAGAGGAGAAAATAAGGAATAAAGGCCTTATCTTACGCTCATGCAGACAACCCAGGCAGGAGCCACAGAGATATCCTGGTGCTGTTGGTGTCTGTGTGCCTGGCATAGCCAGAGAGGCAGTGACCCTGAGCCTGTCAAAATTCACAATCCATGGGCTAGAAATATGGCCTAGGGGTAGAGTGCTTGCCTAACATACATGAATCCCTGGGTTCAATTCCTCAGCACCACATATATAGAAAAACCCAGAAGTGGCGCTGTGGCTCAAGAGGTAGAGTGCTAGCCTTGAGCAAAAAAGCCAGGGACAGTGCTCAGGCCCTGAGTCCAAGCCCCAGGACTGGCAAAAAAAAAAAAAAAAATTCACGATTCACCTTTATGGGGGTAAGAGGAAGAGGTTCTTTTGGGGGTATCCTCCATGGGTTCCCACATTCTCACTTACACATGATTCTTCCTTTCTGTAGAATTTCAAACACTGGCCACTTGGGAAAATGCATTTCTTGAACATTTTTAAATTAGTCACTGACATTTAACATTCAGAAGAATGGGATTTGGGGAATCTTGAAAGCATCCAGTTCACCCCTCATCTGCCCCACTACCCTCAAGGACTGCTTTTTAAATACCTACAGGGCCACACACCACTGGTTGGTGGTTCATGTCTGTAATCCTAGATACTCAGGAGGTTGAGATCTGAGAGTCAGCAGTTCAAAGCCAGCCAGAGCAGGAAAGTCCATGAGACTCTTATCTCCAATTAATCACCAAAAAGCTGCAAGTGGAGCTGTGGCTCAAGTAGTAGAGTACTAGCCTCGAGCACAAAAGCTTGGGAACAGTATGCAGGCCCAGAGTTCAAGCCCCAGGACAAGTTTGAGCATGTGCGCGCACGCGCGCGCGCACACACACACACACACACACACAGTGCCCAAAGCTAGGGGTCAGAGTTGCCCTGAGGAAGGGCAGTGATGCCCTTTAAGATAACAAGGCCTGTCATCCTTCCTCAGGCACTGCTATGTCAGCTCTAACCAGGGTGCATGCTCAGTAAGAGAGGCAGGATGTTAACTGGTAGCAGTGAGCTGGAATGACAGTGTTTCCTAAGTGTTTTCTTCAGAATCCAGTTCTATGTTTGCAGAGTTGAAGTACAAAAAACAGCAAAGAATGAATAAGTCCCAGGAACAAAAGATGTCCCCAAATATACTGTTTCGTTCAAGACTAATGCTCTGCCATAAGCCACAGCACCACTTGAAGCTTTTTTGGTGATTAGTTGAAGATACGAGTCTCATAGATTTTCTGCCCAAGTTGGCTTTGAACTGCATACCCTCAGATCTCAGCCTCTTGAGTAGGGAGCCTGTAGGCAAGACTATACATAGGTCAGGTGCATTCCCAGGCAGGAAACTAGACATATTATCTCAAAAATAACCAGTGAAAAACAGGGCTTAACTCATAGAGCATTTGCTTGGCATGTGCCAGGCCATGAATTCAAAACCCAGGATTGTCAAAATAAACAAATATACTGAATAACTAGAGAGTTGTGATTTGGGAGTTGATTTTCTTTCTTAGCTCTTAAAAGCCAAACACCAGCCACAGAATGTTCTAGAATTATCTAAGATTCTTAACCACATCCTTAAAGTACTTTTTGTCACTGAAGATAATACAACCTGGGAAGTGGTGACTTCTACTTGATTTGACAAAAGACACTTCATGCAGGTGGTACAGAAAAAAGTCTTGTGTTTCCCAAAGCATCCTGCGGGCTGATGCCTGGCTCCTTTAGTGACTATCCTAGTGTTGAGAGCCAGGCATCAGCGGCTCATGCCTATAATCCTAGCTACTCAGGAGGCTGAAATCTGAGGATCAAAGTCAGAAGCCAGCTGGGACAGAAAAGCCCAGGAGCCAGAAGTGGAACTGTGACTCAAGTAGTAAAGGACTAGCTTTGAGCAAAATAAAGCTCAGGGGGCAACATCCATGTCTTAAGTTCAAGCCCTAGGACAGGCAAGAAAGAGACAGTTGGGGGGGAGGGGGCAAGGGGAAGGGGAGAGGGCAGGGGGAGGGGGAGGAAAGTAGGAAAGTAGAGGGGAAGGAAGGAATAGGCAAAGAAAGGAACTGGCCAGTGTCATTCCTGCCTCTCTCCCACCTTGGTGGCATCCTGCCATAGGCCCTGCTAAACAGCTGACTGCTGAAACCTAGCTAATGTGTACTGGTCTCTTCTCATGGTAAAAGCTCCCTAGTGTGCAGGGCAGCAGCTGGGACCCCAGGTTGACCCCACCCCAACAAGCACAGGAGGAGAGAGCAGAGAGACATAACAGCTGCCTTCCAGACTCCAAAGCCAAGTCTGCCACAACCCCCAGGCTCCCCACAGCAGGAGACCCTGGGAAGACAGGAAATGGAGACAGTATGAGTGAGATGACAACACAGCCTGGACCTCACTCCCAGCTCACTCCCCTCTGGTTAATGCCGCCACAGCAATGGAGGGATTATTTATAGTGACTGAAACCAGGAGAATGTGCCAAGTGCTCCGGTCCCCCTAGAGAGGCCAGATTCCATCCTGGAAACAAACTAGTAACCCTTCCCTTCCTGCAGCCCAGGCTCCATCAGCAGTTCCCAGGAAAAAGCTTGGGCTGAGCTAGCTTCCTAGGTGGCATGCTTCTTTTCCCTTTGGCAGTGCCTCTCTGCCTTATTTTGACCCATTCAGGTCCCCAAATGATCCAGGCATCCGTTTCTTCCACCAAAGTTCAAAGACCTTTGTTTTGGGCTGAGCTGTGTCCTCCCTGCCATATCTATGGGCTGAAGTGCTCATCCCTGGTATCAAACATGCTGGGGTCTTTATAGGGGTCATTAATTAACATTAGGATGGGTCCCCTCTAACATTATTGGCTTCCAGAGAGGAAGAGGGGCTCAGGGCCAGACACACAGAAGAGAAGACTATGCTAGGATGGGGGAACAGAGGCCCTCTGCCAGTCAAGGAGGGAGAGCTCAGGAGGAAACCCCCTGCTGGTGCCTTGACCTTGAACTTCCACTCTCCAGGTTGGTGGTTGAGGCCCCCAATATGTGAAGTTTTGGGGGGTTTTTTGTGTGTGTGCCAGTACTGGGGCTTGAACTTGGGACTCACATTTTGCTTAGCTTTTTTTTTTTTTTTTAAATCAGAGCTGGCTATCTACCACTTGAGCTACAGCTCTACTGGCTTTTCACTGGCTAATTATAAATAAGAGACTCATGGATTCTTCTGTTCAGATTGGTTTTGAACTGTGATCCTCAGAACTCAGCTTCCTGAATAGCTAGGATTCCAGAATTGAGATATAGGTGTCTAGCTGAGGTATTGTTTTGTGTTTGTTTTTTTTTTAATGTCAGCCTGAGAAAACAAACACAGCCCCCTACTTGCCACCAGCTTTGATGGTCACACTCACCTTCCAAATGGGAGAGGGGATAAAACTGAGATGATAGAGTCTTCCCCTGTCTGAAAGCTTTGCTGACATCACAGGCTTAGAGTTGTGATGTCCCCACTGCAAAGTCAGGTATGCCCTCCAGCACCACAGGTAGCCTTCTGCCAAGCACAGGTGGAAGCCGAAGCCGTGTGTGTGTGTGTGTGTGTGTGTGTGTGTGTGTGTGTGTTGAGGAAGAAGAGTCCAGTCACACACACACACACACACACACACACACACACACACACACACACACTATGCCTTCCTACTGGGAACCCTAGCTCCTCCAGCTATGTCACAGGCCACACATGATGTGAAGACAGCATGCAAGTCCTTGTGGAGGAAAAAGACAGAGTGCAGGCACTGACTCAGGCATTCCATTGCACTGTATCACCATCCTCAAAAAGCGACTGAGGCTTAAAGCCAGACTTTATTCCTAGCGGTCAGTAGGCTAGGATCTGAGGGACTGCGGTTCGAAGCCAGCCCCGGCAGAAAAGTCCTTGAGACTTTTATCTACAATTAACCACCAAAAAGCAAAAGTGGTTGATTGTCAGCCTTGAGGGAAAAAGCTAAAGGATAGTACCTAAACCCTAAGTTCAAGCTCCAGTACTGTACCCAAAACAAAAACCTTCACTACAATAACAATTAAAAAAAAAAAGATAGCTATTGCTGGGTGCCAGTGGCTCATGCCTATAGTTCTGGCTACTCAAGAGGTCTGAGATCTGAAGATCATGAGCTGTTTGAAGACAGCTCAGGTAGAAAAGTCCATGGACTTCCTATTTCCATTTAATGAGCAAAAAGCCAGAAGCAGAGCTGTGGCTCAAGTGGTAAAGCATCAGCTGTCAGTGAAAAAGCCAAGTAACAGTGTCCAGGCCCTTAGTTCAAGCTCTACTACTAGCATTAAAAAGCCCTAAAACACCAAAACAATTTAAAAAAACTATTGCAAGGTGCCCATGGCTCACCCCTGTAATCTTAGCTACTCAGGAGGCTGAGCTCTGAGAATCACAGGTTCAAAAGCTAGTCCAGTCATTAAAGTCCAGTTAAACAGCACAAAGCCAGCCATGCATCAGGAAGACATAGGAGAATTTAACTATGGTATCATTGGCAATAGAGAAATTGTCCAGTGTTTAAGAAAATCACAGAACAATCCTGATCTAGACTTTGAGGTCAAAGAAGAGATCTGGAAATGTGATCATATGCTAAAGTTCACAGCAGAAGTAATAAATAGCAGTGCCAGGAGTGACTTTCTTGGAAGAGGGTCCCATCTGTGCAAAGGCCCTTAGGTAGATGGAAGCCCATGCAGACTACAAATGGAAACAATCAGTGTCTTGTGGTAAACTGTACCCCACTGTGGCCCAAATACTCACTTCCGCCTGAATATGTGTCTCAGGAGGGAAATGGGATAAGATGAGATATACATGACCCTAGGCTTTCCTCATACTCTGGAGAGAAGTAATAGGGCGTGGAATCTGTGGCTGGAAGGGAGAAGTGGGGGTGGAAAGGTTGAGGCTGATATCCACCAGAGCTGGGCTGGAACTTGCATTCTGAGAGGATAATCAGTGTCTCCATCTGCAACTGGGGTGGTACCTATTGTGTTGAGCACAAAATTTCTACCAGTAATACCTTTTTCCCCCCGTCCCCCCCTCCCCCCGTCCCCCCCTCCCCCCCTCCCCCCCCCCCCCCCCCCCCCCCCCGTCCTGGGAGTTGGCCTCAGGGCCTGAGTCCCTGAGAGTCTTTTTACTCAAGGCCAGCACTCTACCACTTGAGCCACAGTGCCACTTCCGGCTTTTTCTGTTTATGTGGTGCTGAGGAATTGAACCAGGGCTTCATGCATGCTAGGCAAGCACTCTGCTGCTAAGCCACATTCCCAGCCCGAGTAATACCTTTAAAATGCAGTTTTTATTGTTTGTACCAATGCTGGAACTTGAACCCAGGGCCTTGTTCCCTGCTTGGCTTTGCACCTCAAGGCTAGCACTCTCCCACTTGAGCCACAATTCTACCTCAAGTGGGGGAGGGGGAGTGCCAGCCTTGAGCAAAAAAGATAAAGGGAGAGCATGAGCACCTGAGTTCAAACCCTAGTAAAATAAAAGCCCAGGCCCTGGGAGGCTGGGTTTAGGAGCACCTTTCAGAGAGGCCACCAGGGTTGCCCAGGTGACTCACTTATATTAAGCCTATGGCTCAACTTCATTCTTAGGTGGGACAAACACTGTCTGGCCCCAGGACAGAAGCTTGCCCATGGCTTCTACACCAAGCATGGTCCTAGGCTCTTTAGATAAACTTTCCAGTTCATTTTCATCTTCTGCTAATCCTCCATTCACAGACAAGAGGACTGAGGCACAGAAAGGCTAAGCAATATGTTCAAGCTCATGGTAAAATTGAATTTGAATAGAATATAGGTGACCTGGTTTCAAAGACAACTCCTAACTACACCCTCTGCATCATAGCTTGACTTTTAGTAAATTCTTGGCCTGTCAGATTTCTTTACTTTAAAATTAAAGGTGGAGCTGTGTGTCAGTGGCCCATGCCTGTAATCCCAGCTATTCAGGAGGCTGAGATCTGAGGACCGTAGTGCAAGCCAGGGACAGGAAAGTCTGTGAGACTCTTATTTCCAATCAACCACCAAAAGGCTGGAAATGGAGCTGTGGTTCAAGTGGTAGAGCTCAAGTTTTGAGTTAAAAAGAAAAAAAAGCTAAAATGACAGCACCCAGGCTGAGTTCAAACCCCAGTACCAGCACACACAAAAATAATTAAAATTAAATAGATAAGCAAATGAAATGCAACATGGGATCAGGTGATCTGGAAGGTCTTACTCCCAGCAAGAAGGACAAGTGGAATACAGGTGGAAAAGCCAGGGCCTGTGTATTCAGCCAGTCTGCAGGCAGGAACTGTATGCTGGCCACAGCCCTGACCAGGCCAGTGGGTTAACCAATCTCCAGTCGTTCCACTCCTAGCCAGGAGAGTGGCCATCTAGAACAGGAGTATTTCCCAGGGTGTCTGGAAAGTTCTGCAAGTCTGGCCAGGAGGGCCCTACTCCTCAGACACTGGCCCATGGCGGTCCAAATGCCAGCTCCATCCAGCAGCCATTAGGAGCTTGGAAAATCAAATCTGTCAGTTTCAAAACAATAGCAACACTGTGGTCATGAGCAGCCTAGAGCCTGGTTTCTTGGGTTTAAATCTCTGCCTAACAGACTAACTTGCAAACTATTCAACTTCATGTACAAAATAATCTGGGAGGAATGATTAACAGCATTGGCCCAATTGACTGAACCAATGTTTTGCGAAGTATCTGGATCTATAAATACGTTCTTGTCATCATTACTTTGAAATAAAACTGTGATTAAATGAGATGATAAACACTTGGCACCTGAGAGGCAACCCAGGAAAAATGACCATTAGAGTACTGCTGAATTAAGTCTGGCCAGCAGGGCCTTCAAAGCAGGGAGCCGGTCCCACAGGACCCTGGGACCCTGGGACCACAAAAGAAGAAACTTGAACAATTTACACGAGGGAGCTCTGCTACCCAAATGCAAGTCAGAAGTATGGGCAGAGAGGTGGCCCCCAAAGTCGGGTACTGGTGGGAAGGGGTCTCCCCTCACCCAGCCAAGGGTCTCACCGATCCCACAGAGGAACAAATCGCCAGTTCTGCGCCGCGGGACCACCCAGCAATTCCGGGGCTCATTTTCCAAAGTAAGTAAAGGGAAGCAGCTCCTGCCAGGCACTAGTGGCTCACGCCTGTAAACCAGGCCTAGCTCAGGATGCTGGTGAGGGCTGATGATCAAAGTTTGTAAGCTGGAAGTGAAGGTGTGGCTCAAGTGGTAGAGGGCCAGCCTTGAGTGAAAAAGTCAAACAAGAGCGCAAGGACCTGAGATCGAGTCCAGAGAGAGCGAGAGAGAGAGAGAGAGAGAGAGAGAGAGAGAGAGAGAGAGAGAGAGAGAGAGAGAGAGAGAGAGAGAGAGAGCGCAAAAGAGAGAGCTGCTGCTCAGCGGAACCTGCCCTCCGCCAGTGGAGGTCCCTCGGGTGCCGACCCCAGGCCGGGGCTGTCACTCCCTTCTCAGCCTCCCTTCCACGGCTTGACACTTGGAGGGACACCGGCGCTGCTGCCCCGGGAGCATTGTTCAAAGAGCAAGGGGGCAGCTGGGCCAGAACGGGGATCTGGGGACCCGAGGCTGCTCAGCGCACTGCCGAGCCTGCGGATCCAGTGCGCCTGGCACAGGGGCAGCGCAGCCCGGGCCACTGCGGGCGGCAGGGCGGGGACGACCCGGGGCTGCAGGGCCTCCCCGCCAGGGCCGGTCGATCTCCGGCCTCCCTCACAAGCTGCCGTCCCGCCCCCGCCGCGCTTACCCGGGGCCGGAGCCCGCGCCAGGAGCACTGCCAACGCCAGCGCCAGGAGCCGCATCTCCCTGCCGCCGCCTGGCGCTGTGACGCCCAGAGGGAAGAACGCCGCCGCTGCGGCAGCCAGCCCGCCCCGCGCGGCCCGGCCCTGCCCACCGCTGGCCACGACCCCGCCCCTCGCTGTTCGGCCCCGCCTACTGCTGGCCATGGCCCCGCCCTGCGCCGTTCGGCCCCGCCCACCGCCTGGCCATGGCCCGGCCCCGTGCGGCCATGCCCCCGCCCCCCCCCCTCCGCTGCCGGCCTTAGCCACGCCCGCAGCCCGGCCCATGGTGGCTTAACCCTGCCCCAGGCCCTCCCATTGGGCAGCCTAGTCGCCTGTCCTTCGAGGCCACGCCCCCAGGAACCCTCTGACAGCGTTGCTCCTCCCATTTGACCCCACTACCTCTTCCTCACCCCTGTCCGGCCCCTCTCTAGTCCAGGAGAGAGCAGGCCAGACCTGTCCCCCTCTTAGCCCCTCAGGGCGAGGCCTTCTGGGTTCCCTCGGGCTCATATTGATCAATGGGCAGTGGCCTCATGAGCCATTTGCTCCGTGGCCTGAGGGTGTCCCCTTGACTGATTGTGCTCATTACCCAGATGAGGAAACTGAGACTCCACCAGACTGGAGTCTGGATCTCCTGAGCCCCAGAGCAGTCAAGGGGGAGGAAAGCCCTCTTCCTACCCAAACTTTGGAGATGGGAGGAGGTAGGGTAGGAACCCTTGGACAATTAGTGGAATTCTTGGAATATGTGGAATAATATGCAGACTAGGGACCCCTGAAATATGTGGAAATAATTATTGACAGTTACCACTCAGGGCACCCTTGGCCAACATGAGCTAAAGGGCTTTCAGGAGTCAATGAATCCTTCCACTATGAGATCCGGGGAAAGCTTCTTAATCTCCACCTGCCTCTGTTTCTTCATCTGTACAACTTGACAATAGACCCATTCCTCCAAGGTCGAGATCTGAAGATGGCTGTTTGAAGCCATCCTGGGCAGGGAAGTCCATGAAGACTCTTAACCAAAAAAGCAGATGTGCAGCTGTGGCTCTTGGTAGAGTGCCAGCCTTGAGTGAAACAGTTCAGGGATAGTGCCTAGGCTCTGAGTCCAAGCCATAGAACCAACACAAAAGCAAACAGAAGACCAGGAAGAGCAAGTAAAAGCCTGGCACCTACTCGACATCTTCACATCAGCTGTCATTACCACTGCCATTATTGTAGCATAGGACAGTAAAAGAGGGGAGCGGAAGAGACAAACCCAAGGCACACCGCCATCAAGCAGTGACAAAGCTGCCTAGTCCAGGACAGGTTAAGCCAAGACCTGTTTTCTTCATCAGGGATCCAAGCTAGAGGGCCAGCCTGACATATATTCATGCCATCTCTAAGCAGGATCTTTGTGGAGTTTCATAAAAGTGGACCTGAGCCAGCAGAGTGAAAGAGGGCATGCTTGAGAGGAGGAGGAGGGAGAGGAAGAAGAGGAGGAGCAGCAGCAGCAGCACCACCACCACCACCACCAGGTCCCATTTCCTCCTCTAGAGGGCATGAGAGGGGTGGAGGGGTATGGGGCCAGAGTGATAGGGCCCATTGGTGCTGAGTCCCAGGGTGAGCCTTATTTCCCATCCAGGCCCCATTTTACAGACTGGGAAACTGAGTCTCCCAAAGGACTGGAGGACTGACGAGCATTCCATGGTTTACAGAGTGTATGAACTGAAAATTGTGTGTCCTGACTGCTGACTGTCATCAAAATCTTCTTTGGTCATTGTATATTTCCAAGTCATCAGCTCTCTCTGCAGAAGCGAGCAGGCATCCCATACAGCCACAATTTGAATCCTGCTTCTCTCTGCCTGAACTAGTTCTTGCTGAAGGTTTGGGGCTGTTAAAGTGCTTTTCTTGCAGCTCTGTGCTATGTATAATATTGTACTTTTCTCAGCGGGTTGCTCTGTCAGTGCTTTTCAGCTTCCCAAATGATGTAGCACAACATCATAAGACAGTTGCTAGGAGACACATTCCTGCCCCATGGGAAACATGGCCAATGACCCGGATGAGACTTAGTATTTCAGCCATTCTGGACAACACTGGCACAAGCTGTCCTGACCTTTCCCTTCTCCTCTGCAGCTTTTCCCACTCACAAGCTTGAGGTCATTTCAAAAATTCTTTACTGTGTTTTTTTTTTTTTTTTTTTTTTTTTGCCAGTCCTGGGCCTTGGACTCAGGGCCTGAGCACTGTCCCTGGCTTCTTTTTGCTCAAGGCTAGCACTCTGCCACTTGAGCCGCAGCGCCACTCTGGCCATTTTCTGTATATGTGGTGCTGGGGAATCGAACCGAGGGCTTCATGTATATGAGGCAAGCGCTCTTGCCACTAGGCCGTATCCCCAGCCCCTTTACTGTCTTATCCTATCAGATCCAGCTTTGTTCTGAATTAAAACAGCAATACCCAATTATTTTAAATTTAAAAATAAATCTGAGTGACAGTGGCTCACACCTAGAATCCTAGCTACTCAGGAGACTGAGATCTGAGAACTATGGTTTGCAGTCAGCCTGCCAAGTAGGAAAGTCAATGAGACTCTTATCTCCAATTAACCACCAAAAGCCAGAAATTAAGCTATGGTTCAAGTAGTAGAGTACTAGCCTTGTACGAAAAGCTCAGAGACAGCGCTCAGACCTTGAGTTCAAACCTCAGGACAGCACAAACAACAGCAACAACAACAGCAGCAAAATTACTTTTCCTAACAACCCCAGTCTGGGCTTTCTGTATGGGTGTTGAGATAGTTCTGAAGTTGATCCAGGTCTCCACCCAACCAATCATAGGCCCTACTAGTTGACATGGATGAGAGTTTCTCAAAATAAGTTCCTTCTAGTGGCTCACACCTGTAATCCTACCTACTCAGGAGGCTGAGACCTGAGGATCACAGTTCAAAGCCAGCTGGGGCAGGAAAGTCCATGAGACTCTTATTTCCAGTTAATCACCCCCCCCCCCAGAAAATGAAAGTGGATCTGTGGTTCAAGTTGTAGAGCTCTAACCTTGAGCAGAGAAAGCTCAGGGACAGTGTCCAGGCCCTGGGTTCGAGCTCTTTCAGTGTTAGTTGGTACCTAGGCCTAGGATGGAAGAGCATGTGTCATCAACTTGGGCAAATAGATTCCTAAACTAAAAGTCTCAGGAAAGGCTGCATCCCTCAGATTTCTACATGCTGTTCTTTCAATCAGCCTGTGTCCAAGTAATTGTGAAGTTATTTTTCACTCTGTTGCTCATCAACATGAGATAGCTCAACAGTCAGCTGTGTGTTTGAATTGCCACCAAAAGGGAATGAACCAAGTATAGACTCTGGATAAAGAAGTTTCCAGCTGGGAGTCATGGCCAGGAGGGTCAGTAAGCAATCAGAGTTATAGATAATGCACATATACATCCATCCATCCACACAATCAGAAGGAGTATCCTAGAACCATCCATGGTAGAATGCTCATGACTCCTGCAACAGCACCTTCCTCATGCACAGCTGGGGAAGGCACATGGCATGCCCTGTGTCCCTTAACACAGAAACATGAGGCTGTAGACTGTGGTGACCTGGGTAGATGGACCTCATTCACAGTGTTGGGCAGCTTTACAGCACTATAGCCAAACAACTGTGATTAGAAAAAGAAAAAAGCCTCAAGGGAAGAATTCTTCATTTTAGCTCCCAGTGTCAGAGGACTCAGCGCTGGGCTCCGGGGTCTATGGTGAAGCAGAAGTCTATTACTGGAGCAGAAGTGTATGGAATGAAAGTAGGAATAGGATGCGGAGAAGGAGGAGGAGGAGGAGGAGGAGGAGGAGGAGGAGGAGGAGGAGGAGGAGGAGGAGGAAGAAGAAAAAGGAGGAGAAGGAGGAAGAGGAGGGGAAGAAAAAGGGGAGGAAGAGGAACAGGGTGGGGAGGGAAAGGTGAAGGGAAGGAAGAGGAAGGAAGGAGGCAAGGAAGGAAGGAAGGAAGGAAAAAAGGGGAAGAAGAAGATGAATAAGAAAGAAGGAAAAGGAGAGAGAAAGGCCAGGGCAAAATACATTTCACCATACTCTCTCAGAAACCTTCTCCTACTTCCTCCAACTAAAGTTCACAGCACATCCCACAATTGCACCCTCCACCTGGAGATGTAATCTTCTACACAGGAGCCTGTATTCAAACTAGAACCTTAGAAGTACAGAGGACACAGAATGAAGGGGCCTAGAATTCTTAAAAGGCTCCAAAAAGAGAGGATTAGAATAGGAAGAGCCTAGGAACTAGAAAAGTCGTCTGTGTAAACTGATCACAAAAACTTTACCTTCAGGGGCTGGGAATATGGCCTAGTGGCAAGAGTGCTTGCCGAGTATATATGAAGCCCTGGATTTTATTCCTCAGCACCATGTATATAGAAAAGGCCAGAAGTTGAACTGACTCAAGTTGGCAGAGTGCTAGCCTTGAGCAAAAGAACTCAGGGATAGTGCCTAGGCCCTGAGTTCAAGCCCCAGAACCAAAAAAAGTGTATGTGTAATGCCTATTATATGATAAACATATATACTGGCAAAGAGAGTCAATGAAGCTAAATGAAAAGTATCTGAAAGTCATTGTCCTGTTTTTGTAACTTTAGGTGTTTTTTTAAAAATAAAATTTAGAGATACAAGTTAATTTGTGACCAGATATGCTGGCATATCTGTAGTCCCAGCTCCTTGAGAGGCTGAGGCAGGAAGGTCATATGAACGCAAGAGTCCAAGGCCAACAAAGGCATCAGAGGAAAACCTGGTTTAAAAAAAGCCTATGGATTTTCAAATGAACCCATCTCAATTTGACTTACATGATGGTTACAAATATCCTGTGATGACTGTCTAATATATCATGCAATTCTTTCATATTGTTGTTTACCATAAAGCATCATTGATTTGAAATTGCTCTTTCCCAGTTTTAGACGCTACAATGAAATGCAGTTCTACCATTTTGGAATCCAAGTGGAAGACTGGTTCTTAAGGGAAATTCCTAATAATTTGGAAAATGAAGAAAAAGACTTCTTTCCATATATTTCTGTATGGAGTTGCAAAGACTCTTGGTTTGGAGCAAGTCTAGTCTCAAGGTATTACAGAAGCCATTGGTTGTAAGCATCAGAGATAAGGGATGCACAGGACAGCCATTTGATCCCCATGGAGGGAGATACTGAACTCACTGGCTTGCTATTGCTGTGAGTAATGGTGGCTCAAGTGGTAGAGCACTAGCTTTGAGCAACAAAGCTCAGAGACCCAAGCCCTGAGTTCAAATCCCAGGACCACTAGCACTAATAATAATAATAATAATAATGATGATGATGATGATGATGATGATGATAAATAAATCTTTCTCCCTATTAAGCTATTTTTCTCAGGTCTTTGTCACAGTGATAAAACTTAATACAACCATTACTAGTGTTTGGCCAAAGACATTTAGATGGTAATTATGATTTGATGAGGTCATGGGTTGGGGCCTTATGAGATTGCCTTAGAAGAGGGAAAGAGCCTCTGAGCAGTCACACATGTGTTGGAGGGTTCCTAGCAAGAAGGCCCTTGCTAGATGTTGCTCTTATGCTTGGACTTTCCCAGCCTCCAGAGCTAATAGCTAAATTATCTTCTATTTCTTATAAATTAAAGAGAACATTCTAAGGTATAGTGGAAAGAATGATTTTCCATATCTTTGGGGTGGGGGGCACACGTGCCAGTCCTAGGGTTTAAACTCAGAACCTGGGTGCTGTTGCTGAGCTTTTTGGCTCAAGGCTAGCGCTTTACCACTTGAGCTGCAGCTCCATTTCCAGCTTTTTTCCCTTTATTGTTGATTGGAGATGAGAGTTTCACGGACTCTCCTAGCTAAACTGGCTTCAAACTACAGTCCTCAGATCTCAGCCTCTTGAGTATTTAGGATTAGGTGTGAGCTCCCAGCATACCCTTGCCTTTTAAAGCCTGAAATTTCAGACTTTAGCAACTACCATTTTAATTTCATTTGATACATTTTTAAATAAAAGCATTCCTCTTGGCTGGACACTGGTAGTTCATGTCTACAATACTAATTACCCAAGAGGCTGAGATGTGAGGATCACAGTTCAAAGCCAGCCCAGGCAGGAATGTCTGTGAGACCTTTATTTATAATTAGCTACCAAAAAGCTGGAAGTAGAGATGTGGCTCAAGTGGTAAAGAGCCAGCCTTGAAAAAGAAAGCTAAGAGATGGCACCCAGGCTCGGATTTCAAGACCCAGCACCAGCACACAATACAAATATTCTTCTTAATGCTTACTCTCTCAGAATCAGCAGCCTTCTATCCTCTTAGATGGTCCTTGGATTCTACCTGCCCATTGGGTCTACTGACCCCCTCCAATGACAGCCAGCTCTTCTAAGAAGATTTAGCAAAGTTGAGCCCCATTTTTTTCCCTACAGATCTTCCAGAACTTTTGTGAGTGTGTGCCAGTCCTGGGACTTGAGCTCAAGGCCTGGGTTCTGACCCTGAGCTCCTTTTGCTCAAGGCTAGTGGTCAATCATTTGAGCCACAGCGCTACTTTTGGTAGTTTTGCTGGTTAGTTATATAGAGTCTCACAGACTTTCCTGCCTGGGCTGGCTTTCAACTGTCTCAGATCTCAAATCTCAATCTCCTGAGTAGCTAGGATTACAGGTGTGAGCCACCAGTGCCCAGTGGCCAGCATTTTTTCACAGAAAATGTAAACACACTGTGGCATCTGAGGTACCAAGAAAAGGCTGATAGCATCCTTGTTACTGATGTTCATTTTAGACGACATCATGCTGTATCCAACTCAAGGCCCAGGAGACAACCCAAGGCCCAGAAGACACCCCAGGGCCTGTCACCTGAGCATCTGCGGATAACCACAAATCTCTCTCCACCCCACCTCCCACGCTGCCAGAGCTGGACACAATTCAAGCCAGATGTTGCTCTCTCAAACCCAGTTTTTGTTCGCAAGTCAATCGTCTTTTCCTCCTGCTTCTCTCCCTCTTCCCTTCCCTTGTTCCCCAATGCAGAGTTTTAAATCACAAACCCTTTCCTATTCAATATCTCTGCTGTAGTTTGCATTAGCATTGATCAGATCGTAATCATTCCTCATCCTGTCAAACCCCATTGGAAAAGGATACATAAACCGAAACCTCACAAATGAGCCAGAAATGAAAGAAAAATAGGGTTGTGTTCCATTCAAAGGCCCTGGGGTATGAACAATTTAAAAAAGAAAATCAGTTTGGCTGGAGCAAAGTGAGAGAGACAGAATTCTAAGAGATGGCGATAGAAAGTTAAATAAGGCTGAGACATGAAGGGAAAAGGGACTTTCATAACGAGTGTTAATTTTACATATATATGTATTTTCCTCCTGGCCATAAACTCCACAGAGCATCAGCCATGTGTTTTTCATTCCTTTTATTCACATTTCACTCCCTGTGCCTAGTTCAGTGCCTGGCAGATGGTGGGTGCTGAGTCACTATGGGGGTTTGAGATAAATGCCTCTAACTTTGCTTCTGGATCAAGTGGCTGGCAGTTCTTCAAATGTACTGTGTGTTACGCTGTTCAAAGTCCCCATTTCTATCTAGCTCATTGCTTCTCAACCAGAGATGTGTGCGCATGTGCTCGTGCCTGTGTGTGTGTGTGTGTGTGTGTGTGTGTGTGTCCTGAGGTTTGAACTCAGGGCCTGAGCATTATACCTGACCTTTTGTGCTCAAGGCTAGCACGTTACCAGTTGAGCCACAGCTCCACTGCCCACTTTTTGGTGTTTAATGAAGATAACAGTCTCATGAGCTTTCCTGGCCAGGCTAGCTTTGAACTTATCCTCAGATCTCAGCCTCCTGAGTAGCTAACTAAGCCACTGGTGCCCAGCCCAGGTATAGTTTTGCACCAGGTCAAAGCTGAAATATCTGGAAACTCTGTGTGTGTGTGTGTATGTGTGTGTGTGTGTGTGTGTGTGTGTGTGTCTGGCCTTGTGAGTGCTAGCAAGTACTCTGCCACTGAGCTACACATTATCCCTGGGGACAGTTTGTATTGTCACTAGTGCCTAAGAGGGGACTAATGCAACTGGCTTCCAATGGTAGCTCCTCACAGAAGAGTATGAATTAGTGTGCTATGTCAATCATACTGGACTATCTTATTCCATCTGTAAGCATCACTTTTTGAAGTCAGTTTTCCTCAGGTCAAACAGCTTATGTTTTAGGGGTCCTCTTCTGGGCTCCTCCAAACCTCCTTGCTTTGAAATTGTCCCTGTCTTCTCACTGGAATGGACAGCATTTTCGTATAGGTTGATCATTCCAAACTCTGAGATCCCAAATACTCCAAATTCTGAAATAATTTTGCAAGCTGACATGACACCACATGTGGAAAGTTCCACACCTGGCCTCATATCAGGATGTAGATGAACTTCACTTTGTGTATGGCATGACCTTGGGGCTACATGTATAAGGTGCATATGAAACAAATGGATTTTTATGCCTGAATGTGATGTTCTCACCAGAACATCTCATTAAGTATGTGCAAATATTCTAAGAGAAAAGAAAATATCCTAACCAGGTGCTGGTGCCTCATACTGTAATCCCAGCTACACAGGAGGATAAGACCTTAAAACCATGGTTCAAAGCCAGCTGAATGTGATGTTCTCACCAGAACATCTCATTAAGTATGTGCAAATATTCTAAGAGAAAAGAAAATATCCTAACCAGGTGCTGGTGCCTCATACTGTAATCCCAGCTACACAGGAGGATAAGACCTTAAAACCATGGTTCAAAGCCAGCTGAGGCAAGAAGGTCCAAGAGACTCTTATCTTCAGTTAACTAGCAAAAAAGCCAGAAGGGGAGCTGTGCAGCACCAGCCTTGAGCAACGAAGCTCAGAGAGAGCACCAAGGCCCGGAGTTCAAGCCCCAGGACTGGCACACAAATACAAAAAAAAGTGAAAAAAATTATAGGAAAGTAAGAGATTAAAAAAAATAAACAGTTGGATAGTGGTAGTGCATGGCTATAATCCTAGCTACACAGGAGGCTGAGATCTCAGGATCACAGTTTGAAGCCAGCAATGGCAGAAAAGTTCATGAAACTTTTATCTCTAATTAACTACCAAAAAAAGACTTGGAAGTGGAGTTGGGACTCAAGTAGTAGAGCACTAGCCTTGACCACAAAAGCTTGGGGACAGTGCCTGCACCCTGAGTTCAAAGCCCAGGACCAGCACACACACACACACACACACACACACACACACACACACACACACACGCACACACACAGACACACACACACACATAAAATCTAGCTGGGACTTAGGGATAATCTGTAAACATGTGTTGTTTCCCACTAATAAACCATCCACATACCTTGGGTGAAAGCTAAAGGCTGCACTGGGGGATGGGTAATGACTTGGAAGTTGAGGTAATGTGTTGTCAGTTTGGGGGGTCTTGGGTCTCCTACTGAGAGCCTGGGGCCATGATGCTGGGAAGGTCACTCAAGACAATTTTGCCTTGCAGCCTTAGAAACTGTCCAAGTGGTCTATGGCCAGCCTATGTTGGATACACAGAGAGAAAAGACACAGCCCTTTCCCGAGAGCTTTCTGTAAGACTCTTGAAGAACATGCAAAGGGCGTGGCTAGCTGCTGGGAGGCTGAGCAGGGTCATGGGGCAGGCCCCCAGCGGGATGTCCAGGGCCTTGCTTAGAGTCCTCTTTCAAGGAAGCATGCGCTAGGAGAGATGCTTGTGGATCCAGGGACGGCTAAGCAGGGTACTCTGAGAAAGCTAGTGCTAAGCTGCATTGCACAGGATGTACTAGGGGCTCAACCCAGAGGCCAGAGCCCCTCCCTGCTCCCTGATGACAGAGAGAACCCAGCAGCCCTGTGGGTGTGTCCCAAAGCCAAGAAAACCTGGGGAAAGGCATGGCCTGTTATTAAATCCAAAGGAAAACAAATCAAAACTGCCATCCACATTTGCTTGTCATTTCCACGTTTCTCCATGGCTGAGATTTTCCTTCTGTGGTCTACTGACTCACTTCTTTTTCAAGAGTTACAAGAAGCAACAGAAAAGAAACTCAGAAAAGATAATACTTCTCGACGCTAATCCTCAACTTGTTTGATTGCTTCTGGAACTTTCTCTGCAGACCTAAGACCACAATAAAGTCATCCTTAATTCTTGCACTGTAGGAGCCCCTCCCTCCCCTATTCCAGAGTTGCCCTATCTGACTCATCTGAATGAGCCAAGGCCCCCTTCCCTCCCTCCTTCAGATGTTAGCATGAACACAGGAGCACAGGTATGTAAAAAGACACAGAGAAACAGAGACAGAGGAAGGCTTCCCCATTCAAAACATCTTTATACTGTGACTCAGCCACAAAAATCCCACAATTGCAGCCCACATATCACTTCTGGCTCCAAGTGGACAGGCTATTTCTGGACTCCCAACTGCCCTGGGATGAATAATTTGGCTGTCCAGGTAGCCTGATTACAGCAAAAGCCAATCTCTGTGGTTAGAAGCAAAGGACAGCAAGAGAGCTGTGGTGGGGCCCCTGCTTCCCGCTGGAGGCAGCTGCTCTGCTTCCTGCCCTCGGCAGAGAACAGCCTAGGAAGAGCCAGCAATGGTAGAAAAAGACTGGACATGACTCCGAGGCTTTTCTGGATGCGGTTTGGGGTTTGCATGCAATACGTGCCGCAAGCTAGCCAAGTCACATGGAGCTCTGAGAAAGGGGCTGTGCTGTCCTGGGGTGTTTGCACACCACCCCAGCTGGCTGCAACAGTGAAGCAAGGAGCTTTTTGGCAAGACCCAAAGAACCAGCTGGACAAGGCAGGGGCTGGGGGTGCGTGGCAGGGAGGGAGGGTGGGCGGTGGGTGGTCTCCACTAAATATTTTCATAGAGCAAGAAGAAGGCTGGGACAGAGGCCCTTTCCATGTGAATAGAAGCAACCCAAGGTAAATTGAGGGGGAAGGGCAATGCAAGCATTTGCATCTATCTGGCAAAGCCGCAGAGCTGAGATTGCAGTGTTCGCCTGGCCTGTAGCCAGCCCTCCTGTGCCTTGCTTACCCCTTCGAGCCTTCCTTCTCCCTAGCTGTAAGGAGGATTCCAGCACCTGAGAGATGGGATATGAAGAGAACTGGAAAGTACATGCTTCAAGTCTGACCCATGCAACTTTAGAAAATGTGGTGTTGAGCAGGCACCAGTGGCTCATGCCAGTAGCTACTCAAGGAGACTGCAATTTGAAGATTGTGGTTCAAAGCCAGCCTAGGCAGTTGAATCTTTGAGACTCATGTCTCCAGTTAACCAACAAAAAGCTGGAAGTGCTGATGTGGCTCTAGTGGTAGAGTGCCAGGCACGAGCAAAAAAACAAAAACTGAACAAGAATTCGAAGCCCCTGAGTTCAAGCCCAGTACTGGCACAACAATAATGACAAACATTTTAGTTCAGAAACATAAGACAGAAGCAAATATTTATGATGTCGGCTTGTGATCTAGCTGACCATCGTCCATGGGGCCAAGGTTAATAATGTTGAAGCTGCTCCATGTGAACACTGGAATTGAATAAGCAAGACTATGGATGTTGGTGCTGAGAACCATTCTCTCAAGTTGACCTGAAAAACCATTACATTCATTTGGCTCTGACTTCTTGGCCTGGGCCAGAGAGATGTGCAGAACACTGATATTGCCAACAAAGGGTCCTGTTAGGACATATTAAACATTGTAGAGGAAACCAACTTCCACTGTAATTACTGTGGCTGGGTAACAAATGGTCCACAAACCTTACCACATAAAAACACTTGTCAGCCAGGCACCAGTGGCTTGTGCCTGTAATCCTAGTGACTCAGGAGGCTGAGATCTGAGGATGACCCTTCAAAACCAGTCCTGGAAGAAAGTCCCTGTGAGACTCTTATTTCCAACAAACTACTCAAAAGCCAGCAGTGGCACTGTGGCTCAAAGTGGTAGGGCACTATCCTTGAGCAAAAGAGCTCAGGGGCAGCACCCAGGACCCAAGTTCAAGCCCCAAGACTGGGGAAAAAAAGCACTTTTTAGTATGCTTGTACTTTCTCTGGGTGGGGGATCCGGTAGGACACAGGGGCAGGGCTTACTCTGTAAGGTCCAGTGTCCAGGCTGGATGGCTCTGAGGCAGGGAAGCAGAGTCACCTGCAAACCCCTTTGCTCAAATATTGCTGGTTCAGAAATGGAGGGTCAAAGAGTGAACAAGCACAGCAGCGGTGCTCACTGGACACTAGGTGGGAAAGGAACTATACACTCGTGTGTGGGGAGGGGAGGGAAAAACTAGGAGGGAGCAAGGGAAGGGTGACACTGTCCAAAAAGAGATGTACTCCTGTCACAAACCTTCAGAACCACTCATAGAGAACCAAAATAAAGAATGTTGAATCCGTGTCAACAAAAGATAACATCTGGTGGCTGACTGAGATCAGCAGAGCTGTTACCTTGAACCCCTCTCTGCCACCTCATCTGTGGTTTCAGCTTCCTCCAACCTAACAGATGACCAACATGGTGGATGATCTCAGAGGACAGTGGAGAGAGAAACAGGGGGAAGACACATCATCTTTTATGATGTAGCATTCCCAGTCACAAAGTCATCCTTCTCTGTATTCTATTCTTGAGGCAGTTCTAAAAACTCCAGCTTCACAGTCCCATGACACTGTGAGAAGGGAAGGTAGGATGGATTCAGTGTGGCCATTTTTAGGTAATTCAATCTCCCACAGTGCTCCCTACCCCCTAATCTTTCTCTTCTTCTGAGACCAATGTTCTTTTTACTTAGGTCTGATGATTTTCAGATCTTCTGTGTGTGTATGTGTGTGTGTGTGTGTGTGTGTTGGTTTGGGGGCTTGAACCCAGGGCCTGGGCACTGTCCCTGAGCTTTTTCACTTAAGGCTGCTGCCACACTTGAAGCACAGCTCCACTGCTGGCTCTTTGGTGGAGATGAGTCTCTTGGCCTTTCCTGCCCAGGTTGACTTTGAACCATGATCCTCAAATCTCAGCCTCCTGAGTAGTTAGAAGTACAGGCATGAGCCACCATTGACCGCATTCTATGTGCCTTTTTAAATAGTACAGAATTTGATTTAGGTTTTTGTGGAGGGCAGCATGTTTAACTTTTTTACACAAGCACAATTTTAATTGCTGTATTTTGTATTTTCATGTGACATGAATTTGTCTATTAATATATGTAGCTCTCTTCCATTATGGAATGATATTCCATAATTTGATTATGTTGTAATGTTATCATCTTTCTTTCTTTTCTTTTTTTTTTTCTTGCTTGCTCATTTGCTTGTTCTCTCTTTGTATCAATACTGGGGCTTGAACTCAAGGCCTTGAGATCTACCTTGGCTTTTTTGCTCAAGGTGCCCAATCATTTAAGCCATACTTCTACTTGTAGTTTTTGTCTGGTTAATTGGACATAGATCTCACATTTCTGCCTGATCTGACTTTAAACCACAGTCCTCAGATCTCAGCCTCCTGAGAGCTAGGATTGCAGGCCTGAGCCATCATCACCTAGTACATGTCTGTCTTTGGATGGCATTTTGTAATATGTCCTGTTTTTCCTATCATGGCAACTGCTACATACTGGGCATGCCTGTAATCACAGCTACTAAAAGGCAGAAACTAGCAGGTTTATGGTTCAAGTCCAACCCAGGCAACAAACTAGCATGGCATCACCTCAACAAATAAGTTAAGCATAGTGGTTCAAAGCTGTGGTCTAGGTAGGATTGAGGTCATAGGTCACTCCCGTAAAAGACTCTACCTGAAAAATAACTAAAGCAAACTAAGACCCAAAAGGCTGCAGGTGTAATGCAAGTGGTAAAGTACTTGCCTAGCAACCAGAAGGCCCCAAGTTCAAACCCCAATACTAAAAAAAAAGTACAGTAAATATTTCTTTATGTGAAAATTTTATGTACATTTATAGCATAAATATGAGTTTCCCAGGAAAGAGCTGGAAGAAAACTGCTTAGTGAAAAAGCATGGCATATATAATTGTAATGGGTACCACTAAAGTCCTATTGAGAAAGGTAAATTACACTGTTAATAGATACAGACCTGATTATGTAACTGTAACCCCTCTGTATATCACCTTTATAATGCTAATTTAAAATTCAATTAAAAATAATAGAGTACAAAGCTGGATATCAGGGGCTCACTTCTGTATATCTAGCTAGTAAGAAGGCTGAGATTTGAAGATTGAAATGCAAAACAAAAACAAAAAAGCCAGCCAGGGCAGACAAATCTAAGAGAGTCTTATCTCAAGGAGTACAAAGCCAGAAGTAAGAGTGTGGCTCAAGTGGCAGAATTCCAGCCTTGAGTGAAAGCCAAGCAAGAGCATGAAACACTGAGTTCAAGTCCCAGCACCAGGGGGAAAAATGGTTATCGAAGGCTTCATTTCCTCATGTTCTCAATCTCTCTGGGTATTGTTATTGTTAAAGTTTTAAACTCTTGGGGCTGGGAATGTGGCTTAGCAATAAAGTGCTTGCCTAGCATGCATGAAGCCCTTGGTTTGATTCCTCAGCCCCACATAAACCGAAAAAGCTAGACATGGCGCTGTGGCTCAAGTGGTAGAGTGCTAGCTTTGAGCAAAAAGAAGCCAGGGACAGTTCTCAGGCCCTCAGTCCCACCCCTAGGACTGGCAAAAATAAATAAATAAACTCTTGCCTATCTTATAAATGGAAATAAGCAGTGTGTATCATGTATTTTTAGGTTATAGTTCCCTTATAATTCCAGGAAACATCTGCTCCTTCCCTTTGTCTTTCTGTTTAGTTCTATTAAAACTGAATCAGAGGCAGGTGCCAGTGGCTCACACCTGTCATCCTAGCTGTTCAGGAGGCTGAAATCTACAGACTGTGGTTCAAAGCCAGCCATAGACTCTTTTTTTTTTAAAAAAAATTTTTTTTTTTTTGGCCAGTCCTGGGGACTGGACTTAGGGCCTGAGCACTGTCCCTGGCTTCTTGCTCAAGGCTAGCACTCTGCCACTTGAGCCACAGCGCCCCTTCTGGCCATTTTCTGTATATGTGGTGCTGGGGAATCGAACCCAGGGCCTCATGTATATGAGGCAGGCACTCTTGCCACTAGGCCATATCCCCAGCCCAAAGCCATAGACTCTTGTCTCCAGTTAACTACCAAAAAAAGGCAAAAGTGGAGCCATTGCTCAAGAGGTTGAGCACCAGCCTTAAGCACAAAAGCTTAGGGATAGTGCTCAGGTCCTGAGTTCAAGCCCCACAACCAGCTTAAAAAGAAAAGAATAATATCAAACAAATAAACAAAAAGCCAGAAACACATAACAAATAATTTTAAACAATAAAGTCGATGAAGCCCCTAAATGGTCGATAACATTGGAGAAAAAAAAACACCCTCTAATTTAAAACCTTAACTTACATTTTCTTTCTATATTCTTTTAATTATAATATAACCTCTTTTCTATATTCTTTTGATTACAATATAACCTTTGAGACACGTGAAGATATTCTTCTCATTTTACATGAGGTGAGACCAAACTTAATTTTCTGGCAATAGTATATTAGAATGTTCAGCATCATCTATTGGCTGAGTCTTTGTACCCCCCAGACATTGTGTTAGTGATTCTGAAAACCTGTAATACCTGGATCAGTCCTTTGTCTCCATGGTCTCCACAAATTAGTCCAAAGACACAGAGAGAGAAGCAAAACAGCAAAGACTATTGAAGAGAAAGATAGACAGAGCTTCTGCTAGGTAGGAGGGTCCCATGGGAGGGCACCGACTGGGGTGTGTGGGCAGGGGTTCATAAGGGGTTTCTAGGAGAGGGTCACACGGTGACCCTCACCATCATTGGACAGCCTGCAGGCCATACCAATTCCCACAGCCAATCAGAGGCTTCATATAACCTGCAGGAGCTCTCCTTTAGCCCCTCTGATTGGATGCCCATTCCAGCTCACCCTGGGTGTGCAGTTCACTGTTCACATGCAGGCCTTCAGGAACAATGATGGGCCAGGAAGTAAGCCCAGTGGGGAACTGCTCAATGCTGTCAGGATGTAATGTGTAAGGGCCTGAATACATGGCCACTCAAAGCCATAGTGAAGGACACAGAATCTCTAAGGGATGAGGGGCTGAAAGCTTAGCCAGCTTACTCAGTCGCTCTCTCTCTCTCTCTCTCTCTCTCTCTCTCTCTCTCTCTCTCTCTCATTAGCACTTAAAAGTTCTAACATATTATGTCTATTTGTACACTAAGTTTTCTATTTCATTAGCTTTGCTATTGTCCTGGCACCCCATGTTTTTATAAAGGGGTCTCTGTAATTACTGAGGAGGAAAATGTGTTCACTCTCTTCTTGCAGGTACAGGTACGTCTTCAAATCGCTCACTGGAGCCCCCTGGTGTTTTCCTCTGTGCAGTGATGAGGCTTTGGGGGAAGAAGTAGGTGCCTACCAAGAGGTGGGTGATGTTTGTGCTGCCTTTGAATTAATGGGATATTTTTCAATTGATTTAAAACTATTCTAATTTGGAACTTAAAGGAGTGGAGGGGGCCAGGTGTTGGTGGCACATGGCTATAATTCTAGCTACTCAGAAGACAGAGCTGATAATCAAGGTTCAAAGCCAGCCCAGGCAGATAAATCCTCTAGACTCATCTCCAATAGCACAAATGTTACCATGAATCACAGGGGAAAAAAAGCCTGTGTCACTGATGACATCATAGAATAAAGCCAGTATCCTAGTGACAGTGAAGCTTCCAGGGCCACTCGGGCCAGGCCACCTGGAGGGCTTCAGCACAGCCACATCAACTCTCGCAGAACAGCTGGAGCACGGCAACTCTGAGCTCTGGTTTCAGATCATGAAACACCACTTCACGGTTGATAGGAGAGAGCGGTCACCGATCGATGGGAGCACACTCAGTGTGACCAGCCCGGAGTCCACAGATGACAGCATGGGAGTATGCTGGCCGTGTGGGTCAAAGGACAGGGCTGGAGGTGAGCCAGTGGTGCTCCCCAGGGAGGAATTCTGATGCTGTTATGGAGAGACAAGTTGACCATCAAAGTGGATGGTGGGGTAGGGCAGTGAGGAACAGCTGTCATTGCCTAGGCTGCTGTGTGAGTCTGTGAGATTTCAGCATGTGCGTGGATGGACATGTAAAATGTTCAACATGGTGTACTTAATGCACATTTGGAAAAAACAACATGGCAGTCCAGTGATAGGAAAATTCCTTCATAAGTAAATAGACGAGCTGGGCCCCAGTGGCTCATGTCTGTAATCTTATATACTCAGGAGGCTGAGATATAAGGATTGCACTAAAAAGCCAGCCCAGGCAGAAAAGTCCAGGAGACTATTACCTGCAATTAATCAGCAAAAAAGCTAGAGAAATGAAGGTGTGACTCAAGTGGCAGAGTGACAGTTTTGAACAGAGAAAGCTAAGCAAGAGCATGAGGCCCTAACTTAAAGCCCCAGGACTGACATTAACAAAGAGACAAAGTAACTTACTAACTTACTAAATTAATTGAGTCAATCTAGAACATCAGTTTGTAGACCCCCAGATGTGTTCATGAGCAGCCATCTCACCTTAACACCTGCCATTTAATGTCTCCACACTTCTCTTTCCTCATCTGTTTAATGAGAATCATAATGAAATTTCTCAAGGTTGCTTTGAATATAAAAGGAGTCCAATGCAATATGGTAACATGGCGACTTACATGCGGACAGGGACACAGTGGGAATCCAAGAAAAGCCCAAGGAGAAGTGGGCAAGAAGACAGACACACATCACATGGAGCATGATGGGTTGGGTTGGCTATGCCGCTTCCAGGCCTTGCTTTACAAACAGGCTCCACAAATCTTACCTGTATAATCTGAATACTTGTGACATGTGTATACACCCATGTAAGCATTGTCACCCTTGAGATACAGAACAGTTCTCTCATACAAGCTGGAGTCAGCCACTGCTTTGCTGTCACCTGGTTCTTGGTGACCACTTTATCCTTTTTTCAGAATGTTGTCTAAGTGTAATCATTATTGTGATTACATTTTCTGGTCCCTGGTCTTGAACTCAGGACCATTGTTCTTGCTTGGCTTGATCACTCACAGGCTGATACACTAGTACTTCCAGCCTAGTTTTTTTTTTTGCACTGTTACTGGAGCTTGCACTTAGGGCCTAGGCACTGTCCCCTAGCTTTACTTCCAGTTTTTTAGTAGTTAATTGGATATGAGTCTCACAGGCTTTACTGCCTGATCTTGTTTCAAACCACAGTTGTCAGATCTCAGCCTTCTGAGTAACTAGGATTATAGGCGTGAACCATCAGCACCAGGCCCAGCCTGGAATTTTGCTGATTAAGGATGAGGACTCATAGACATTTTGCCCTGGGCTAGCTTTGAACTCTGTCTCATCTTCCAAAGTAGCTATGATTACAGGCATAAGTCACTGGAACCAGGCCTATTGTGCAACGTGTGTGTGTGTGTGTGTGTGTGTGTGTATGTGTGTGTGTGTGCCATTCCTGGGGCTTAAACTCAGGGCCTAGATATTGTCCCTGAGATTCTTTTGCTCAAGCCTAGTGCTCTACCACTTGAGCCACAGCTCCACTTCTTGTTTTTTCCTGAGTGGTTAATTGGAAATAAGAGTCTCATGGACATTCCTGCCCAGGTCGGCTTCAAATCAGATCCTCAGGTCTCAGCCTTCTAAGTAGCTAGGATTATAGTTATTAGCTGACAGCACCTGGCTTGTACAACCTTTTAAATCTGGCTTTTATTTAGCAAATGAATTACATATCTGCCTCTACTATCCATTTTATCCATGAAAGAGATTGCATTATATGGTTGGACCACTGTCATTTACCCCCTGATAGCCTTTATTGGGACCTGGTGAGAGTATTATTATCATCCTCATGTTAGAAAGGATGGAGCAAAGCAGGCTATCCACCTTCCTGAGAGCACCCCTTTTCTGATTTGCCCCGCCCCCCCCCCAAGGTAAGCGTACAGATCCCTTGGGAGGGCACTGAAGGAATATCCTCCTCAGGGACCATGAAGAGAGATGAGTCATCCCCACGTCCGGGGCCTGCCCTCCCACATGAGGACATCTACTTCACCACCCGGCCTCAGGGACTCTTGGGCTGGAGCAGCTCCTTATCATCGTCAGATTCCTCGGCAGAGTATCAGTCCTACTCCCAGTACCAGTCCTGCTGCTCCTGCCTGCACGACCCGCAGGACAACCCCCCACAGAGCGTGTGTGCACTCTACACCCATGTGCAGACAGTGCGCGGCGTGGCAGTGGCCTGGGAGACTGAGGAGGGCTTCGAACCAATCAGCAGGACGCCTCGCATCCATGAAGCCCAGTTCATCAAGCGACAGCGGCGCAAAGGCTCCTCCTTTGAGATGGCCTCCAACACCGACCTGCACTGGGAGCTAGAAGCCTGCAAGAACACCCCGTACCAGGAGCCTGAAGATGATGCCACTGAGCTGCTGAGTCCCTTGGAGAGCTGCCTGCAGGAGCTGCGGACGCCCCCAGACTGGCTGATCACCACCAACTACGGGCTGCGCTGTGTGGCCTGCTGCCGCGTCTTCCCCTCGCTTGAGACCCTGCTGGAGCATGCTCAGCATGGCATCCATGAGGGCTTCAGCTGTCAGATCTTCTTTGAAGAGATGCTGGAGAGGAAGAGGGCCCGGGATCAAGGACAGGAAGAGCAGGAGGAAGAGGAAGAGGAGGAGGAGGAGGAGGAGGAGGTGGAGGAGGAGGAGGAGGAGGAGGAAAAGAGCCCTTCTGAAGGTAGCCAGTGTAGTAGTCCTCATGTCAAGATACAGCCATCTGAACTACAGCAAGAAGCACAACAGGCAGAACAACAGCCACGGCAGCAGCAGCTGCAACAGCAGCAGCAACCCTCTCAACGACAGTCACCGTCGAAGTCGAAGCAGAAACCCCAGCAGGCCTGAGGTGAGCTGCCCACCCTGCCCTCACCTCTAGCCCCTTGAGTTGCTGCTCCTTTGTCAAAGCTACCAGGGCAGGGGAGAGGAAGGGGAAGCAGGGGAATGAAGCCATCAACACACCTGGAGCAGCAGGATGGGACAGGAAGATGTCTTCCTTCCCCTGGGGGAGGCGGTGGGGCAAAGCATTTTTCACCCGAGTCCAAAGATGAGGGCTTCAAGTGTTCTGGATTGGGGGCACGGGATCTGAAACTCGTAAGCACGTGGCCGCAGGGATTTCTATTTTTTGGCTGGAGGATCAGCAGGTCCACAGTTACTGGACATGCAGATTGTGATTCCCAGGAGAGCTAACTGCAAAGGACGCTTCGGCCCTATTTTTGTTTTCATTGTTAGGAATCTGTCATAGGCCCTAATATGTCTAATGTTACTGGGATTAAACTTGAAATAACTCAAAACATGGAAGACAGTGTTTTTAATTCATTGAATCATGCTGTCAAGTGGCACTCAAGGGAAGTGACAAGGTGACAAGCTAGCACAGCGCAACCCTTCTCATCATGTATGGACTTCTGTTTGTTAGTGCCAATCCTGGGGCTTAAACTCGGGGTGTGTGTGTGGGGGGGGCAGGCGCTAAGCATTGTCCTGGAACTGTTTTGCTCAAGGCTAATGCTCTATCACTTGAGCCACACCTCCAGTTTGGTTATTTTTTCTGGTTAATTGGAGGTAAAAGTCTCATGGATTTTTCTGCTCAGGCTGGCTTTGAAACATGATCCTCAGACCTCAGCCTCCTGAGTAGCTAGGATTACAGAGCACTGGCACCCAGCAGTGATTCTATTTTGGCTTTTAATCTGTTTCTGTTTGCTGCTGAGTACCAGGAACCTAATCCCAAACAATTACCCCTTGTAATTTTTATTTAAATGATGTAAGAAAGTGAGCAATAAATTAATTCTAATTTTATTTAAAGGCTAATGAGGCTTGGGAGAGAGGTTAAGGATGCTGCCCCGCCCCCCCCTCCAAAACCAGCAGAGGATTGCAGAGGGTGAGGGGGGGGAGCCTGCTCCTGTTCACAGGAGGTTAAAACCTAACAGTCGTGGGAAAGACATAGCATTTGTTTTCTGGGAAACATAAACAAGGACACATGAAGGCAGCAATGTGGCTGAGGAAGAGCTGATCAAAGCCAGCTGGGCTGAGCAAGAGCCACACCCAGGACGGGCTTGGCCACAGGGGCCTGGAGGGCCAAGCAGCCCCTCCAGCTCTGGGACTGCAGAGTGGGTTGGCACAGCTCCAACCCCTCAGTGGTGAGCTGGCTTCTCCCACCGCTGGGAAGGAGGGGAGGGAGCCCATTCCCAGACCCCCCCCCCAACACACACACACTGCAACCCTGGCCCAGGCATGTCCTCTGAAGTCCTGACAGCAGGTCAGGGAAGCCTCAGTAACCACCAGCCACCAGCCGGGCATGGAGTGGGGACCATCATGATGCCATGGTGGTCCTGTCTAGGGGCCTTGGGTCCTTTTTGTCTCCACCAAGTAAGGAATGATCAGTCAGGACAAGTGGGAGAAGAGGCAAAGTTTAGCTGAAAATGAGTAAAGTGGTAGGGAAACTGAGGAAAGTCTCTTAACTACTGGTACAAACTACTGGTACAAACCCCAGCTAGGAATTTGCACCTTACTCAATATGAGGTCCTGTCCACCTTCTTCCTTGGCAAGGGAGGAGGGGAGTAAGGGGCAGGGAGAGAGGAAAACGGAAGGGGAGGAGGAAGGGAAGATGGAGTTGGAAAGGGAGGGAAGAGGAGGGGGAAAAGAGGAGGAGGAGAGAGAGGGAGAAGGAGAAAAGAGGGGAGAGGAGGAGTGAAGGGAGAGGCAGGGAAGGGGAGAGGGGAGGATGGTGAGGGAGAAGAGGGAAAGTATAGATTTCTCAGACCGAGAGAGAGGGCGGCCCAGAAATCAGAGCCTAATGTAAGCTCTTGGGGCTGCGTTGGGGCCCATCTCAGTTGTTGTGGCATCTGGCCCAGTAACTGTTAGCCTTACCCCAAGGGGTGGGTGGCATTCCCCTGTGCGGGTCAGCTCCAGGGTCATCAAAACAATTCTGCAGAGCTTATCCTAGTTTCCCGGGGTCTCCCGCAAGAGGAAAGGGTATTTCTTGTCTCTACCAGGCCACTGGCAATGTTGTCCTGTCGGCCTCATTTTTGTTTCTCTCTCAATGGCATCCTCAAGAGAGTGCTGAAAAGATCCACCACCCACCTCCACCCCAGTGATTCAAGTTGATCAAGCCATGTAGCTGCAGGACTATGACCCAGGCATCTATGGAGCCAGATTGCCCCAGAAACCATCAGAGCCCTTGTTCCCTCACCTCCCACCATCTGTCTTTCCTGAGCAGAAAAGCAAAGGGGGAGGCCCAGCCTGATTGTACAGCAGATGCCCAACTTAGGATGATTTGAAGCACACTTTTAAAAGCTGTTCAGGAGAAACCATTGAATTCTGAGTGTATGTGCATACGTGTGTGTGTGTGTGTGTGTGTGTGTGCATGCGTGCATGCGCACGCTGGGGCTTGGTGCTGTCCTGCACTTTTTCACTCAAGGGTCATGCGCTACCACTTGAGCCACAGTTCCACTCTGGCTTTTTGGTGGTTAATTGAGGATATGAATTTCACAGACATTCTGCTCAGGCTGGCTTCAAACCAGGATCCTTAGATCTCAACTTTCTTTATAGCTAGGATTATAGGCATGAGCCACTGACACTCAGCATTGATTTCAGGTTCTTTTTTCTCCATAATGCTGAGCATTGAACCCAGGGCCTTGCACATGCTGGGAAAGTGTTCTATTGCTAAGTTACAGGGCCAGACTTTAAAAGCCTAGAAATGAGCAGTTCTTCCTGCCATGATGCTCAAGGCACAAGCTATGGGTCCCAGGAAGCCAAAGTCGTGGAGGGGACCACACTCCTCAACACACTATCACTGAGCCATGGCAGCCCCTGTGTGAGGTATATTGACGTGTGTTTGTAATATTTCCAACGTAAGATGGGTTGATTGGAAGATAATTTCATAGAAGCCAATAATCCATTTTTCCATCTGTAAAGCCTAGAAGAGCTTTGCAAAGTTTATTTAAAATAGTGCCAGCCAAAGCCAAGATAGGGAAACAGCCCAGATGCCCTACAACGGATGAGTAGATCATGAAGGTATGATATATATACATACACACACGTAGATATGAAATTTACTCATGATATATATGCATACATGTGTGTATATATACATATATATGAACATATATATATATATATATATGAAATGTACTCATGCATCAGGAAGATTGTTATGTCACTTACAGGGAAATGGATGGACCTGCAAAAAATATGCTAAGTGAAGTAAGTCAGGTCCAAAGAGACAAAGTGCACAAATTTTCTCTCATATCTGGAAGGTAGGCCTAAATAATAAACATATATGAAAACCTATACAGAATCATATGCATATATGCACACACACTGGCTAAAGTATGGTATACACAAGGAAAGATTGCAATGGTGAAATTCCTTTGAACAATTGATTTGCAGTTTTTAAAAATGAGCACCAGGAAGCTGAAATAATGTGTTATCACTGGGGTTGAGGGGGCTCTCAAGAAAAGAGGGATAGATGAGAGAGGAAGAATGGGTGAAAGCTGTCCTCACACTCAGTGCACATGTGTGAAATGGAACCAGGTGACTTGAAGGGAAGAGTGGGGCTGAGAGAAATAGGGGAGACACTGATCAAGATGCTTTGTATTCATAAACTGACATGCTGAATTGAAATCTTGGTGTACAACTACTTAAAATATATAAATATTTTTAATTATATAAAATTAAAAAGTGAATGAGTGGTTACAAAAAACAAAAATAAAATGGTGCCAGGCAAATGCAAAGTTCATGCTGTAAATGAGTATTAATTAAAGAGATATTATACTTTCCTAATTCAATGGGCCAAAGCTGAAGCTTAGGCCAGGGGCCAGTAGCTCATACTTGTAGTCCTAGTTACTCAGGAGGCTGAGATCTGAGGATTGAAATTTGAAGCCAGCCCAGGTGGGAAAGACCATGAGACTCTCATCTTCCATTAACCACCCAAAAGTTGAAAGTGGAGCTGTGACTCAAGTGATAGACTGTTAGCCTTGAGCATAAAAGCTCAGGGATAGTGCCCAGGCCCTGAGTTCAAATTGCAGGAGTGGCATACGAGTGCATGCACATGCGCACACACACAGCTGAAGCTGCTTTCACTCATATCTGATGGAGGACAGCCCCAAGCCCCCATGTGGGACAGGGAGGTAACTGAGGGGTCTTGAGGATGTGAAAGTCTCTGCTTTCAGGCTGTCATATTGTCTGTTGTGCCCTTCCTTCCTTCCTTCCTTCCTTCCTTCCTTCCTTCCTTCCTTCCTTCCTTCCCTTCCTTCCTTCCTTCCTTCCTTCCTTCCTTCCTTCCTTTCTTTCTTCCTTCCTTCCTTCCTTCCTTCCTTTCCTTCCCCTTCAGTGATCTTTTTCTTTTTGTGTTTGTGTGTGTGTGTATGTTTGTAGAGGTGTGTTTGTGTGCATATGTGTGTTGGTTACTGGGACTTGAATTTAGGGCCTTGTACTCTTGCTTGGCTTTTTGCTCAAGGCTGGCACTCTACCACTTGAGCCATACTCCACTTCCAGCTTTGTGGTAGTTAACTGACTTTTCTAACTGAGCTGGCTTTGAACCTTGATTCTTAGATTTCAACTTCCCAAGTAGCTAGGATTATTGGCACAAGCCACCCCTTTCCTGCTCTTTCCTTGTGTTCAATGTGGCATTATGAAGCACTCAAGTAGATTTACCATCCCATGTAGAAAGTCACTAAAAACAAAATGATTTTAGTCTGCCTGGGGCCATGTCCTGTTATCCTGACCAACATCTATATTTCTTTGAAGGAAAATGGAGGATTTGGCTTCGGAAAACTTCCGAAGAAATCCTCTGTAGACTTATTTCCACACTAGAAAGCTACATCCCAACCCAATGCTGGTAACTCACTCCTATAGTAATCCTAGCTACCTAGGAGGCCAAGACCTGGAGGATCAAAGTTTGAGGGCAGTCCTGGCAGAAAAGTCTGCAAAACTCCATCTCTAATTAACCAACAAAATATCAGACTGGAGGCATGGCTCAAGTGGTAGACTGACAGCCATGAAGAAGCAAGGTGATTGGTACATGAAAAGGAAAAGGCATAAAGAATGGAAAAGAGAGAGAGAGAGAGATTGAAGGAAAGAAGGAAGGTTTCAGTCCTTTGGAACTTGTGAAATCTGATTCCCTTCCTACCATCTGGTGCTCTGCCTATCCCCTTCTCTGAGAAAGTAGAGTAGGGCCTCGTAGCCTGAAATTTGGGACCACAAGATCATAAGATGCACCCCCACATGCAGGACATATGTGCTTCCCTGTGTTTGTTTCTCTAGAACTGTGCTCCATAATGGCTGAGCTATAAACCCACAGCCAACATGAAGAGAGGACAGTTTCTGGCCATGTCTGGACATGTCTGGCCATTGTGTCTAGAGATTTTTGTACCAATGGAGACATAATCCAACCTGTTTTTCTTTTGTCCGTTGTAGGGCTTGAACTTAGGGCCTAGGCATTGTCCCTGAGCTCTTTTGCTCAAGGCTAGTGCTCTACTACTGTGAGACACAGTGCCACTTCCATTTTTGATTGGTTAAATAGTCTCATGGGGACTTTTCTGTGGGGGTTGGCTTTGAACCACAATCCTCAGATCTCAGTCTCCTGAGCAGCTAAGATTACAGATGTGAGCCACCTATACCTGGCAACCTTCTTAATCAATACACATGAAATGCATCAAGTTAGCTGCTCTGAAAGGGAAGGAAAGAAAGAGAGGGCCACCATGGTGGGGAGTAGGGCAAACCCGAGCTGAAAATTCAAGCAGAGGACGGGGGGAGCAGGCTTCGTTCCACTGTTGGAGGGAGACCAGGCACCCCATGAGTATAGGCCCAAAGGCCTTTCCTCACCAACCAGGCTACGTGTCAGTGGTGGTGTTTTAGAAGTAAACATTCTCTCTGCTCCCAGAGAAATTCTCATGTCTGCCAAAGACACAAGAATTTCCATTACATGTGGTTTGTAGTAACACAAATGAGAAATGCTACATATTTTAAAAGCAAGTTAAACATTGGCAATGATTTTGATTCATAAAAATTGGCAAAATGTGTAAAAGACAAAAACCATGTGTGAGCACACAAGAATGGATTTCACAAGAATGTTGGTGTAGAGATGGAGTTGGTAAAGAGCTGCTGTCGAAGCCTAGAGCTGTAACTGATATATTTTCCTTCCTTCCTCTCTCTCTCCCTCCCTCCCTCCCTCCCCTTCCTTCCTTCCTTCCTTCCTTCCTTCCTTCCTTCCTTCCTTCCTTCCTTCCTTCCTTCCTTTGTTGTGCAAGTTCTGGGACTTGGACTCAGTGGCTCTTGTTTGGTTTTCTTGCTCATAGATGTTGCTCTACCTTTTGAATCATACTTCCAGCCCTGCTTTTCACTAGCTAATTGCAAATGGAGTCCCACAGACTTTTCTGTCTGGTCTGGCTTTGAATTTTGATCCTCTGAATCTCAGGCCGAAAAGGCCAGTATATTTAGAAAAAGGCAACCAGGAGAATATTCGGAGATTTCACTAATGCCAAGCCGTAGGTTAAGATTGTTGAATGAGTTTGTGTAGAAATTTGCAGGCAACCCAGTAGGAGGTATGATAATCCATCAGACAGATGCTGGGAGATGCTGCCGTCCTGCCCACCTCTTCCAACCTGGAGATTTGGCTCAAAGTACAAGGACAGTCTTCTGGAGGAGACTACAAATGGTCAGGACTCCTGCTGGACTCCATCACCTGCAATTGCTTCCAGGCAGAAGGCTGCTTTGGATCTGCTGAAGATTTTTGTGGGACATTCTTTCTGTGGTAACCTTCTCCACTTCCACATCTGTACAAGATCAAGGCTTCTCCCACTGGATTCATCTCCAGCACATCAACTTCTCTGAGTTAAGTGGACCCCAGGCTCCATACATCATGATAACCTGGCTCTGGTATGGTAGTAACCTGTTTCCTTCTGGGAGTGAGCTTAGAAACAGCAGCCCACCAGACTGGCCCCTGTCTCCTCTTGCTTTCCCCAGCAGCCTGTGGTGGGTGGAGTCACAGTAAATTTCCCTGCAGTAGTTCTGAGAAAACCTGGTTCCACAAGCCAAAGGAAAAATGTGGACAGTTTTAAACTCAAGCCTCAAAGAAACTCAAGGAAATGTAAAGAAAGAGGAAAGTTAGTAAAGAAAGCATTGGAAAAGGGATTGAGGAAACAAAAAAAAATGGTTTCCTCTGAATAAGAAATTTGAAAAGTAAGGGTTGTCTTCAGTTACCACAGAATGTCCAAGTAAGTTGCTGATGGTGCGAGTAAGTAGAAAATGGCTAAGTGGGGATATGTTAAACAGTATAAGGAAAGACTTTAGAAAGAATTGAAGAAACAAATTATTTCCTTAGATCGGAAAGGATTTGGTGTGTTAAAAGGAAGACAAACCCCAGAAAGTTTGCATGTGTAGGAAATGGTATGAGTATGTCTTAAAAGCGGAGCTTATGACTAAAGTTGATATGTCATCAAGTTGGCTATAATATAAACAGGGTCGGAATTGGTGCACTGATGTGGAACTATTCTCTGTTTATCTGTATCTGCAGGGTTAAGGGACTTGTGTGATATCATCTAAATATAAACTGGAAAGTTCTCCTTATGTAAATGTCTGCAACAGTGCCCAGCATACAACAAATATCAAAAATGATAGGGATTACTAGCAGGTCCCTGAAACTACATGTCTGGCCTGCACAAACAGGTTAACTACCTTCACAGCCTCAGATGTACTGAAGAAACAAAAAGGCAGGGCCTTGTGCATCCTCATTGTTCCCCAAGTCTATATATATGGTGGCGAAGAAGAATGAGCCCACTTCAACCTAGAGGCTGCTTTACCCAGAACCTGGAAAAAGAAAAGGACACATAGAGCAGTCCCCCCTTTCAGTTCCATTGTTAGAGGAGGAGGGATTGCAGGATAAATTAGAACTAAGGGAACAGGTTGCCTTCCATCTGGGCCAGCTAGAACATTCCATCTCCTGCCTTGAGAAACAGCTTGATTCCCACACTTGGCGGGGGGGGGGGGGTCCTGCAAAATAGGCGAGGGTAGGATTTGCTCCTCATGAATGAAGGTGGGCTATGTGTGGCTTCAGGGGAAGAATGCTGTTTCTATGCCAATCAGGAATTATAAGAGGAAGCCTGGCATTGGTACATAAAAATCTGAAAGAAAACTATAACAGAAAGCAAGAAGGAGAAAACTGGTATCCATCCTTGTCCTCATGCTCACCATGGGTGACCACCCTGATGACCGCCCTGGCAGGCCCTCTCGCCCTTTTACTCTTAGCCGTGACTGTTGGCCCACACCTTGTCTCATGGAATATGCTCAAGAAAGAGCACAGGCAGTCAAACTCATGCCCCTTCACCCCTAGGCTCTGTACCAACTCTTAAGTCAGGAGGAAGGTGGACAATGATTTGGGCACTCCCCTTCAAAAGAGGAGTTAGGAATGTGACATCCAGACTATGATGACCCCTCTTCCCTAGAAAGCCCCATTGAGGATGGGTAATTCCAGAAGTAGAGACTTAAAGTAAATTAGGGAGTTAAACACCAGGTTACTGGAACTCAGGAAATAGCAGTAAAGCTCAGGAGGAGCCCAGAAACCTGGAATCTGGTCTGGTCTTAGATTTGATAAGGAAAACCTAGAATGTGCTCTGGTCAATATTTTCTGTTTACTGAAATTGTAATCATTCATAATCACTAACTGCCAGCTCCACTTCTCTACACCTCTTGCTTTCACCTACATCACTACCTGTGTGCTGTAGTTGCCTTAAAAAACCCAACCCTACTGAAGCTCAGGGCTGTCCCACTCGCCAATGGTGGGGACAGACTGCGTAGCTAATAAAGATTCCTAGCCTGATTGAGTGTTGGTGACTTTGTTGCTATGGGTTCGAGTCCCACTTGGATAGTCAATATACCCTGGAATAGTTAGGAGTATAGGGCTGAGCCACCAGTGCCCAGCACTTTTATTTTCAACTCCACCCCATCCATGGTTATTAAATTCAAAAAGTTTTCCAAGGGCTGGGAGTATGGCTTAGAGGTAGAGTGCTTGCCTTGCATGCATGAAGGAGTTTGATTCCTGGGTTTGATTCCTTAGCACCACATAAACAGAAAAAGCCAGAAGGGGATCTGTGGCTCAAGAAGTAGAGTGCTAGCTTTGAGCAAGAAGAATCCAGGGACAGTGCTCAGGTCCTGAGTCCAAGCCCTAGGACTAGCAAAAAAAAAAAAAAACGTTTTCCAACTTCTTTTTAAGCTAAGTATAATCACTTAAATTTTCTAGGAAAAGCATTTATTCAATTAGGCTTAGAATTTCAAATGTATTTCCAAACAAACTTTTTTTAAAAACAACAACAACACTTCCTTGTTCTATTTGAATTTAGTTTATGGTATACAGAAATAAGCTTTATTAAGCACTTATTTTTACTAAGTACATTTCCTAGGCTCTGGGGCTACAGCAATGAATAAGACAGACAAAACTTTTGTCCTCAGGGCTGGGGATATGGCCTAGTGGCAAGAGAGCTTGCCTCGTATACATGAGGCCCTGGGTTTGATTCCCCAGCACCACATATACAGAAAATGGCCAGAAGTGGCGCTGTGGCTCAAGTGGCAGAGTGCTAGCCTTGAGCAAGAAGAAGCCAGGGACAGTGCTCAGGCCCTGAGTCCAAGGCCCAGGACTGGCCAAAAAAAAAAAAAAAAAACTTTTGTCCTCAACAAGCTGGGCTTCATGTCACAGCAGATGCATGGATCATAAGCTCATGAAAATTCCTGGGGTGGAAGAGAGTGTATGACAAGTAGAGGTCTACTGGAATTAGTCAGGGGTGGGCGGACCTTCCTGTCAGGTGACATGGGAAGGCTGCCCAGTAGAGAAATGGAGCAATTGGCCATTTGAGTATCTGGGGAAAGAAATTTCCAGGAAGTGGAAAGAGCAGATACAAAGATCAAGATACATAGGACATTGGTTAATTCTAGAAATTGCATGTGACATTTTTCTGTTGTTGTTGCCAGTTCTGAGGCTGGGGTCTGAGCATTGTCCCTGAGCTCCTTTTGCTCAAGGTTAGCACTCTGCCACTTGAGCCACAGCTCCACTTCTGGCATTCTGGTGATTCATTGGAGGCAAAAGACTCATGCCTGAGCTGGCTTTGAACTTTGACCTTCAGATCTCAGTCTCCTGAGTAGCTTGGATTATAGGCATAAGCCCATCCATGGTTAGCTATATGGATTATTTTTATTATTGGCAGTGCTGGAATTTGAACTCAAAGTCTTAAGCTCTGCTAGACAAGTCATCTACCGCTTGAGCTACCCTCTCAACCCTTACTGCTCTGGCTAATTTTCAAATAGGGTCTCACTTTTTTCCCAGTGCGGCGTGTGTGTGGTGGTGGTAGTGGTGATGGTGGTGGTGGTGGTGGTGTGTGTGTGTATGCTGGTTACTGGGACTTGAACTCAGGGCCTTGCACTCTTGCTTGGCTTTTGGCTCAAGACTGGCACTCTACCACTTGAGCCATATCTCCACTTTGAGTTTTTTGCTGATTATTGGAGATAAGAGGCTCAGGGTTAGCTTTGAAGTATGATCCCAGATCTCATCCTCTGGAGTAGTTAGAATTACAGGTATAAGCCACAGGGCCCAGATCTCTCCTTTTCCTTGGGTGGCACTGAACTCAGGGTGCTCTACCACTTGAGCCATACCTCAGTCCTTTGCTTCAGCTTTCTTTCCCCAAGTGCAGTGTAAACAGAAACATGTCCTTAGTAGCAGAGTGGACACATATAGAATGGCCCTAGTTCTCTTCTGACAAGGATCACTTCCCCTCTCTTGCTCCTGCCTGCCTTTGTTGACTCTTGGATGCCTCTAAGCTATTGTTTTACTGCATTCTGTACCAACTTGATCATTGTTATTGGAAGCAAGGCTCAAATGTTGACACTATTTGGTCATTTTGAGCTTTAGAATTCCTGAGTTCTGATGGGTTATGCCTATAACCCTAGCTACTAATAAGGCTGAGATCCAGAGGATCAGGGTTCAAAGCCAGCCTGGGAAGAAAAGTCCTCAAGACACTCTCAATTAACCAGAAACATGCCAGACTGAAGGCCTAGCTCATGTGGTAGATAGCTAGCCATGAAGAAGAAAGCTAAGGCTGTGAGTTCAAGTGTAGTAACACACACACACACACACACACACACACACACACACACTTCACTTTTTATAGATTTCCAAGCATAGGGTTTTTTTTTGTTTGTTTTTTGGCCAATCCTAGGCCGTGAACTCAGGGCCTGAGCACTGTCCCTGGCTTCTTTTTTGCTCAAGGCTAGCATTTTGCCACTTGAGCCACAGCGCCACTTCTGGCCATTTTCTGTATATGTGGTGCTGAGGAATCGAACCCAGGGCCTCATGCCACTCTTGCCACTAGGCCATATTCCCAGCCCCAGGGTTGTTTTTTTTACTAGTATCCAAAAATCTTCTTCTCTATCCCATCCCAACCTCCTTTTTGTCTGTGTCTCTTCTCTCCCCTCCTCTCCTCCCTTCCCATTCCCTCTCCTCTCCTTCCCTTCCCTCTCCTCCCCTCCTTTCTCCTCTCTTCTCCCCTCTCCTTTCCTCTCTCCTTCTCCTTCTCCTTCTCCTTCTCTCCTCTCCTCTCCTCTCCCCTCTCATCTCCTTTCCTTTCTCCTCTCCTCTCCCCTCTCCTCTCTCCTCTCCTCTCCCCTCTTCCTTCCTCTCTGCCCCTCTCCTCCCCACCCCACCCTTCTCTGGAAGTGTATGTGTCACTGGGGATTGAACCCAGGATGCATGTACCACACACAGGCCCTACCACTGAGCCCCTGCTCACATTTTAAAATTGGTCGGTGTAGAGTTCATACTTTCAATTCTTTGTCTTTTTATTTTTTTTGACATGACTTTTGTGTGTGTGGGCTGCTTGTGGCTTAATACAAATTCCACACCTCGAAGTTGTTCCACATGGTGTCCAGCCCGGAGTGTGTTCTCCTGGGAGTCTCCCAGCCCACGTGGTTCACAGCCACAGGGCCAGGCAGGAGCCTTGAGGCCTCTCCGTCCACTGTGGGTCTGTGATGGGGTACGTGTCTGTTCACGCCTTTCTTTCTCAGTCTACTGTGTACCTGTGAGGGGGCACCTGTCTGTCCAGGCCTTTTTTCTCATGGCCTCTCGGTCCAGTGCAGATCTGTGATGGGGCACATGTCTGTCCACACCTATCTTTGAGCCCAGTGTCATTCAATAGGCCTTTTCCACAGTTTTTCCTTTTCTGTTTCAAGGGAACACAGATAACACAAGGTCTCACCATGTAATGCAGACTGATCAGCAATGCCCCTCCATGGGTGGAGTGCGGGTATGGCAAGCGTGGGCACCATGGGTGGGGTAGAGATTGTAGGCATGGGCACCTCGGGTGAGGGGCGGGTATGATAGGCATGTACACCACAGCCTGCTGCTTTGCTTTTCTTTATTACCATTTACTTGTTAACATTTTTATCTCCTTATTTTCATATGTTGTTTGATTTTGCTTGGTTTTGTTTAGAGTGATGGATTTTGAACTCAGGGCCATAATTATGCATGCTAGAAGTCCTCTACCACTAAGCTACACCTTCAGCCCTAACCCTATCTCCTCCTCCCCCTCTTCCTCCTCTTTTTCTTCTTCTTCCTCTTCCTCCTCCTTCTTTTCTTCTTTCTCTTTCTTCTTTCTTCTTCCTCCCCCCTCCTTCTTCCTCCTCCTCTTCCTCTTATTCTTATTTTTGTATTCATCTTCTCCCTCCTCTTCTTCCTCCTCTTCTTCTTCACCTTCTCATTCTTCTTTCCCCCTTCCTTTACTGGGGCTTGAACTCAGGGCTTCACACTCTTGCTTAGTTTTTCACTGAAGGCTGACACTCTACCATTGGAATCACAACTCCAATTCTTGCTTTTTTGTTGCTTAATTAGATATAAAAGTCTCAGATTTTTCTGCTTAGCCTGACTTTGAACCACAGCCCTCCGATCTCCCTGAATAAATAGGATTATATGCATGAAACACTAGTGCTTAGCTCTGTGTGTGTGTGTGTGTGTGTGTATGTGTGTGTGTGTGAATTCTGAATCTTGCACTCAGGGCCCCATGCGCTTGCTCAGCTTTCTTGATTATAGTTTATGTTCCATCACTTTAGCCACACCACCAGTCTTGATATTGCTGGGTTAATTGAATGACCCTACAGAACTTAGTCTCAGAGCCCCTCTCCCTTAAAAAAAAAAAAAAAAAAATTCTGCTCTGTCCTGCAGAGACACAAATGAGCAAAACATTGGTCTGCTGTATTTCAGGGTCATGGATAGTTAGACTGTAAAGAGGCCAGGAGGTGAGGTTTGAGTGACAGTCTCACATTCTACATCCCCATCCTGGCAGGTAAGCCGCTTGTCTATCATCTGATGGTGACATGCTTGTGGGGGAAATTGCGCCTTTGAAAGATGATTATGAATCCGACGTGTCTGAGATAATGACAGATGACACAGAAGGGAAAGCATGGGTCAGTGGGTATACCTGAGCATAGCCCAAATCCACCTCATGCAGGTCATCTGTCCCAGGCTGTCTCTCCACATGATCTTGGGCTCTTCTAGGCTCAGCCTTTCATCTAAGCAGCCCTTCCTGCATGACTTGTTAGTCATGGGGGGCGGGGTGTTAAACTCAGTGCCTGGGTGCTGTCCCTAAGCTTTTGTGTACAAGGCTAGTGCTCTACCACTTTGAACCACAGCTCTACTTCTGGTTTTCTGGTGGTTAATTGGAGATAAGAGAATCACAGACTTTCCTGCCCAGGCTGGCTTTGAACATCAATCCTCAGATCTCAGCCTCTTGAGTAGCTAGGATAACAGATGTGAGCCACTGGCTCTTCTGCAGACTTTGCTTGTGGAAGACAGAGCCTTCTCATCTTATGGGTCTCCAAGAATTTTCTGATTGTCCACTTAGGCCAGTTCTGGGACTTGAACTCAGGGCCTGGGTGCTGTCTCTATTGCCTAGATTTGTTGTTGTTGTTCAAACCTAGTGCTCTACTACTTAAGCTCCACTTCTGGCTTTTTGGTGGCTAATTTGGAGGTAAGATTCTCATAGCCTTTCCTGTCTGACCTGGCTTCAAACCATGATCCTCACATCTCAGCCTCCTGAGTACTAGGATTAGATGTGAAACGCTAGCACCTGGTCTGATTCTTCATTTCTTGACCTTGTGCAGTAACTCTCCCAAATCACCCCTCTTCCAGGTACTGAGTCCCGCGAAGTCCCATCCCCAGATGTGGGTCTTGGCCACTGCTGTCACAGAGGTCTACTGCACCCTAACCTAATGGCTAGCTATTCTCTTCCCTCCTGGAGAGGTGAATCCCCATCCCTTCCCTTGGAGTATGGTGTTCCCCAAACCACAGAGGGATAGCAGGGGAGTGGAGTGTGCTTTGGGGCTGGGAGGCACACTGGACAGGAAAGCAAGGTCATTCCTGGTGTCTAGTGCGTATTTCCTAACCACAGAATGACATAACAATGTTGTAACAGCCCTGACTCAAGATCAAGTCCACCAAGAAACTCCAAATACTTTTACGAGCTACTGGCCACTGAACCCCCATCCACAGGAACTGTTAGGAGGGGTTGGGATTTCCAGTAGGACTGGGAGGACTTCCAGAAGGAAGCTTGGGCTTGGAGAGTTAAGCTAGGGAGCCAGTTGCCAAGGACCCCAGCCCATGTGGCTTCCTGATGCCACCTTTCCTGCCTGATGAAGGGGTGCTGGCCTTCAGCACACAGCACAAATGACATTTCAGCCAATCATGGGCTGCATAAATAACAACAGTCCTATGAGATTCCATTGCTGGGTGACTAATGTTCAAGTTATCTGAGTTTGTCTTAAAAACACTATGGTGTTTCCGCCACCATGAAAGCACTCACTGGACATTAAATTTCTCAGGATGTAACTCCATCATGAAAGGACACACACAATGTTCTGTTCTGCACTTGGGGCTAAAATAAAACCAGCCATCTACAGTGAATGATGTGTAGGGGTCATAAAACAAAGGACAGGGACCCAGAGCCCTTCACTTTTAACTCACTAGTGATTCTGCCATTCAACAACCAGATGTCTTAATTAAAATTCTGCTAAAAAAAAAAACAAAAACAAATCAATTAACAGATCTCTTCCAAGATGGTTCATTCTACCTTACACACAGAAAATTGCTTATGAGTAGCACATTGCTGCTTTAGATGATCAGTTAACAAAGGCTGTTAATGAAAAACATTGTTATCAAGTCAGACAAAAGACACCCTGGGAATCGAGGCAAATTATCATAACTCAGAACTTTGTTTTGAAATAGAGCTTAGCTGCCATCACACGTGAGGCATGCAGAATTTTGCAGACTTCCTTCTAGAAAGAGCTTAGAAGTCAAGGGGAGGGCCAAGTGCTGGTGATTCATTCCTCTTATCCTAGCTATTCAGGAGGCTGAGATGTGAGGATCAAGGTTAGAGGCCAGCCCAGGCAGACAAATCCAAGAAACACTTATCTCTAATTAATCAGCAAAAAGTCTCATGTGGTAGAGCACTTGAGAAAAACAAGCTAAGTGATAGAGCAGGGCCCTGAGTTCAAGCCCAACTACTGGCATGCACGGACACACACACACACACACACACACACACACACACACACACACACACACACTGAAATGAGGGGAATATTTGTGCCCCAGAACCTTTCACTGTGAATAATAGAATGATGTGAGTTTCTCCGCCAGTCCTGTCTTCCTTGTATATGCCATGCAGACTGCAATAATCGCCATGAAATAATGACATGGGAACAATAATTGCTTACATTGGTGTAGCTCTCTATGAGACATGCATGTTTTCCCCTTAACTCTTTGCTGCTGCTTTTATTTGAAGCTCCACATAGCTGCCAGTCTCAGCCCCAGCTGCCTGGGACTTTTCCTCTTTCTAGAAAGCCAGTCTTACATTGATGCCCCTTGACACTGATTTACCATCATCTCGAAAGTTTTCTAGATGTTCACAGGGGATGGCTTTATTGTGGCAGCTAAAATGATGAGGCCAAGAGTTTTGGAAAATTCATCTTAACTGTGGTGAGATGGTGGGGCTGAGGAAACTGGGCCCTGGACCAAGGCTCTTTCTCCCAGGCCTGGACACAACACCACAGTTAGAATCATGAAGGGCTCCCTCATGGGGGGTACCCATGTGGGAAGATAGGAAGTTTTTGGTTTTCATCTTTGCCTGTCAGCTCTGGTCAGTTAGCTTCTTGCTGAAGAATAAAAGGTACTGTCGATTCCAATCCTTTCAGGATTTGCTTTGCATGCTGAGGTCCATTGGCCGCCTTGGGCTTTCCCATTCCAGACATTGCTAAGGTTGTAGCTGTGTGCAATCATCCTGATAGCCAATGCTCCGCTCACAGCTCAATCACCTGGGCGTCTCTGGAAAGGAAGACAAACATCTGAAGGACTTACTCATCAAGTGACTAGGCTCTAAATGCTGTCTGTGCTCCTGTGCAATGGACCAGGCAGGGGTAAAGGGATTGTGGACAGGGGGTAGCAAGATGGGGTGTCTCCTTGAGTCACATAGAAACAGGCCAGGGCTTCCAGGGAAAGGAAGTCACTTTCTTAGATCAGTTGGAACTCTGTGACTGCTTTCTTCCCAGCCAGTCATAACATGACAAAATCCCCTTCTCTCTCAGCATTGAGAGGGAAGCAGTGCTTCCCCGGGTACATAGGGCACATTCAGGGGAAGTGTGGTTGGTATCTGTAATGGAAGAGTCTATACAGATCTGAGTTGGTGCTAGAGAGACAGGTGGAGAGATCTGTTAGAGTTGCCTGGTCCCCCATTCTAGCCATCTGATAGAAACCCCACCACCCCACCTCTTCCTGTTTATCTGCACAGCCCCCACCAGCCCAGGCCACCTACCTTGGCAACCCATCATGTACCAGAACCACACACCAAAACCTAACCTGAATGGGCCTCTCACTACTTTTCTACAGATCACTCATAAAAGCCCCCTAGTCTCTAAGAAGCACTGGATTCAATATTCTGCTCAAGACCCTCAACAGGCTTCCTCTCCCAAACAAAAGTGTAAAATCAGAGAAAAGACAGAAGTCTTGAATATTAGGAATATGGACAAGTATTGAAGGGAGAAATTCCAGGCCAGTCATTAAGTGATATTTCTGAGGAAGAGTAAATTAGGAGCTAAACACCAGGTTATTGGAAGTCGGTAAATAGCAGTGACACTCAGGAAGAGCCTGGAAACCAGAAATGTGGACCAGTAGGTCCCACAGGCCCAGAAACCTGGGATGTGGGGAAAAGGCTGGAAATGTGTTCTGGTCAGTTTCTGAAATCAAACAAAAGGAGAGCTTGGAATGTAAGCTTTGCTTCCACAGAAATTGTAATTGCTTTCTGTAATGACTAACTGCCAGCTCTGCTTCTATAAATCTGCCTGCTTTCACGTGTGGTCACGCACACCACCTGTGTGTGGTTTTTTCCCTTTAAAAGCCCTGCTGTAGGAAAGCTCACCATGGCACTCTGCTATCCGACTAGCAGAGTGAGGTCCGGAGTGATAATAAAGACTCCTTGCCCTGCTTATCTGAGTTTGTGGTCATGTTTACAAGAATCGGAGATACAGGGCTGGGAATATGGCCTAGTGGTAAAATGCTTGCCTCGTATAGATGAAGCCCTGGGTTCGATTCCTTAGCACCACATATATATAGAAAAAGCCGGAAGTGGCACTGTGGCTCAAGTGGCAGAGTGCTAGCCTTGTGCAAAAAGAAGCCAGGGACAGTGCTCAGAAACAAACAAACAAGAATCAGGGATATGTCAAAAACCTATGCTGAAGCCACCCACTCCTGTCTATCTCTTCGTTGCCTCTTTGAGTCCAACACGCACTATAGAAAAGCACCTGGAAAATGATGTCTTCTCCTTCCGTGTGTGTGTGTGTGTGTGTGTGTGTGTGTGTGCACATGCATGCGTGCGCCAGGACTAGGGCTTGAAATCAGGGAACTTGTGCTTGTATTCAGGGCCTTGCACTCTCACTTGGTTTTTTTCTCTCAAGGAAGGAACTCTACCACTTGAACAGATCCACTTCTGGATCTTTGGTAATTAAATGGTGAGAAAAGTTTCACAGACTTTCCTGAGTGGTTTCATAGACCTGAGTGGTTCTGAGCCATGATCCTCAGATCTCAGCCTCCTGAGTAGCTGGGATTACAGACGTGAACTATGCCAGCTATGAAACCCATTATTTGTGCAAGTACTAGAAACTAGTATTTTAAAATAAATATATGCTAAATTTTTTTCTAAAGACAAAGGTATGATGAGAGAAGTGGAAAGAAGTGGAGGAATCGTAAGTGAGAATTACCAGAGCTGTCAAGAGTTTGTACCTCTCCCTGAAAGGCTAATGGGCTCATAAGCACCCAAGTGACAGATTGCCCAGTGTAGACACTGGGGCTGAGCAGAGAGTCGATCCCACTGACTGTTTTCATCTGTTTTTCAACTGACTGTTTCCATTACTATTCAGGAGGGACTCTTAAGTGGGTGCACCTTTGTCAGCATCTGCACTCGAGATGCTGATGCCCTGGGAGATGGGCAGCCAGGAAGCAACCTCCTCATGTGGCTGGCACAGCTTTCAGCCCAGAAACACCTGAGGCAGAATGGCTAGGTGGGTGAGGCTGTTCCTGACACACAGTGTGTCTGCCAGTCACCAGGAAGACAGGCACAATTTGCAGTAAAAAGGCTAGCTAGGCAGAGACTGGGGAAACATCTAATGACTGGACAAAGAGACAAGTTCTGACTGCAGGACATCCTGGGGTGGCATCGAGAGAAAGAGTGAGGCAGACACAGGTGGCTCACACCTATAATCATAGCTACTCAGGAGGCAGAGATCTAGGATCACGGTTCAAAGCCAAACAGGGCAGGAAAGTCCATGAGACTCATATCCAACGAACTACCAGAAAACCAGGAATGGCTCAAAGTGGTAGAGTGCTAGCTAAGAGTGCTAGAGTGCTGAGCAAAAGAACTCAGGGGCAGCACCCAGGACCTGAGTTCAAGCCCCATAACTGACAAAAAAAGGAGAGAAAGAATAAAAGATCTGTGGCTCTGGAATCCTAGCTACCCAAGTGCCGAGATCTGAGAATCAAGGTTCAATATCAGCATAGGCAGACAAAATGGTGAAACCCTTATCTCCAATTAGCCAAAAGAAAACAATAACACTATTACTGAAATGGGGAGGCTGGGTCTAGCAGCTGCCATCTTTGCCACGTGGTAGATAGGGAATTGGGTTAACTGGCCCCATCTTGTCTTCAAGGTGGAGGAAGGGGAAGTCCCACATCCCAGGTGATGGGCATACCTGAATTCCTAGAGGCAAGGGCAGGGACCTGGACAATAGGATACTGCACCTGTCAGTCCTATGCCTTGAACTTGGGAGACTTTCCAGTTCCTGTGACCCTGGCCCCTGCCCCTGACACTATTTAGGCCCTGACCAGCTCAGGCATTATGACACCATTCCTTGTCTCCTGTGTCTCCTGCCTGCTGGCTCTCTTCCAATTACAATATGATCCCACTTTAGCTCTCCATTGGGTTGATCTGGGTTGTTGGTATTGTTTTTCTGCTCTTTCTGTCCTCTCCTGCTCTCATGGCTCAGTTTTCTGGCAGTATTGAGTGTATTTGAGGGGCTACAGGTCTTTGAGATAAGAGTCCACCTGCAGGCACTGGCTTTCCAATAAAGACCCCCAATTCAACCTCTCAAAATGTGGCTTCTCTGTTTCTCGAGACTGAGAACACACAACATTCCCAGGGGAATCTTCAGCTCTACTGATCAGTGACAGCTGTCCAGTCTAATTCTGGAAGTATTTTGTGTATATGATTAGGATAGAGCAAATTAGTGAACATATTTGTATGGTGGAGAACCAAAGTTTTTATGTGGAAGGAGGAGACTGAAATACAAATAGGGGAAGCTCAAGAAGAATTTGGAGGAATTGACTCTGTGATTAAACATTCTTCTTGATGCACATTGCAGGAGTCTGGAAGCAATGGCCCTCAGTGACCCTGGGCACACAAGGTGATCAGGTCTGGGTTTCGTGTGTGTGTGTGTGTGTGTGTGTGTGTGTGTGTGTGTGTACGTATGTGTTTGTATTCATGCATGTGTGTTGGTAGTGGGGCCCAGTGCTGTCTCTTAGCTTTTTCACTCAAGGCTTGCACTCTACACTTGAGCACTCCTCTATTTCTGACTTTTTTTTTCTTTTTCACCAAAAAGAAACTTAGAGTCAATTGGAGTTAAAAGTGTTTTGGACTCTCCTGCCCAGGCTACTTTGAACCACAATCCTCAGATCTCAGCCACCAGTACCCAGCTGAAACACCTTGGGAGACTATATATGATATATTTTTAAAGCCCTAAAAGAAGAATGTTATCTATTAAATGTAGAAGAAGTGCTATAATAGAGAACTCAGTAATTTTATAACCACAAGGAGCCAAAACTCATTCAGGCACAGATCATGAACAGACATAAAGTCAGTCCTGAAGAATTGGTGGTCAGATATTCACATGAATCTCAAAGCACCAGCCCTTTGATTACTTGCTACCTACAAAGGGAAGTGTTGTAATCTCTACAGTGCAGAAGCCAGTCAGTTGGCTGGCTGTGGCCTTGTGTTTGCTGACTTAGTGCCACAAAAGATGCACAAAATCAGCTCCAAGTTCCCTTCCCCTCCTTTCCTTTCACCTCCCTACCTCTCCTTTCTTCTCTTTTCTCCTCCCTCCCACTTCCTTCCCCTCCTTTCCCCTCTCTTCCCTTCCCTTCCCTTCCCATCCCTCCTCTCCTCTTCCCTCTATTCCCCTTTCCTTCCCTATGTGGTATTTTTGACCAAAACCAACACAGCACAACAACAAATTCAGTCTGGACCTCCTTATGTGGAAACAAGAAACAAACAAATCTACAAAATGGGAAATTATAGGAGACAAATTAAATAAGGCTTAGTTCCTTCCAAATTGATAATGAAATGGTAAGAAAAAGGCAGAAATTGTTGTACTGACTAAAGAGAGATAAAACCAAATCCAATGATATTTTCTTCACTGACTAAGTAGAGCAATAAAAGTTTATGCTAAAAACAATTGGGGAAATGTGACTATGGATGGGGAAATTGGTGATGTTACAGAATGAGCATTCATCTCAGGAATGGCCCAGGACTGTGACTGTAGGAGACACAATAAGTGATGGATTTAGGGCTGAAATACCATGATGTCTGCACTGATTTTCATGTGGGCCAATCAAGAGGGGAAAAAAAGCTAAGAATATAGGGAAAAAAAAGCAAAAGAAGCAAAATGTACTTGGAAGCCTGGAAAAGGGAGGATCAGGCAGAAACTTTCTTCAGAATCCTTCTCAACCCATAGCTGGATGCATAGCCTGTCATCCCAGGCTATGTGAGAGGTTGAGAACAGGAGGATCAAGGTTCCAGGCAGAACCTTTCTGCCAGGCAGAAAAGTCCGAAAGGCTCCATGGCAGAAGCCAGAGGTCACAGGCACACAGCTATGATCCCAGAAATGATGGGAAGCTTCCTGTTGGCAGATCACAGCTCAAACATGCTCGAGGAAAATGTGAGACCCTATCTCAAAAGCAACCAGCAAAAATCCTCTGGCATGAAGTCTTGGCTTAAGTGGTAGAGCACCAGCTTAGCAAGCATAAGTTTCCGGGTTCAAGTTAAAACTACGGGAAAAAAGCAACAAACCTTGCAATGTCCTTTGGCCCTGCCCTGTGGCTCTGCCCTGTTGTCCAGCTCTGCAGCTCTGCCCTGTTACCTGGCACTGTGGCTCTTCCCGGCAGACCTGCCCTTTGGCACTACCCTGTGGCTCCAGCCCATAGCTACACCCATACACAGAGGCTTCATCCATCAGTCTCCAAAGCAGTGCTGAGCAGCCAACGGGTATTTTGGATTTTCTTTTCATCTTTGCCTGCATATGCGTGCAGAACCACAAACCACTGGGGACAGTACTTCCTTGTGTTTAGCACAAAAATGTATCATTCATTCATGATTAGGGCTTGCACTCAAGTCCTCTAAGCTTGAACACTTTACCATCTGAGCCATGTTCCAAGCATTTCCCCTGTCTGACTTTGAACCAGGATCCTCCTGATTAGCTGTTATTAATATGTGCACCACTATGCCTGGCCAGCCACCCATTTGGAGGAACCAAGTGTTAGGTTCTAATAAAACAAGACATTAATTAGGCCCTTTGTGAACTAAGTCCTAGGTGGTAGAAAGCGCATGAAAAGCCCAGCCAAGGGAGGATTCTAGCTTGTTCTTACTGCCTCTTCTGGGTCTAACCTCTCCTCGACGCTCACTGACTCCCTCTAGTGTTGGTTTTGGAAAGTGTGCCTACTTCCTCCCCAAAGCCTCTGTTTCTTCCCTTCCTGCCTGCCTTCCTCAAGTCCGGACTCTTCTTCCTTCTCCAGCATTTGCCTTTCATTTTAAAAAATTCTGGTCCTAAGGCTTGACTTAGGGCCTGGGCACTGTCTCTGAGTATTTTTTTTTTTTTTTTGCTCAAGACTAGCACTCCCAATTGAGCTAAAGCTCTACTTCTGGCTTCTTTGGTAGTTTATTTGAGATAAGAGTTTCATGAACTTTCCTGCCGGGGCTGGCTTTCAACCTCAACCCTCAGATCTCAGGCTCCTGAGTAGCTAGGAATACAGGCATGAGCCACCAACACCCAACTTCAAATATTTGTTTTGAGTAACTATTGCAGCCACCCCAATCTACCCAGTCTTCCTGGACTATGAAAAATATCTTCCTTTAGCCTAGGCAAAAGAAAGAATCCTATAGGTCCATTTTCTTCTGGGCGCTGCAGCCAGTCTGCATCTGCCACAGGAGCACAATCTGGGGCCCAGGCCCCTTCTCGGGCACCCAGGAGAACCAGTATTCCATCCATTCCCTGTCTAGCATCACCTGTGGTCGATGATACAGCAGGAGAAGCTTCAGACTCCTTCAAATAGCCACTTCACTTTCAGTCATCTCTGAGGAGGAGCTACACATCCTTGCAAACTTTTCTTTCTGGAAATTGCTCTTCACTTGCCATGATGTGTTTTCCACAATAAGCCAAACATGCCTAGGTGTGCTAGGGTCCCTCTGCCCATATGAGCTGTTCCTCCTCCTTCTGCATCAGCCCAAGCTCTACCCACCCTACTATACACACTGCTTCCCAATGGGCTATGCATCCCCAGTGCTCCCAAGACCCAAGGCACACATGATTGGTCCTGCCCTGGCACTCTGTGGCTTTCCACTGGGCATCCTAGAGTCCCCTGTAGCCGCCTCTTTTCTTAGCCCAGTACCTGGCCTAGAGCTATGCCTATTCATTCAATCAACACATATGTGGGTACTGGGATCTAGGTACTTGTGCCAAGTTCTGGGGCTATAGAGATGAAAAGGAAGACCTCCCCCCATGGAGCTGACATTTTAGGGAGCACACTATAAAAATGAAGATATGTGAATGTCATCTAATGTCAACGAGCAGAAAGAGCTTTAAAAAAAAATCTAACCCAGGATATGTGCTGGAAAGCCCAAGCCTTTGGCTAGGGTGTGTGTGTGTGTGTGTGTGTGTGTGTGTGTGTGTGTGTGTGTACTGTCCTGTTGTTTGAACTCAGCTCCTGGGCACCTAAGCACCTTTTGCTCAAGGCTAGGACATTTCCACTTGAGCCACAGCTCCACTTCTGACTTTTTTAGGGGGGCGGTTACCTGGAGATAAGAGGCTCACAGACTTTCCTGCCTGGGCTGACTGAATTGCCATCCTCACATCTCAGCCTCCTGAGTAGCTAGGATGACAGGCATGGACCACCAGTGCCCAGCTTTGGCTATCACACTTTGTGGTCTCACTCTCATGACACTTGCCCACTGGTACAAAGAAGGGGAGAGGGAGAAAAGGGAGCAGGTCACACTGCCCTGAGAGAAAGCCAGGGCTCAGCAAGACAGGAGAGCAACGAGCCCCCGCTGACATCATTGCAGTCGGTCTCACCTGGAGCTTCTTTTCTTGCGCACGCTGGTGTCTAGACAGAGGAAACAGGGCATGAGAGAGGGTCCTGTGACACCGCTCAATCCCTCAGGGCCACTGCAAGCCAGGGTCATGGGGGCAGTGCTGAGAGGCTCCCAGCCGCCACTTGCCAGAAGGTGGGCTGCAGCTGGCCTTTGGTACAGTTAATGCATCTCTGTTCAGGTCTCATCACTGCCCCCCCCCAGAGGTGGCACTAAGAGGTGGCACAGAGGTGGGACCAAACAATCCCTAAAGCTTCTTTATCTCCCCAAATCTTCCTTCTACTTTTAGCCTGGGGTTCCCTTCCTTTCTCACTTCCTGAAGAAGCCTGTGGGGTGACATAGGACTGTTTCCTTCCCCTTGTAGGGGTACAAAATCTCCGTGCCTGAGATGAATCGAGTCCCTCATGTCCGGGACAAGTAGCAAGAAATCAATATCTTGGGTATCCCCCCGTGCTGCACCCAGCCTCTGGCCCAGACCCCTCTATATCTATCTATCTATCTATCTATCTATCTATCTATCTATCTATCTATACATACATACATACATACATACATACATACATACTACATACATATATATAGAGAGAGAGCACATGCACACACACACACTCACATGCACACACACCAGTAACTCAGGGCCTTACACTCTTGCTTGGCTTTTTCCACTCAAGGTTAACATTCTACCACTTGTGCCACACCTCCTCTTCTGGCTTTTTTTCTGGCTAATTGGAGATAAGAGACTCATGGACTCTTCTGCCCAGGTTGGCTTCAAACCTATGATCCTTAGATCTCAGCCTCCTAAGCAGCCAGGACTACAGGCGTGAGCCAACAACACCTGGTTCTATATACCTTTATGGTCAGATTTTTCCAGTCAAAATTCTCTAAGGGTACCAAACACCTCCCAGAACATTCATAGTCATTGCATTGAATCTACTTTAGGAAGCTGGAAACACATTTCAGGGGCAGAGTGCTTGGCTGGTGTGCTCAGGTCCTGGCATCCGCCCTCAGAACAGCAAAAGAAAGATTAGAGTCTAACACAACAGCAGATGCATTGTGGGTGATATTTTGGAACAAAAGAACACAAATCAGTGCTGCATTCTGCTAGTCCACCGCCGTGCTCCTGCTTAGGTTCTGCTTAAGGAGGCTGGTTTCCTGCAGATCCTCAGGATGTGGTCTGCTCTGTGGCTCTCCCACGTGCAGCAGTGTTTGGATCATGAGGGGCCACCCAGCACGGCTCTGAGCAGGACTTGCACGATTTGGCAGACATCACAGCACCAATATCCACCATGCTTCCTTGAATTAAGGAAACAAATTCCTGCTTGAAGCCAACTTCAGGTCTTCTTCCCATCTTTCTCCAAGGAGACCTGGCTCTCAGGAATATCAGGAACAATGGAACAGAACAGCATGAAGAGAGAAACAGAGCACAGTGACAAGAGACAGATACTGAGGAGGAAGGGAAGATGCAGACAAAGGACATATAGAGACCAAGCACTGGTGATCATACCTGTAATTCTAGCTACTCAGGAGACTTAAGATCTGAGGATCAGTGTTCTGAGCCAGCTTGGGCAGAAAAGTCCATGAGACTCTAATCTCCAATTAACCACAAAAAACTGGAAGTGGAACAGGGATTCAAAAAACTGGAAGTGGAACAAGTACTAGCCTTGAGCACAAAAGCTCAGGGACAGTACACAGGCCTGGAATTCAAGTCCCAGGGCTAGCAAAAAAAAAAAAAAGACACAGAAGTGGGGCAGGGAATGTCGGGGAGATACCTTATCTCTTCTGCCTGGAGTGTGTTGGGCTCTGTGCTCTGGGTTTTATTCTTCCTCTGGTCTTTGACATGGCATTGTCCTCCATGCCTCAGGCTAGGTGGCTAGGCAGAATAGGACATCATTCAAAGTTTTATGTGTCAGGGCTGGGACTGTGGCTTAGTGGTAGAGTGCTTGCCTAGCATGCATGGAGCCCTGAGTTTGATTCCTCAGCACCACATAAACAGAAAAACCCAGAAGTGGTGCTGTGGCTCAAGTGGTAGCCTTGAGCAAAAAGAAGTCAGGGACAGTGCTCAGGCCCTGAGTCAAAGCCCTGGTACTGGGGAAAAAAAGTTTTATGTGTCAAAGATGATCCCTAAGTGGGGCATGAGGGGCCATTTGAAGGTGGGACCTAGTGGGAAGTCTGAGGGTTCAGAGATGAGCCTTCAAGTGAGATTATAAAGTTCTCTCTCTTAGCTTCCTCCACCACATAGACCTTGCATGGTATTTTGTGCCACCAGAAGTCCCAAGGTCACAGGGTTGATCATTCCTGGATTGAAACTTTGAGACTGTGAACCAAGCTGGGCACTGAGATCTGAGGGTCACAGTTCAAGGTCAGCCAGAGCAGAAAAGTACACAAAAGTCTTAGTTCCAATGAACCAGCAAAAAAAAAACAAAAAAAACAAAAAAAAAACAAAACCAGAAGTGGAGGTAGTGGAGGTATGGCTCATGTGGTAGAACACCAGCCTTGAGAAAGAAAAAAAGCCAAGTTAGATCATGAGACCTTGAGTTCAAGCCCTACAGGGGGTACAAACATGCACAACAAAAAACTGTGAGCCAGTATAAACATTTCATCTTTTATAAGCTGACTACCTCAGGTCTTTCGTCATAGCTGACCCATGCAGACTAATACACTTTCCTCCGTGGGCCAGGCAGCATGGGGTCTGTGGTGTTGGGTGTCTTGGGGCCCTTACCACTGGTGCACAGCAGGGTACTCTTGAGGTCTGTAGAGTCATTATCACACAGGTGCTTCCTGATCATGCAGATCTTCAGGACCAGGAAGCCAGCCAATATGGCAACGCCCAAGGCAGTTCCGATGACAGCGTATCTGACATCTGCAGCCCAGAATGGAGATACTCACATCTCACCACTCTGCCAATGGCTCTGGATGGCATCTAGCGTCCTGTGCTGGTCCCTGCCCACCACACTCCACCCCACCGTGGCCAGCCAAGTTCTCCATGCTTCCCCTGGCTTCTATCTGGGAATGTGTTCCCAGTGCTTCAAGCCCTGGTGATGGGTAGCTTACTAACTGGCCTCTTGTAGCTCTGCCTTCATTATCTCTTCATTAATTCATTGATTCACATATGGACTATGTGTTTACTGCCTGGTTTACTGCAAGCACACTATAGAAAGGTCCAAGTTTGGGAGGCCTGGAATCAGCAGGGGGAGACTAACAAAGAAGTCATGAGAGTCACATGACAGTTGGGGTTTGGGGAGTCCAAGAGGCTTCTCAGAGAAAGAGAGTCGCAGATCACAACTTGCCAGTGAGGCCTGCCCGAGGGGAAAGGGAGGCACTGTGCCAGCATTGAGACAAGTGCTTGAGGGGCCAGGAGCAGGCTCAGCCCGCCACCTAGGGACACTCGGCTGCAGTGCAGGGCATTGTGGGTAGTGGAGCTGTCAATCAGCCATAGAGAGCAGACATGAGGTCTTGTGTTCTCATTAAGGGCAGGATCTACTGCAGACCTGGCTCCCAAGATAAAGCTGTGCTAGCGACTCAGATGGGCCTGCAGATGAACATGACCTTGGTTCTGTGTGCTGACCAGCAGGAGACCAACCCCAGCACCCACTTGTGGACAAGATGGAAGGCTACCTACCAATTTCAGGCCCTGCAGACTTGCCTGTGGCCAATACTTGAGCTCCTCCAACATCTACAAGAAAGAAAACCCAGAGTCTGGTTAGACACTCAGGGCAGCATTGAGGAAGAGTGGGGAGATCTCGCTGGCTCCTGGGCATCACACAGACCTGGAGCCTCACTGGGATCTCAGTACCTTCCTTAGAGCCTGTCGGGCTCGGGTCACCTCCCCTGGCGCAGAGATCAAGGCTCAGCTATGCTTCTAACAACTCCCTTTCTCACCCTCTCCCCTGGTCACCCGACCCGCAGGTAAGGCCAGGGTGGAGTGGGGGAGTCAGCACAGACCTCAAGTGCACGCAGTCGAATGAGAACGCTTACCTCCCTCCTTACCCTTGAAGAGAACGCTTACCTCCCTCCTTACCCTTGAAGAAAGCCAGGCATACGTGGATCTCGGAGATGCTTCAAGAGCAATCTGATTTATTAAGGCGGGGGCAAGGACTAATATGGTAGGAGGGGACGAGAGAAGGCGATCGGCCAGGACGCTGATGATAGGCTGCAAGCTTACAATATGACCCCCTCATGAGCTAACGTCACTCGGAAAGCGCCAGGCCAGGGGGAGACTGGGGGCGCATGGGCTGGCGAGAAAGTTTGGGGGCTGTTCACAAAGCCGGTTCTTCTAGTTCTGGACCCAGAGAATTGTGGCCTGCTTCCGCATTCCCCAGGGCTGGGGGAAGGGCGGCATCTCCGGAGAACTCCCAATGCCCATCCCCCGTCAAGTCCAAAAGCTGGATCCCAACAAGAGCCCACACCTGGCCAGGTGCTGGTGGCTCATGCCTGTAATCGTAGATACTCAGGAGGCTGAGATCTGAGGATGGTGGTTCAAAGCCAGCCTAGGCAGGAAAGTTTGTGAGATTCTTACTTCCAATTAACCACCACTGAAAAGCCAGAAGTGGAGCTGTGCTTTACATGGTAGAGGGCTTGCCTTGACTGAAAAAGCTCAGGGACAGCACATAGGCCCTGACTTCAGGCCCCAGTACACGCTCGCTCGCTCTCACTCTCTTTCTTTCACACACACACACACACACTTGATTTCCCATGATCCTTGTATTCTGCAGTGACTATGATTATACCACCTCTTGTCACTTCTTTTCATTAATTTGGGTCTCCCTTTGTGTTATGTGGATGAGAGCAGGGTTTGGGGGCTGGAGCCCCATTTGCTACCTCCTCACCTTGAACCCCACCTTGGCTCACACTGCTGCCTCTCTTTGCAGTAAAGGCCAGACATCCTCCTGCGATTCAGGTCCCTGCCTGGCTCCCTGTCACCCACAGGCACCCACCGGGATCCCACGCAAGACCACCGGTGTAGGTACATACCACGAGCGCCACTGCACACCAGCCAGAGATGCAGTGGGGCCAGAGAAAGAAGTTAGGATGCAACTAGCAAGTGAGAAGGACCAGCAGGGATGCTCACAGAAGAAACAAGTTCACACCGAGGGCCTGGGTGACCTGGGTGGCTCAGATCAACGATGTTACCGGGGATGCCTTGGTCTCCCTGAAGCCTCCAGGCCCTGCTCTGTCCTGCCTTCCTCCTCAGGGACGTGGCCAACGGCATTGTCCTGGACACAGGGCTCTCTCCACTTCATCCTAGGACAAGAACCCACAGCTGGGGCTCTCAGCTCCGCCCCTTCTGAACCCCTCCTTCTGCTCCATCCTGTGTCCCCAGTCGGGGGTTCTGCTCCCTTGGCTCTGCTCCTCCAGGACCCAGGGAGGTGGATCTGGCTGTAATGCTTGTCCTTCCTGCTAGCTGGGCCAACGGCCACTCGGGGGCAGCCGTTCCCCTCCACACCCTCCCCACAGCCCTTGTCTGTGCTCAGCACTCTGACCTGGGCTCTAATGAGTGCCAGGATCGGGTTGGAATCCACCCATGTGCTGCTCTGCTCTCCCTGGGCCAGGGTCTCCTGCTGAAGACTCTGGACTCTGCAGTGGTGAGAGGTCAGGAAGAAGGCCTGCAAAGCCTGTAAGAACGCAGAGTGTGCAGGAATTCTCAGGGTACTCCAGCTGAAGGACAAAGCTCAGCCCCCAGAGGGATCACTGTCCCTCAAACCCAGCAAACCAAGGAGGGGCTTCGTGTCCCAGGACTGGTGTCCCTGGCTGGGGAGAGGGTGTGATGCAAGGGTCTTTCTTTGTCTTTCTTTTTGCTTTCCGTGTGTGTGTGTGTGTGTGTGTGTGTGTGTGTGTGTGTGTGTGTGTGTGTGTGTTCCTTGGGCTTGAACTCAGGGCCTCACTCACTTTACTTGGCTTATCTCTTCTTCTGGGCTTTTGGTGGTTCCTTGAAGATAAGAGTCTATGGATTTTCCAGTCTAAGCTAGCCTTGAGCTCTGATCCTCAGATCTCAGCTTCCTATGACACTAGGATTACAGGTGGGAGCCACCAGCATTTTCACACTGGGGCCTGTCTGACTAGAGGACTCACAGAGGCAATGAAGATGGTGCTGGGCATATCTGGCTTGACCCCAGCCACCTTCTATTGTCAACCCCACCCATGGCACGCTCAGCCTGGTTCAAAGCTAGAGGCAACTTCACTGCTGCCTCGTTTGCTGAGGAGTAGGAGCTTTCTGTAGCTCCTCCAACCTGCTCTGCAAGTGGCTTCCAGACATCAAAGAACTCCTGCAAGAGGAAATGGTGCTTTTCTGGGGTACAGGTTAGTGGCAGAGCACTTGCCTAGCATGTGGGAGGCCCTAGGTTTGAATACGGGAGGGGGTTGGGGGTAGGAGCAGGAAGAGAATGAGCCAGATGCTGGTGACTCACACCTGTACTCAGAAGCCTGAGATCTGAGGCTCCTGGCTCCAAGCCAGCCCAGGCAGGAAAGTTCATAAGACTTTTCTCCAATTAACTACCAAAATGCTGGAGGTGGAGCCATGACTCAAGTGGTAGAGTGCCAGCCTTGGGCAAAGAAGGTCAAGGATAGTGCTTAGGTCCTGAGTTCAAGCCCCAAGTAAGGCACAAACAAAAAGAGGGTTAAATGGTCCTAAGACCGTGTGGCCCTGGGTTGGGAGAGACAAGCATGAGACTGCTGGGGACAGAGGAAGAGACCAGGCTGCTTGGAGGGCTGGGAGGCCTGAGAAACATGCAGGGCACAGCATGGACTTGCTTGCATCTGACCCACTCACAACCCATCCCTGGCTTCCAGGCCTTTCTGCACCATCCACCTGTTGGGCCCACCCTCACCTCTCAGAGGGACTGACACTCTGCCACCCTTATTTGGGCAGAGCCAGGCTGTGTGACTCCCGGTGGTGGGCGAGCGGGCGTGTGAGCACTCAGATGTCACTCCATAAGCATCTGAACTAAAAATAGGATGAGGATGCCAGGCTCCATTCCTCCTGGGACTTCTGTGCTGTGGATGGCTCCTAACTTTAGATCCCATGAATTCCCCACATCCCCAGCTGACAAGGTGTCATGTGTGAGTCCCTTCTGCCACATCCACATATAAGCAAGACACCTTCGGGACGTTCCAGTGGAGCCCTGGTGCCAGGGGAGGCCCAAGAGCAATCGCAGAAGAGCTCACAGGGGCATGGAAGAGATGAGGACTGCACTTGGAAAAAGCTCAGGGGATCATGGGTCCTATCAGCACCTTCCTGGGGAGGGGAGGGCCCCGATAAGTTGGAAGGAGTCTGAATGAGGTGCTTGGGGGTGAATATTTGCTACATAGCTGATCCGTGACCCCTTATCTCCTTAGAGGTGCCCTGATTTTCCTCCAGAGAATTAATTGCGGTGATCCTCAGGGCACTGATATCAGGATGGCGCATCAAATCATTGTCATATCATCATCATAGTTGCCATGGTGACTAATTAGCATATTTCTTCTTTCTTTCACAGTGACTGGTCAAGGGGTGGGACAAGTAACTTTTTAAGCCAGTAAGACTCATGTCTGGGACTAGGGTAGGGGATAATGCTTCACAGGGGAATCTACAGGGATGAGGGAAGCCTGAAGCTGCCCAGGAGTGGGCGAGAACATTCTGAGATGGAAGTTCTCACTGAAAAGAGTAGACGAGATAATAGTCCAATGACAACTTTTGAGCCCCTGGATCAAGCTGTACATGAAGCTGAATTGTGTGCCACCATCTCCCCGGACCTTTCAGTTGAATCATGGCGGGGGGGGGGGGGGTCTTTTCTTTAATTAGCTCAGTTACTCTTGTAAGCAATCTGGAGCGTCGTGGTGACCTTCCTGAGACAGGCATTGAAAATCATATTGGCAAGGCTGGAATGGGAATGGAAAATACTGGCTACGCAGAGCTAGATAACACAGCCTGCAATGAACTGATGAACATGGGCACGCAAAGCAACTCAGGGCACTTCTGGGCCTTTGCACATGCTGCCATCTTTGATGTAATGCCTTTCCCTTGGCCCAGTGGAAACATTTTACTCATTCTTCAAGACTTAGCACAGGGCTGGGATATAGCTCAGTGGCAAAGTGCTTGCCTAACAAGTGCAACGTCCTGGGTTCGATTCCCCAGTACCAAAAAAGAAAAGATTAAAAAAAATACAGTTAAAAAACCCCAACTCTGGGGCTGGGGATATGGCCTAGTGGCAAGAGTGACTGCCTCATATACATGAGGCCCTGGGTTCGATTCCCCAGCACCACATATACAGAAAATGGCCAGAAGTGGCGCTGTCGCTCAAGTGGCAGAGTGCTAGCCTTGAGCAAAAAGAAGCCAGGGACAGTGCTCAGGCCCAGAGTCCAAGCCCCAGGACTGGCCAAAAAAAAACCAACTCTGCCCCCCCCCCCCCCGCGCCCATAAAAAAGGACTTAGCACAAAAACTGCCACCTCTAGAAGTGCCCTCCTGGCAGGATCACCCCTGCCACGTTGTCATACCTCCTTTCTTACACTGTTGGCTGGCCAGAGGGTCGTTCTGCGGCACTGAGGACAGCAGGGTGAGCTGCTTCCCCAGGGCTGGGGGACACATGAAGTGTCCTGAACTGACTGTGGAGTTATCCCTAAAGCTGCTGAGCGTTCAGCCAGAAGTAGTGATGAGATCAAGCCAGCAATGCTGAGTGACCCTGAGGCTTCAAGGCCAAGTTAAGGGCACCCACAGGGACAGATGGAGTGATAGTCTGGCAAGCTTTCATCCTCTCCATCTTCCCAAGGGGCATGGGGCCTAGACACACAGCTGGCCCCTTACAACAGATGAAAAAGGCTCAGGAAGAGACCTGCACACGCAGAGCCAAAGGAATGGAATAGGCTTGTTGAGTTCCTTGCTACTGTTTGGCTCCTCCTGGAGAAATAGACACAACAGACCCAAGGCGTAAACAGGCTTTGCTAAGCAGCTACTTCATCTCTACCTTTTGTTTTATTTTATTTTCTTGTGTCCATTCTGGGGCTTGAGTTCAGGTCCTATGAGCTTGAACTTTTTGGCTCAAAGCTGGTGCTCTACCACTTGTACCTCTTTGGGCGTTATGGTGCTTAATGGGAGATAAGAATCTCAGACTTTCCTTCCCCTGCCTGGCTTCAAGCCTCAATCCTCAGATCTCAGCCTTCTGGGTAGCTAAGACTACAGGTGTGAGCCATCAGCACCCCACTTCATTTCTGCCTTTTTGTCCTTTGACTCTTGGAAATCGCAGTTGGCCCAGGAAGTGAGAGCAGAGCACAAGGCTTACATGGGGCTGGGCTGGTGGGGGAGCTGGCAGCCGTGGTCGCACCTTCTCTGTGTGGTGAGTGGGCACACAGCACAGAGCAGCCAGGCCCCTCAGCTCTCCCTGACCCACCTGGAGCTGGCAGTGAACCACATGTACGAATGCAGCATGCCTCAGTCCCTTCTCCAGCAAAATGCCAGCAGGTAACTCAGCCTTGGTTACATGCCCCTCCCACCACCCACCATAGGTCAGCTTGCATGAGGTTCTAGAGCCTTCTGTGATACCATTACAATCCTCAAAAGCCTCAAATGCTCCACCACAAGCCTGGAAACTACCTGAAATGGCTCTTCCTGTCTTGCTAGAGTACAGTTCTGAAAGGCAAACTTCTAAACAGAGCACCCCTGCCCACCATGGCTTTTTCTGCTTCATTCTTTCTTGGAAAGGACCTAGACTTGATGGCAGAGCCCAGACCTTTCAGACTGTGCTGCAAGGAGCACAGCACAAACTAAGAAAAACAAAACAGGAGAAGGTAGAGAGGCCACGCAGATGTCTCCATGGCAGCATTGTGGCCTGTGGGCGATCTCTTGGCTCCCACAGTGCTCCCCACTGCAGAAGGAGCACGTACAAGGAGCTGGAGCACTCCCCAGCTCCACAAACCCAGCTGAAGTCTTCCAATGGCCCCTGGGAAGATGGGTAGTGAGTAGGGAATGCCACCTCTCCTAACAGGAAGCCCATCCTGATTGGCCAGACAGGAGGACCAAGGGTGTCAGAGAAGCTCTCTGCAGTTTATTATTTAACTTAGGGACTTGTGGGAGCCAATGGAGAATGGCAGTGGGCAAGGCTTGAGGGGGAGGTGAGGAACATGTCCAGTGGAAGAGGAAGCGGGTACCAAGGCTGGGAGGCTGTCAAGTGATGCCGAAGACTTGGGAACTAGAGCAGGTGGCTCCGTGCACTGATATACAATGCTGCTGGCATTGTGGGCAGACGAGGGTTCTAGGACAAGCCCAGGGGAGAGTCCCATGGTTGGCTTAAAGGACTGTAGACACACTCCTTAGGTCTGATAGGCTCAGCCTTGTCCACATGTTTTGCCAGGCTACCTCTATGTCTTTCCCTTTGGCCCATGCCACACTGAACACCATGAGCTAGGGCTGTCAGATTTCTTAGGGCCAGGACATGGCTGCCCCGGGTAGGAACAGGAAGCGGGGAGGAGGGGGCACTGGGGGGACTGAAAGTCACCAAGCAGACAGAGTCTGAGGGAAGCTGTAAACTGTGAGTGTCTCTAGCTTCCAGAAATAGCACCATAATTAACAGGAGAGTGATAATGGTGGGTGACCAGTCAAAAATGTGTACCCACTTTGTTGTTGTTGTTTGTTTTCCCTGAGCAATCTTTGCTAATTAATTCTTAAAGATTCACATACTGGGATTCAAACACTCAGCTCACAAAAGCCAAGCTGATCAATACCTTTCCCGGCTAATGGAGGGGCTGGAGGCAGGTGCTGACTTAGGTCCAAGGCAGAAGCAGTGGGTTGTAGGGTTTGCAAAGAAAGGCAGTGGGCAGAAGTGCCAGGGAAGTTCTGCGTACTCTCTGACCATGACAAAGGCACTTGGTGTAGGCACATGAAGCCACGTCTGGCTAGGGAGCTGCTGAAATCTCTAGGGAGCCATAGGAAAAAGGGTGATATGGCAGAGCTTGTCCAGGGAAGGCCATGCAGAAGGACCCACCAAGCCTCTATTCAATGGGGAATGGGTTTCCACCATCTTTGCACCTTTTTTAACACTCACACTATCTATTTGATGGGCTATGTCTTCTACTTTCCTGGGTGCTGCAGAAGTGAGGAGCCAGGGGCAGCCCTCAGATGAGGAAGGGGTATACACATGTTCACTGTTTGAAATAGAGGAAGCTAAGGCCTCAGTCCATTATGATGCACCAGTCACAAACCAGAGCAGGCCTGTTTGCTCCCATGAAGCTCCGGGTTTCCTTTGCAGAGTGCAGGGAGGCTGGGAACATTGCAGAATAACTAATTAATGATGGTAAAGTATTGTGGAAGAGGAAAGCGTTGTATAACCGCTAAGTGGTAGGGTCATTATTATTCATGCAATATTCATACTGTGCTCTTCAGCCTCTAGGAAGCTTCACGGGCGCCCTCAGGGACTTGCTGAGGGGGGCATGTGCTCAGGGAGTGGCACTGCAGGCTGACAGCTGGCTTGGCCGCTGGACAGAGATGTGACATTGCAGAGGAAGCAGAACCGACCCATGCAGCCACTTCAGAGCCCCTCAGCAAACACAGGGAAGGGGACCCAGCTATCTGTCTGTGTTTACCAAGGAAGTCTGTTCTGAGCCTCACTGTGAGCTGGACAGTCATGGTTTACTCCAGTCATGGTTGTTGTTGTTTGGATTTTGTGTGTGTGTGTGTGTGTGTGTGTGTGTGTGTGTGTGTGTGTGTGTGTGTCCTGGGGCTTGAACTCAGAGCCTAGGGGCTGTCCCTGAGACTTTGTGCATAAGGCTTGCATTCTACCTCTTGAGCCACAGATCTACTTCTGAATTTTTTGTTGTTAGTTGGAAATAAGAGTCTCATGGACTTTTTGCCAAGGATAGCTTTGAACTGTGGTCCTCTCATCTCAGCCTTCTGAGTAGTGAGGATGACAGGAGTGAGTCACCTAGCCCAGTTATGTTTTCATAAGGCAACTCTGACAATCTCAGAGGCCAGAGCATGCTTTATGTCTACAATATTCATCTACAAATCAAGCTGGCTGCATTTGAGCACACCTGTAAACCTAGCTACTTGGGAGGCAGAGATAAGAAGGATTGTGGTTCCAGGCTATCCTGGGCAAAAAGTAGAAGACCCGATTTTTAAAATAATATAAGCAAAAAGGGCTAGAGGTTAGCTCAAATGGTAGAGCACTCAACTAGCAAATGTTAAGTTAGCTCTGATTTCAAACCCCCGTACTGCCAAATAAATTAATAAACAAATGAACAAATAAGGCCAGTTGCTCAAGACTAGCTACACTGCCGCATTGTTCAGGGCCCTGCAGTCCCTTCCTCAGGGTCACCTAAAGGGACAAGTGTTGTTCTGCCAAATGCCCTCAATGGTGGCCAGTTGGGTGGGTATAACAGGATAATAACAGGCTTGGCCTCAGTTTCCTGGGACCCACAGCCACTCCAGGACTGAGGATGGGCCTGTTGCTGCCTGATCTCCCATGGGGTCTCCTACCCAACCCCTGGTTTCCTCCCAGACTGATCTGTGGTCCTAAGCAGCACCACTTCCAGTCACAGTGAAGGGAGGAAGTGAGCTCAAAGCATCTCCTCCCTTCCTGCCTGTCACCAGGGTGGCTGCCACACTGGGAATCTTTGTCCCCAACACACAGCGTTCATTTCAGCTATGGGGCCCAGGGACTCAGGTTCCTCTTTTTTCTCCTCTTCTTTGTTTTTGTGGCAGTCCTAGAGCTTGCACTCAGGGTCTGGATGCTGTCCCTGAGCTCTTTTTACTCAAGGCTGGCACTCCAACTTAAGCCACAAAATTTCAACTCCTAACTTTTGGGGAGTGCTTAACTGGAGATAAGGGTCTCACGGACTTTCCTAATCCTCAGATCTCAGCCTCATGAGTAGCTAGGATTACAGGCATGAGCCACAGACTCCTAGCTCATGTTCCTTTTTTATTCTTTTTCTCTTCTCTCTTTCTCTTTTTCTTTCTTTCTCCTTCCTTCCTTCCTTTTTTGGGAGGGGGAGGGGAGGTGCTGGCCCTAGGGCCTGGGCTCTGTGTCTGAGCATTTGTGCCCAAGGCTAGTGCTCTACCACTTCAGCCACTTCACTCCCTGCTACTCAGTGATTAACTGCAGGTAAGACTTTCATGCCTAGGCTTGCTTCAAATTCCATCCTCAGATCTCAACCTCTTGAGTAGCTAGGATTACAGCAATCAGCCACAAGCACATGGCTCATGTTCTTCTTAAAATTTATTTATTTATTTATTTCATTTATGTAGTACTGAGGAATTGAACCCAGAGCCTTGTGCATGCATGTTAGGCCAGTACTCTACCACTAAGCCACATTCCTAGCCACATGTTCTTCTTATACCTGGGTGCTGACCTAGTTTGCCTGGTATGACCCAAAGGAAAAAATATCTTTGCATGCACGTGTGTGTGTGTGTGTGTGTGTGTGTGTGTGTGTGTGTGTGTGTGTGTGTTAGGGATCCTAACTATCAAGGAATCAGGGTTGTGGCCCTAAGACTGACATGAATTCTTCAGACCCACGGATCTGAGTATGAGTTATCTGGGTCTTGAACCCAGGACTGCTGGGCCTCAGGGAAGCCTTCCAAACCCTGGCATGAAGGATCATGCCATTAACAGTTGACTAAAGTATCTTTGGGATCATGTGTGGCTCAACAACCAGGACCCACTGCAGCAGCCGGGAGGGCTTCTATGGTTCTTTGCCACAGAGGCAGCTCAGAGCTCCTGCCTGAGTGTTTCTAGAACTCTCTCTAGATCTCTTTAGCTTCCCCCGGTTGCTGTCACATTGCCCTGGACCTATTGTGTGAGGTCTTATCTTCCAGCTAGGCTGGACCTGGACTGCTCAGCAGCTATGACAGAAGTAATGATTCAGCCCCACTGTCAGCCACAGCCTATACACTGCTCCCCATGGGGAAATAGGTGAGGGCTGGGGGTGCAGCAGGGTGTCAGGAGCCAGCATGGACCCTGCTGGAGTGGTCCCAAGCAAATCAAGAAGAAATTCACAGCTGCTCTGATGCAGATGAGGTCAGAGAAAACCCAATTTGTCTTGCTGAGAACCATTAACCAGTTATTTAATGGAATCAAATTTAATAAAAGGAGCAGTTCAAATAGCCCTGGTGCCTACAGGAGGGTCTGCATGGGGCACAGATGCACAATGGATGTAAGGGGAAGCTCTAGAGAACAGGTCGGCTGGCCTGCATGTCAGCGGGCCTGGTCAACCAGCGCAGCTTCCTGTCAGCCATGGCTCCCAGAGGCATGCTGCCCAGGTGTGCTCTCCTTCCTGCCCTTCATGGGACATCCCTTCTCCTTCAGGAGCAGTCAGGATCAGGGATGTGTGTGAGGGATGGTGGGTAACCCACCCCTATTCCCCAAAGAAAATCACTCCAAATCATCTGCCCTGCAAATGGGCTCTGAAACTCCTTGCAGACTTGCATTTCTAGAGGAATGGGATATGCTTACTTTTCTCTCCTCTCTCCACTAAATATAGCGAAAACCTCCATTCTACTTACACTTTATCCTAGCCAACAAGCCAAGAAGTGAAAGGTACTATATTTAAAAACAAGTATAAGCAGAACCTGAAAGGTGGAGAAAGGCAGACAGTAGGGGATTTAGGGACACCATTAATAGCAGAGAAGTAGATTTCCTTAGGTTTCTTTTCTATCTTTCTTTTTTGTGTTGGTACTGGGACTTGAACTCAGGCCCTGAGCCCTCATTTGGTTTTTTTCACTCAAGGCTAGCAGGCTACCACTTGAGCCACAGCTTTGCTTATGGCATTTTGCTAGTGAATTGGAGATAAGAGTTTCTTTTTGCATTCTATGTCCCAGAGAGGGTAGTAGCAGAGAAGTCTGGCACCCTAAAAATCCAAGGAACATAGATAGAGAATTGTTAAGAAAAGCTAGCTCTTGACAAAGTAAGTGTTAGCCTAGAGGACAAAATTATTAGTCAGTTTGCTATGGTTAAACAGCACAGAAAAAGTTGTGGCCCCAGCCCCCCTCCATTCATCAATAAAGTCAAATAAAGACCTGAAACTCTAATGTTGATAAATCTACAATGACAGTTGGAGATTTTAACACCTTCCCCTCAATAGCTGATGGAACAACTAGATAGCAAACAGTCAATGATAGAGAAATTAGCCACATCATTAAGCATTTACAAAGCAGTGCACACAACACTAGCATGCTACACATTTCTCTGAGCACCCATAGAAGTGGAAACAACACAAAAACTGCTCAATGGGCCAAAACCTAAATAAATCTGAAATGTTAAGTCATACAAATGTCATTCTCTGATCACAATGGAATCAACAACAAATCAATAATAAAAAGATGTTTTCAAATTTGGAAGCTAGCAATACTTCTAAATAATCTATGGATTAAGAGAAGAATTCCCAAGGAAATAAAACATTCATTAGCTGAATGAAAATAACACACATCAAGTATGTAGGTCATAACAAAAGCAGTCCTGAGAGGGAAATTTGTGGCACTAAATGCTTACATTGGAAAAGAAAAGACTTAAGTCCATAATCTAAGATGCCACTTAAAGAGACTAGGAAAAAGAAAGCCAAATAAATCCAGACCAAGCAGAATAAAGTAAACAATAAAGACAAGAGCAGAAAGTAATGAAACTGAGAACAGAAAAATAATGGCAATCAGAGCAACAAAGACTTTGACAAGTTAATTAAGTTGAAGCACTTCTGGCAAGACTAATAAAGGAAGACATCATTTACCAATATGAGGAATAAAATAATATTGTGCCCAGGTGCTGGTGGCTCACGCCTATAATCCTAGCTACTCTGAGGCTGAGATCTGAGGATTATAGTTCAAAACCAACCCAGACAGAAAAGTCCATAAACTACCAAAAAGCTGGAAGTGGTGCTGTGGCTCAAAGTGGGAAAATGGGAACCTTGAGCAGAAAAGCTCAGTAACAGTGCACAGAACCTGAATTCAATCCCCAAGAACAGCACACTCACAAAAAGTATTGTCCCAAACCCTAGAGACACCAAAATAATAATAACAGTAACAAGCATAACAATAGCAATGGAATGCTACGAGCAACTTTATGCTACAAGATTTTGCAATTTCAAAGAATTGAAATAATTTCTCAAAAAGCACCAACTACCAAAACTACCCAATATAAAACAGGTTAAGTTGTGCTTTTGATTTCTTGAGGAAGTTGGCTTTATAATTATAAGCTACCCAAAGAAATTTGTATGCACAGACCATTTCATGGCAGACTTGTAGCAAGAGTTTGAAGAAGACTTAATAGTGTTCTACACCATCCTTGCCTGAAAATATAAAGTTCGCTAAAGTGGCAAAATCCTTTTTTGAAACTAGCATCCATTTTTGAAAAATAGCATTATCCCAATATTCAATCCAAACAAAAACAAAGCAAAAAAAAAAAAAAAAAGAGTCCCCAACCAGATAGTATACTTAAAGAATATAGATGCAAACTCCCTTAATGAAATATCAGCAAGCAGGAGTTAGCACTATATAAAAGTAGTTGAATATCATAACTGAATGGAGTTTCCAGAATACAAGGCTGGTTCAATATCTGAAAGTCAGTCAATGTCATAATCACAGTCACATGGTCATATAAATGATGCAGGAAACACAGACAAGTTAACATACTCATTCGTGATGTAAAACAAAACAAAACAAAAAAAAAACCCACAACTCTCAGATGAGGAATAAGAGGAAACTGCCTCACCTTGACAATGACCATCTATGAAAATACCTGTAGTGAACACTAATGGTGAGAAACAAGACACTTTCCTACTCTGACCACAGTGGGCAAGGATGGCTACTGCCAGGTCCATGTTTGCATCCCACAGACAAGGCAAGGGAACAGCAGCCACATCCTTAGCAAGGAAAGTACAAACTTCCCAGGTACCTATCATCCTAGCTACTCAAGAAGCTGATTCTGAGGATCACAGATTGAAGCCAATATGGACAGATAAGTCTGAAAGACTATTGTATCCAATTAACCAGCAAAAACTGGAAATAGAAGTGTGATTCAAGTGGTAGAGCATCAGCTGTGAGTGAAAAAAAAAAAAAAAAAGCTAAACAAGAGCTCAGGTTCCTAAGATTAAGATCCAGTACCTCAAAAATTAAAAATTGAAAAGGCCCAGTACCGGCACCATGCCCCCAAAAGAATAAAATCAACATAAAAACTATGGCTCTTTTGCTCACAATAAGAACAAAATCTGAATCATCTGAAAGGATTTAAAACACAGGTCTTAGAATAATAGAGTCAGCAATGGTGGGCCACATGACCAGCATATACAAACCAAGTACACTTCTATATATTAACAAATGTACCCAGAAGAAAAAAATGTAAGCACAAAACAATTTACAATTATTCAAAAATATGTAGGTATGAGTCTAATAGAGCACACATATATATCATAGGCTCGAAACAGCATAACACTGAAGAGGAAAAAAAAAAAGAAAAACCCAGTAGTAAAAGAATACACAGATTTCAGAGAAAGTGCAATATATCCAGGACCACACATCATTTCATTTCTTTTTTTTTTTTTTTTTTTTGCCAGTCCTGGGCCTTGGACTCAGGGCCTGAGCACTGTCCCTGGCTTCTTCCCAATCAAGGCTAGCACTCTGCCACCTGAGCCACAGTACCCCTTCTGGCTGTTTTCCATATATGTGGTGCTGGGGAATCGAACCGAGAGCTTCATGTATAGGAGGCAAGTGCTCTTGCCACTAGGCCATATTCCCAGCCCTCACACATCCTTTCATATCGATCTATACCTTTATTCATTTGCTATCAGAAAACCTAGAAGAAATTTTTATTTTGTAAATACTCAAAAGGTGATTCCCAGATTTACAGGGAGAGGCAAAGGCATTAGAATTACTAGAAATGTTTTGAAGCCAGGCATTGGTGACTCATGTCTTGTGATCTTTGCTAGAAGGTTGAGACTTGGAGGATTGTGGTTCCAAGCCAGCCCGGGAAGGAGAGTCTGCAAGACTCAATTTCCATTTCATCAGCAAAAGCTAGGCTAGAGGTGTGACTTAAGTGATAGCATGTCAGCCATGGGCAGGAAAGCCAAGTACAAGCATAAGGCCCTAAGTTCAAGCCCCAGAATGGGCATCAAAAAGCATTTTGGAGAAGAAAGAATAAACAGGAGGCTTGCTTTGTGATCTTGAGACTTTCTAACCTACAGGGATGGAGACTGACCTAAAGCCGAGGATCACTCATGTCACACAGCACCATCAACTGATCTTGGACAGGAGGCAAAATCCCATACACAGAGTTTAACCAATTGGTATTAGAGCATTTGCCTATCCATCTGCCAAATACAGAAACAATCTTCACAGCACAAAACTATATAAACTCTAGGAGAAAACCTTGGGGACTTAGACTTGGTAAAAATGTTTAGACCTGATACCCAAAGCAATATCATTTTTTAAAAATCAGTAAGTTAGATTTCATTAAAATTAAACACTTGTTTTCAACCTAGCACTAGTGACTCATGCCTTTAACTTTAGCTACTCAGAAGGCTGAGAGCTGAGAATTGAGATTCAGAGCTGGCTCAGAAAGACAAATCTGCAAGATTCTAAATAACCAAAAATCCCAAACTGGAGATGTGACTCCAGTGGTAAGCACCATCTAAAAAAAACAAAAAAAAAAAAAACAAAAACAACAACAAACAAGCCAGAGTACAGGCCCTGAGTTCAAGCCCCAGTACTGGCAAATAAACAAAGGAAGGAAGGAAGGAAGGAAGGAAGGAAGGAAGGAAGGAAGGAAGGAAGGAAGGAAGGAAGGAAGGAAGGAAGGAAGGAAGGAAGGAAGGAAGGAAGGAAGGAAGGAAGGAAGGAAGGAAGGAAGGAAGGAAGGAAGGAAGGAAGGAAGGAAGGAAGGAAGGAAGGAAGGAAGAAAGGAAGGAACATTTTTGTTTCATGAAAGAAACAAACTATCTGTTAAGATAATGAAAAAACAAATTAGAACTAAGATTTGCAGGTTACATATTTGATAAAGGAGTCATAATCCAGTTGTCAGTTAAAAACCAAACACCAAGCAATGCAATTAGGAAAAGGATAAAAATCAGGAACAGAAACTCCTGCTCTGTGAGGAAGCACATCTGGTCTCCCTGGGGTCCAGTGCCCTTCCCTTCCCTTCTGAGGACTTGTAGGAGACTCCAGGATCAACATTTTTCTTTTGTGTCATGTGGGATGACATGTAATAGCAACAACACATGCACCAAGAATTTTTTTTTCCCCTCAGTAACAAATCCACATACCACACAAATCTAAACCATTGTCTTGGCAGAAAACTGGAACAGGGGAAAAGCTGTCAGGAAAGATTTTTACAAAGATCTCAGGGACTAAGAGCCAAGGAATAAAGTGATGACTTTGACTTGAAAGATAAAAACGAATTTAATTCTCTTTACCCCGGCCTCTGCCATCTTTTCATTATAAATTAAGGCAGTGGGGGGAAAAAAAGAAAGAGAAAAACCTCTCTCTCTTCAATAACTCTGGCTCTTTCCGTGAAGGATGTTTTAGGTACTGGAACATAATTAAAGTGATATTGTATTTCTTTTATTCTCTTGATTATAATAATACATAGATTTCAGTGGAAGCCTTCCAACAGCATTAAAAGGAAGACAGATGGCTGCTATTTCAGTTGGAATTAGAGTCCACAGGAATATTTTCTATGACAGCTTTTTTTCCTGGAAGAAAGATGCAGGCCTACCGTAAAATGCTTAGAAAAGTTATCATATATTTTCTATAGCTCGTCTTGCATTGGCATAGTAACAAAACTAAGAACTATTGATTGATTGGTATTTAGAGAACAAATCAGTTATTAAGAATTGTGATGACCACAATCCAAAACCTAGTTTAAGTGTTAATTTTGTAACTTTACTTATTTGTGCCATTCATGGGGCTTGAACCCAAGGCCTAGGTGCTATCCCTGAACTTCTTTGTTCAAAGCTAGCACTCTACCACTTAACCCATCGCTCCACTTCCAGCTTTTTAGTCTTACAGATTTTGCTGCCCAAGCTGGCTCTGAACTGTGAGCCTCAGATCTCACCCTTCTGAATAGCTAGGGTTACAGGTGTGACCACTCACACTCCAGTAGTTTTTCCTTTTAATCGCATCAAGAGTATTTCAGCCTTCCCTTACTATGCAGCCTCCTGGTGTAGAGTGCTGAGAAGGGCTGCAGCCTCCTGTGGCCTGTGGGTGGGAATAGGTGCATTAGTCACTAGGGGAAATCAGACAAACACAGCATTGGGTGAACGTTCATGCAGTCCTAACATTCATTTTCAATGTGGAAATGGAGCCACCTAACTTGAGGAGATGGTAGGGTTCAGAGACATAGGGGAGAATGATGGAAGGGGTGACATTGATCAAGATGTATTATACATATAAACTGACACATTGAATTGAAAGCCCTTTTTGCAACTAAAGATAATAAAAATTATTTTAATATTTTTAAACTTTTAATCAACACATAACATTATCACTTACATAGGTGAAATAGCACAATAATTTGACATACATTCCTAATGTTTAATGATCAAATTAGAATAACCAGCAACTCTATCTCTTCAGTTGTCATTTCTGTGTTGGGAAACTTGGGACTCTTCTGGAAATAAATAAGCTGCTGGAGACCACTTAAATATATATGGTTCCACCTTCCCTCTGTTGCTCTCCCTCCTCTCCCTCTTCTTAGCCTCCAGTGACCACTGCCCTGTTCTCTCTTCCCATGAGACCAACCTGTTTGTCTCCCACCGCAGAGTGAGAACACATGGTGGGTTTGTCTTTCTGGTCCCAGCTTACTTCAGATGTTCCTCCACTTCCATCCACATTTCTGAAGATTTCTGTTCTTAGGAAGTAGATGCTGCTGGGTGCCAGTGGGTCACTCCTGTAATCCTAGCTACTCAGGAGGCTGAGATCTGAGGATCGTGGTTCAAAGCCAGCTTGGACAGGAAAGTCCATGAGACTCTTATCTCCAATAAACCACCAGAAAACCAAAAGTGGAGCTGTGACTGGAGGTGGTAGAGTGCTAGCCTTGAGCAAAAAGAAGCTCAGGGACAGCACCCAGGCCCAGAGTTCAAACCCCAGGATAGTGGGTGAAAAATACCTCGGGGGTGGGGGATGAGGGAGGAGGTAACAAGTAGAACAAGAAATGTACTCACTGCCTTTCATATGAATCTATAACCCCTCTGTATCACACTTTGACAATAAAGAAAAAAAATCTCAGAGACAGAATCCAGACCCTGAATTCAAGCCTCAAGACTGGCACTGCTTTGAATATTATGAGTCAGGCTGCAATAAAGACACTTGTGCATCATCTCTGTTGCTGCACTATTCACAATGTCCAAGTTATGTAAACAGCCCACATGCCCTGATCATCTGTTGATGAGTGGATCAAGAAAATGTAATACCTATACACAATGGAATTCCACTCATCCACTAGAAAGAACGTTACATCATTGCAGGGAAATGGATGGACCTAGAACACATCATGTTAAGTGAGATAAGCTAAGCACGTGAACGTGCATGCACATGCACATGCACACACACACAAGTTACTCACCATTTTTTTTGGCCAATCCTGGGGCTTGAACTCGGGGCCTGAGCACTGTCCCTGGCTTCTTTTTGCTCAAGGCTAGCACTCTGCCAACTTGAGCCACAGCACCACTTCTGGCCTTTTCTATATATATATGGTGCTGAGGAATCGAACCCAAGGCTTCATGTATAGGAGGCAAGCACTCTTGCCACTAGGCCATAGTCCCAGCCCCACTCACCATTTTTTATCCAAAAATACTACATGAAGGAATTTATCTTAAAGAAACAATAGGATTAAAGCTCCCCAAATATATTTAATAAGAAGTCATTCAGCACTGCTGAAACTATAGTAAAACACAGAAATGAGCAGCCACCAGTAGGAATCTGGCTGTAACTGTGGCCTCTAATATCTCTTTCCATAGCCACTAGGTTTAAATGAATGCCATGACCTCTATGGACTGAAATACAGCAGCAGTGACAAAGCAACAGTTATAGACTAGGGGTATGTAGGTGTAGTTGGGTTTTACATGTTTGCTATCTAACCAAGAAATGATTGGAAAAAAGTACAGTACTCTTAGTACTGTAGTACTCTTTCCTTTTAGTTTCTCTGTACTGGAATTTTTCATAATGATCCTATATATTCTTATTTCTATAGATTAAAAAATAATATTCTAGCCTATTGAAAGCAAGACTTTACTAAATTAGGCTTGTCTAATTCCTTCCTTCCTTTCTCTCTCTTCTTTCTTTCTTTCCTTCCTTATGTCTTTTCCCTTCCTTCTTTCCTTTTCTGTACTGGTTCTGGGGCTTGAACTCAGGACCTAGGCACTATCCCTGAGTATCTTTTGCTCAAGGCTAGCACTCTACCACTTGAGCCACAGCTCCATTTTCAGCTTTTTAGTAGTTTATTGGGGATAAGATTCTCACAGACTTCTTGCCCAGGTTGACTTCAAATGCAATCTTCAAATCTCAGCTTCCTGAGTAGCTAGGATCACAAGTGTGAGCCACCAGTATCTGGCAGTTTGCACATTTAAAAAAAAAAAGCTTATTGCTTATAATTCTTCAATGAATTGCCTGTTCACATAATTTGCACATTTTTACAGTGGGAGTTCTGAAATTTAACTTCCTTTTTTCATGGAGATGAAGAACTGTCTTACCTTTTGCCACTTTTCAGACAGGCAGTTTGACTTCAGCTGCCCTGCACCCCCATAATGGTTGCTCACTGGTTCCTGCCATTCCATCATCATGAGGGTTGGGGACCCCTGTCTGTGTGGTGAAGTTGGTAAGTGCCTGCCTGGCTTGCTGACCAGGAAGCTGAGGCTGGACACTACTCTCCCTGCTTGGCTTGGCTCTTGTGGGACCCCACTTCCGGGAATCGCTCCTGCTCTCATGCAGGAGGCAGAAGGGCTGTCCAGACAGAGGACTCTCCCAAGACAGGCTCAGGCCTGTGCGTGCTGCCCAGAGCAGGCTTGGCAAAGGGCGTCTCTGTGAACAGTCCTGCTGTCCTTTTCAAGAAATGAACTTGTTTAAGGAAACCTTGCAAAGTAACAGTCTTTCTCCATCCCTGATTCGCTCTAATTTGCATATATCCCCACTAGCTCAGCCTCTGACTTTTCTCTCTAGATTTCTTTCTCTGTCTGCTTGACCCTTGTGCCTGTCCTCGGGTTTGAACTCAAGGTCAGGGTGCTATTCCTGAGCTTTTTCACTCAAGGCTAGCACTCTAAGATATTGATAGATTTCCCTTTCTACCTGGTGCTACTTTGCTATTCATTCCAACCTTTCTTCCTCCTTCCTTTCAGTACACAGCATTAAAGGTGATTTAAAGCAAACTAAAAAATGACATATGTGGGTAATGAATAGCAGTATCTCCCTATTGACATCTTCTATTTTTATGTAAGTCTCTTGATTCATGTTGGTTAGGGTCAACTTAATTCTCTCACAATCCTATAAAATAAACATTATCACCTCCTATGTCATCACTTGAGAAGCTGACATCTAGAGGGTTCTAGAAGTTTATTCTAGTTTATCAACAATGGAACCACAGTGGGAAATGCTTTTCTAGGTCTCAAGCCTGACCACATGACCTCTCCTATCCTCCCTTAGCTTAGGAGCACTGGGAATTTCAAACAAAAGAGTATTGTTGCCTGTAATACTATCTACTCAGAAGGCTGAGGTCTGAGGATACTGGTTCAAAGCCAGCCCGAGCAGGAAAGTCTGTGAGATGCTTATCTAAAATAAACTAGTGCAAAGGCAGAAGTGGAGCTGAAGCTTAAGTGGTAGAAAGCTAGCCTTGAGTAAAAAAAAAAATTTAAATCTTAGCAACAGCATCCAGGCTTGAGATCAAGCCCCTGGACCAGCACAAAAAATGCTGTGTGTGTGTGTGTGTGTGTGTGTGTGTGTGTGTGTGTGTGTGTGTATGAGAAGGAGAGAGAGAAAGACAGGGAGAGAGCATTGATCAATGTAGGGCCAAAGTTCAAAAAGCCATCTGCCCAAAGGACATATTCCTTCTTTAAGGATGAATCCCCAGTAGGCTGATGGTTCCCATTTTCCTGCTTACAAGCTTTTCTGAGGTATCCCCCAGGTTAGTATCAAGCCAATAATACCTCTCACTTACCCAAAAGGAAGAAGAGAGCTCTGAGTATGTGGCTCCCTGAGCACATGCTGGCTGGCTTCTCAGGACTCCAGTCAGGGCTGGCACCCTGAGCTGTGTGACTTGGGGGACCAGAGGCCAGACCCACGTGACTGGTGAGGAAGGAAGTCACCACCACAACCAGGAGGCTGCTCCATTCCTCTCAGCCCTCTCTGCAACCGGGGTGACTTCTATCAGGGGGTAGAAGGAAGCTAGCATGTGATAAGAGACCATGGCAGGATGCTGGGTACTACAGCCCTTCCCACAGCATGCAAATGAAACATGGCAGTGTGGTCCCTCGGCTGGCTGAGGTCCTTTTGCTCTACCTGACTAGGAATCATGGGTGAGGAGAAGCTCTTCCATGCTGGCATCCCTGGTTCCTGAGTGCCAAGGACCAGGGGCCCACAGCTCCAAATCCTGAAGGCTAGAGGCCTTTAGCCCAGGGCTTTAGAAGCCTGAGCTTCTAGAACGCTTGGAAGCTTTTGCTCTGGGCTTGAATCACCAACATCCCCAGCACTTGACAGTTTTGTAATCTTTTGCCAGCAACAGTCCGGCCAGTAGCAGCAGGCCATACTTTTTGTATAGAAATCTTGACTAGTGAGACCCCTATCTCTCCAGCAACAAATGCTATAGCCCTCAAGCCTAGGGTCTGAGAGCTTTGACCCATAAAATCTGGCAGCTCTCTGCAACTGTTGCACTAGCAAAGGCTCATGGTTTCTTGTGTTCGGCTCTTCTCAACCCTCACTGTGTCTGTTGCCTCTGCTTCCAGTAGTTCCCGCCACTCTCTGGAGCTCTTCACAACCCTCACTGCAAAAATCACTGCCATTCCAGCTGTTGCCAACTTTGCACAGCTGGCACCTCATCTTGCTGTTACTGTTAAGCTTCTTCTGCTATCATCTCTCTGCGTTTCCAGCTCAGCCCACTATACTAATGATAAAGATCAAAAGTCTGCAAGAAAGGATCATGTTACAACACAAAGGGCACTCACTGTAAGTGACTCCAGGCTGTTCCAGAAAGGGATGTGGCAAGTTGCCCCTACCAATCACAGAATGACGGAACGTGGTTGCACCAAATGGTCCAGCCCTCATGTAAATGGTAAGTCATGCTTGAACCAAATAGAGCAATCCTTCACACAAATGGGGCTCTATTGTACCAATCATGGCACAATTCCTAATATAAATAATAAATTACATTTTCATTTGCATGAGTGACTACTGTGATTGGTGCAAGCATGATTTCTCATATACTATACACAACATACTATAGATTATACTGTATAAAATATATAATACATTATATTAGATATATATTACATATGCTATATTACATAAATATATGCTGTATAATTATTTTATAACATATTATATATACAGTATATATTATATAGCATATTTATTTATAATGCAAAGTATATATCATATGCTAAATATATTTATTGTTTATTTTATATACAATATAGCATACATTGTATATATCTTATATGTAATATAATATTTTTAATCCATTCACCTGGGCTGTTTCCATGATTGGCTATTGTAGGATGTGCTGTGGTGAATATGGCCAGGCAGGTGCCTTTGTTGTAACCTGATCTGCAGTCTCTCAGATAAAAATGCTTCAGAGTGGTATTACTGTTTCATAGGGTAACTCCATGTTTAGTATTTTTAAAAATACTTTTTTCTTTTTTTTTCTTTTTTTTTTTTTTTTTGCCAGTCCTGGGCCTTGGACTCAGGGCCTGAGCACTGTCCCTGGCTTCTTCCCGCTCAAGGCTAGCACTCTGCCACTTGAGCCACAGCGCCGCTTCTGGCCGTTTTCTGTATATGTGGTGCTGGGGAATCGAACCTAGGGCCTCGTGTATCCGAGGCAGGCACTCTTGCCACTAGGCTATATCCCCAGCCCTTAAAAATACTTTTTAACAGATTGTGATATAAAAAGATATGTGCTTCCTCATCCTTACAGTAAATAGTAAGATCTAGGGACAGACAGAACAGCAGCCATCATAACACGGTGACAGATGTGGGTGATATTTAGGGATATCTGCAAGGGCTGGTCTATGGTGGGATGTCCCTGTGATTCCTGCTGTCACCTCCACCCATGTGGCCTCCTCACTGTGGTTTGTGTGCTACACTCTGCACTCTGGGAAGGGAATGGCAGGCTTCTGGTTGAGGAGAGGAGGCGAATGTCCTTTATTTTCTCATCCAAGTCTCAGACCCTGTCCCCCACACAAGCTCCCTACCCTGGAGAAGCTTGGTGTGGTTTGTTGCCTATCAAAAGGCCCAGCCAGCGCAATCCCAAGTCAAGTGGGCAAGGAACATCATTTATAACATATAAATACAATTATGGAAAAGTCCGGAGCCTCCATTCAATGCAGCTGGCAGCAGCTGAGCTCTTTCCATGCTCCCCCCAGTGGGAGGAGCCAGTTCCCAGAGCACTTCCTGCCATGCGTGACTCAGCACTGGACTTTCATCCAACCCCATCATGGCTTCAGGAATTAGTCATCCTGGTACTTCCTGAATGCTGCTTGGCCTTTGACAGAGAAGGGACGTAAACCCCAGGATACGTGGGGCTCATCAGGGGGTCGCATCTGGCAGAATGTGCCACCCTCTGCTGAGGGTGCAAATGGAGGGTTCCATGTTCGCGGGTGGAAGGATATTCATTGGTCCTCAGGTGTATTTTCTCTGCTTCTTCCCTGTCTCACTGAAATATTGTCACAAGAAAAGCAATTGAACAGGTGCCAGAGGCTCACACCTGTCATCCTAGCTACTGAGGAAGCTGAGACCTGAGTGTGGACGTTCAAAGCCCTCTGGTACAGGAAAGTCCCCAAGACTCTTATTTCCAACTAACTACTGAAAAAGCTGACAGTGGAGCAGTGGTTCAAGTGGTAGAGTACTAGCCTTGAGCAAAAAAGCCAAAAAGAGCTGAAAGCCCCTGGTTTAAACCTCAGAGCCAGCACAAAACCAAAACAGACAACAACAAAAAGAACACCTCTAGAAACCTCCAGGGACTTGACTAATCCATACACTTCAGCTTTTCACCCCACAGTGGGTTTTTATTTTTTCTTTGAGAGGGTGTTGGAGCTTGAACTCATGGCCTGGGCATTGTCTCTTAGCTTTTTCATTCAAGGCTACCACTCGATCACATGGTCCATGCCTCTCCTTCTGGCGTTTTGGTGGTTACTTGGAGATAAGGATCTCATAGGTTTTCTTGCACAGGCTGGCTTTGAACTGTGATCCTCAGATCTCAGCCTCCTGAGTAGCTAGGATTACAGGTGTGAGCCACTGGCACTGAGCTTGCAGTGGTCTTCTGAATCTAGAAAATGCAGTCTATAACTGCTAGAATGGAGAAAGTGAGTACCTCCCAAGATGACCCAACGCTTGGAGTAATGACTCTATCATACTCTCTGGTGTGTGTGTTGCGGGGACATCATGCCCCCAGTGTGAGCTGGTGGCCTCCCTCACTCTCTCGTCATGGATGCACGCTTCCACCTTACAAAGCTCCTGCTATAGGTTTTCTATGGCTTTCACTAGGTTGAGGGCCTATGAGGAAAGGGCCAGGGCATCTAGTCCAACCCCTGACATGGTGCAAGCTCCCAGTCATGTTGACAGAAAGGAGAAGTGGCTCATTTCCTTCCTCAGATCCAGTCCCAAAGCACCCAGCCTCTCACCCAGCAGTAGGGGGGTTATAGAACTTAGCTGTGGACAGACAGGTCTCCTCACTGCCAGTCAGCTCAGTATGAGCCCTGCTGTCCATTTCTTCCCTGTGCTCAGCTCTAGCAGCATTGTGTCTCACATCCCCCCTCTGCCCCCAGCACCCTCAGCCCCTGCCCCAGCCAGAAATTTGTATCTCATGTATGCCTTAAGTCAAGAGGAAGCATCAAACCACCACTATTTAGGAGAGTTTTGTTTTTTGTCCCAGGCCAGGGGCTTGAAGTCAGGGGCAGGTTGCTTTTCTGAGCTTCTTTTGCTCAAAGATAGTGTTCTACCTCCTGAGCCATAGATTCACCACTTCTGGCTTTTTGGAGGTTAATTGGAGATAAGTCTCACTGACTTGCTTGCCCCAGCTAGATTTGAACTGTGATTCTCAGATGTCAGCCTCTTGAGTATCTAGGCTTACAGGCACGAGTAGGAGAGTTTTTTGTTCTTGTTTTTAAAGGAAGCATAGGGATGTTTTGATACACAGTTGGCCTATCCAATTCACATAAAGCTCTACACTGGCAATTACAAACAAACTCTTCTTATCAAGTGCACATGCAATACTATACCCCCACTTTCCAAAATGGCCATAGTCTGAGCTATGATAATAATACATAGCTAAACTTACAAAGGATGTGAATTCAACAATAGTCCTCGATAATTCATCGGTTAAAGAGCAAAATACAAAGAAACTTAAAAATAGCTTGAACTGAATGATAATGATAATGGTACACATCAGATTTATAGAAACTGCAAGGGTCAATACTTTGAAAAGGAAGACTAAGAAAGGAATAAGCTGAGAAACCAATTTCAAGAAACTTGGAAAGAATAATCATGCACATGTAAGAAAAGAAAAGTAGAAAAAAAGAAAAGAAGGAAAGGGGAGAGAAGAGAAGGGGTGGGTAGGAGAGAGAGGGGAGGAGAGGGAAGGGGAAGGGAAGGGAGGGAGGAAGGAATGGGAGGGAGGGGAGAGGAAGGGAGGGAAAGAGGGAGGAAGGAAGGAAGGGAACAGAGATATGAAAACATGTTAAACTAAAAATTCTTAAATTTTCTTTGTTTAAAAAAAAGAAACACACAACTGTACATTCATCTCCTTTGAATGCTGAATTGATCCCTTCGAGTATAAACTCAGGTATGGCATAGAAGGATCTACAGTCATTCAATGTTTAGTTTTCTCAGTGTGAGAAAAACTATGTTTTGTATGATAGTGTATTGCTTTGGCCTGGTGGCTTGGCTCTTGTTAAGGAAAAGAGAAACTGTATTGGAACAAAAAAGGATTTTTGAATACATTTCAAAATGTTTTGTCTTAAACTGATTTCTTTTCAAGATGGAATTATGGCAAGATTCACCCCTGACAGTTCAAGAAATAGCAGATGGTATGGATATATTTTGAGATTACTTGTGTGCTGTTAATCTTACTTCAGACTCACTTTACATAAATACATTTTACCTTATTCAAACTGGCCAATTACAAGCAGACTGTGATTCTGAGCTCAACCAATCTGAGCAAAGGGGCGGGGCCTGCTGCATTAGGAATAAATAGGGGAGCAACCTGCCAGCTCAGTGTGCTGACCTGCCAGCTCAGTGTGCTTGCTCGCCAGATTTTTGGCTGATGGCATACCCTTCTGTGCAGAAGTAAATTTTGCCTTGCTGAAACAATTCTTTTTTTTTTTTTTTTTTTTTTTTTTTTTTTTTTTTTTTTTTGGCCAGTCCTGGGCCTTGGACTCAGGGCCTGAGCACTGTCCCTGGCTTCTTCCCGCTCAAGGCTAGCACTCTGCCACTTGAGCCACAGCGCCGCTTCTGGCCGTTTTCTGTATATGTGGTGCTGGGGAATCGAACCTAGGGCCTCGTGTATCCGAGGCAGGCACTCTTGCCACTAGGCTATCTCCCCAGCCCTGAAACAATTCTTAATTGTCATGTTTATTGTTGTGACTCCAGTGGTTCTTGGAAAGCATATTTATAACACCAGGAACTTCCACAGTGAGTGGAATAGTTTACATTCCCACCAACAGAGTATCAGGGTTCCTCTCTCTCCACCACCTCTGCCAGCATTTGTTGTTTGTTTTCTTGATGATTGTCATTCCAACGAGGGTGAGATGAAATGTCAATGTCGGTTTTTTTATTTGCATTTTCCTGATGACTTAGGATGTTGAACATTTTTCAGATGCTCATTGGTCTTTTGTATTTTTTCTTTTGAAAACTGCTCAGCTTATTTGGCACTTCTAGAAGATGCACATACACGTGTGTTTAGTGCAGCACCATTTACAATACCAGAGTTGTGGGACTGGCCTTGGTGCCCATCCATAGAAGAACGAATAAGGAAAATGTGGTGTATATGCACAATGGAGTATTCCAGTCACAAAGAGGAGTGATATTGTGTCATTTGTAGGAAAGGTGAATCTAACTAGATACCGTCATGTTGTAAAACAAGGCCCAGAAACATGTTTTCTCTTATTGTGGACTATAGACTTAGAAATTTTTTATGAGATACAAGTACAAAGAGGAACTGATTTGGGAGAAAGAAGATCAGGAAGAAGATAACTGAGGGGAATGTGGAGTAAGTATGATCAAAATAAATTGTATACACATATGAATGTGTCATAATAACCCTCATTATTTTGTACAATTAATGTACACATTTTCTTACTATTAAATAAAGATTGCTGAGACCTTAGGTCATGATTAGTATACATTTAAGAGTAATCTGGAAGGACTCTCATACATAACAATGATTCAATGTTGTCACAAATACATGTGTATGTGTAATTATTTTAATATTACTTCCTGGTTGTAAAAACTATTATCTATGCCTTTGTATACTTATGGCTTAATCTCTTTTCCTATCCCTGTTCACTTCTGTTGCTGACCCAGGAAAAATATTGTGATTTTAAATTTTCTCCAATAGGACCAGGTCATGATAAAAAAAAAAAAAAGGGATGAAATCCACTAAGGGGCTAATGCAAATTTCATTATTAAAGTCATCAATCTTGAAATAATGAAACCACCAAAACCCCAAGGCACATTTCACCCTCTTTTCCCCCACAACCCCTTGGGCCTCCAGGAACTACTCATCCACTTTGAGGGAGCCAGGGACCAAACCCACAATTGACAGCATGTAAGGCTCCATCCCAGAAGTGTGGTTCAGGCTCCCAGACAAAGGAGCCCAGGCAAGACTTGCTATAAGCCCAGGTCAAAGGAACCTGAGGTCAGAATTGCTTTCTAGGACTGTGCATCTCATTTCGTCCACGAAGACTTCCCATAGAAGGGGCTTACACAGGGTCCCTGGTAGACCTGCACAGAGATAGACACTAGATGAGTAGTGAGTAGATCTGTGAGCCCCTAGAATTGAAATGGAAAACCATGGAAACTCAACAACCAGTGCATGTCTGATCAGAATGCAGTCCCAGGTGTGTAGTCTTATTCCATGAAATATGAGTTTACAAATGTCCAAAAAGAGTATGTAAAGGTACTCATTTGTTCAAAAGTTTGTTCAGAGGAAAATACAAATTAAAATCATCATATGATTTTTTTTTCATGGCCAATAGAATAACTGAAAGACAAAACAGAAAACACAGACTCATGGTAAAACTATAACACTAGTAGGAAAGTCTATTGGCCTACCCACTGGGGGAAAAAAGTCTTGTACCATCTACTAAGACCATATGCCATCATCCTTTTGATATCCATGGGGGACTGGATCCAGAACCTTCTACAGACACCGAATCTGGATGCTCCAGTTCTTATTTTAAAATGGTGTATTATCATGTCAGTAATTATTACACCAGTATTGCATCAGTGGCTCCCACCTATAATCATACTCAGGAGGCTGAGAGGCTGATATAAAATATTGACAAACAAAATGTTGCTATTTATTTTGAAAACTGATCAACTACATAGAATAAGATTTAATCTAGAAATTTAAGAATGGTTTAAAATCAGAAAGAAGTGAATTATCAGTGTAATACACTGAATTTGTTGATCAGAAGAGAAAATTATATCCTTTTCAGAACAAGTGCAGAAAACGTACATTATAAAGCTCAACAACTGCTTATTCACTTATTTTTGTGCTACTACTGGGGCTAGAACTCAAGGCCTCATGCTTTCGCTTGGCTTTTTCCACTCAAGGCTGGTACTCTACCATTTGAACCCCACCTCAACTTCCTGTTTAAGGTTTTTGAAAAACAGCCACAAAAATCTTGATATGGGAAAGAGGCAGCAAAACTGTCATTCTTTCAAGATGAGTTGATTATCTTTCTAGAAACCTCCACAGAATTAATATACACAAAAATGTTTAATAAGGGGAGCTTAGCAGAATATTGTAGTAGTAAGCAACTGGTAAAGTAAATCTTTCAGTATGCAAAAATAAATTTAAAAATACATTTACACATTAAGATGCCATTCATAATAGAAATCTATTATTGAGAAAGAATAGAAACTAACTTCTTAGTGAAAATAGTTCAAACCATTTATGGAGCCATATAAATCTCATGGCATTCAAGAAGATATGAATAGGCCGGCACACACTTGTATTCATGGCTACTCAAGAGACAAGAGAAAAGAGGATTCAGTCACCGTTTGAGGCCAGCCTGGGCAAAAAAAAGTACAAGACCTGATCAAAAGGAGAATGGTGGCTCAAGTACAAGGACCTGTGTTCAAGCCCTGGTAATGTAAAAAAAAAACACAAAACAAAATAACTTACGAATTTATAAAAACCTAACAACATGAGAACAAAAATGTCATTAGAAACGGTCATTAATAAAAATAACAACCAACCACCGGACAAAACTGTATCATACTATTTCTTCCAGGTTTTACTATACATTCTTTGCTATCTCTTCATAAAACCAATTTTTATTAGCGCAAAAGGGAAAGTCCCTCCCATATGATTGAAATTTACATTTTGTATGTGTGTGTGGCCCTCCTAGGGCTTAAACATAGGGCCTGGGCACTGTCACTGAGTTTTTGTGCTCAAGGTCAGTGCTATACCAAGTGAGCCACAGAGCCACTTCCAGCTTTTTGGTGGCTAATTGGAGATAAGAGTTTCATGAACTTTACTACCTGGGTTAGCTTTGAACTATGATCTTCAGATCTCAACCTCCTGAGTAGCTAGGATTACAGGCATGAACCACCTGGTGCTCAGCTTTGAAATTTACTTTTCATACTTTCAGTTTCTAAACATTTTTAATGCCACCCTTTATTGTTAATGCAGAAAAAATGTTTTGAATTATTGCCAAATTTGGGGAAAACCTGCTTCTTTCAAAAATGAACTACAGGAGTTTGAAGACATTGTAGACTAACTTCTGGTTTGTGGCTTCTTTTTTTCCCCCAGCCTCTACATACTTTCCCCACTGGCTAACATGAAATATGTTCCCCACTAAAATTCAACCCTCAGCTCTACACCTTTGGGTCATGATGGAGAATCACATGTATGGGAGACCACACCTGCACCGTAATGCAAACAGTAACAATAACCAAGGATCACTTCATCACCTACCATCAAACCAAAAGAAAATGAATCATTAGCACAGCTTCACCTTGCCCTAATGCCTGTGAATCCTAAAGGCACAACCATTACCCCAGCTAACATACAGAAAAAAGATGGTGTGGGAAAAGGGTAATCTTAATCAGTGACAGTTAAATACATCACTACCCCGTCTCATTAAAAGCTATAACCTAAACGGATGTTTCACTCTGAAGGGCCCCAGCCCGAAGTTTAAGTTTTACTGGCATCATGAAAATCCATCTCTAGCAGGGCACCAAGGACTCATATCTGTAATCCTACCAACTCAGAAGGCTAAGATCTGAGGCTCACAGTTCAAAGGTAGCTTGGGTAAGAAAGTCTATGACTCTCTCCCCTGCTCTTCAACATAGTACTAGAATTCCTAGCCAGAGCAATTAGGCAAGAAGAAAATATAAAGGGGATCCAAATAGGAAAAGATGAAGTTAAACTTTCTCTCTTCGCAGATGACATGATCCTATACCTAAAGAACCCCATAGACTCTACCCCCAAGCTACTAGAGCTGATCCAAAACTTTAGCAAAGTTGCAGGATATAAAATAAACCCTCAAAAATCAAGGGCCTTTCTCTATGCTAATGACCCGAAGACCGAGGCTGAAATCAGGAAAGCAACTCCTTTTTCAATAGCCCCCAAAAACATAAAATACCTAGGAATAACCTTAACCAAAGAAGTGAAAGACCTCTTTGATGAGAACTTTAAAAGCTTGAAAAACGAAATTAAGTCAGAACTAAGGAAATGGAAAAACCTCCCACTCTCCTGGATTGGGAGGATTAATATAATCAAAATGGCAATATTGCCAAAGGCTATCTACAAATTCAATGCAATACCCATTAATATCCCAACACCATTTTTTAATGAAATAGAGGAAGCAATCTAGAAATTCATATGGAACAATAAAAGACCTAGAATAGCAAAAAAAAAAAAAAAAATCCTAAGCAGAATGAACAGTGCTGGAGGAATTACAATACCAAACTTCAAACTGTATTATAAAGCTATAGTAATAAAAACAGCTTGGTATTGGCACCAGAACAGGCCTGAAGACCAATGGAACAGAATTGAAGACCCAGAAATGAACCCACAGAACTACACCTACTTAATCTTTGATAAAGGAGCTAAAACAATAGTTTGGAAGAAAGATAGCCTCTTTAACAAATGGTGCTGGCAAAACTGGCTCAACACATGCAACAAACTAAAACTAGATCCTTATATATCATCCTGCACCAAAATCAATTCCAAATGGATTAAAGACCTCGAAATCAAAACAGACACCCTGAAAACACTAAAGGAAGGAGTAGGAGAAACACTTGGGCTACTTGGCGTAGGACGGAACTTCCTTAACAAAGACCCAGAAAGGCTACAAATCAAAGAAAGGTTGGACAAATGGGACTGCATCAAACTGCAGAGATTCTGCATGGCAAAGGACATAGCTCGCAAGATAAACAGAAAGCCCACAGACTGGAAGAAGATCTTTACTGGCCATTCAACGGACAAAGGCCTCATCTCTAAAATATATGCAGAACTAAAAAAATTACCTTCCTCCAAAACAAAACTGCAAAGAACCAATAGCCCCCTCATCAAGTGGGCTAAAGACTTACAAAGAGACTTCTCTGATGAGGAAATGAGAATGGCCAAGAGACATATGAAAACGTGCTCTACATCACTGGCCATAAAAGAAATGCAAATCAAAACAACACTGAGATTCCATCTCACCCCAGTAAGAATGTCCTATATCAAGAAAACTAACAATAACAATTGTTGGAGGGGATGTGGCCAAAAGGGAACCCTACTTCATTGTTGGTGGGAATGTAAACTGGTTCAGCCCCTCTGGCAAGCAGTATGGAGATTCCTCAGAAGGCTAAATATAGAACTCCCCTATGACCCAGCAGCCCCACTTTTGGTATCTATCCAAAAAAACCACAAACAAAATCACAGTAAAGCCACCAGCACAACAATGTTCATCGCAGCACAATTTGTCATAGCTAGAATCTGGAACCAACCCAGATGCCCTTCAGTAGATGAATGGATCAGGAAAATGTGGTACATATACACAATGGAATTTTATGCCTCTATCAGAAAGAATGACATTGCCCCATTTGTAAGGAAATGGAAGGACTTGGAAAAAATTATACTAAGTGAAGTGAGCCAGACCCAAAGAAACATGGACTCTATGGTCTCCCTTATTGGGAATATTAGTACAGGTTTAAGCAAGTCACAGCAGAGGATCACAAGAGCCCAATAGCTATACCCTTATGATCATATAAGACGATGCTAAGTGAGATGAACTCCATGTTATGGAAACGATTGTTATATCACAGTTATAACTACTTTCAATGTCCCATGTGTATCTGTAGCTTCTACTATTGATGATGTTCTTGTATCACCTTCCTGTGGTTGTATCTACACTATCTCTGTAATCTTATCTGAGTATATTGGAAACCGTCTATACTGGTATTAGAACTAGGAAATTGAAAGGGAATACCAAAATCGAGAGACACAGGGTAAAAAAAGACAAACAACTACAAAAGCAATACTTACAAAACTGCTTGGTGTAAATGAACTGAACACCTCATGGGGGGAAAGGGAAAAGGGGAGGAGGGTGGGGGGAATGAGGGACGAGGTAACAAACAGTACAAGAAATGTATCCAATGCCTAATGTATGAAACTGTAACCTTTCTGTACATCAGTTTGGTAATAAAATTTTGAAAAAAAAAAAAAAAAAAGGAAGTCTATGAGACTCTCATCTCCAATCAACCAGAACACAGGAAGTGTAATTGTGTCTCAAGAGGTAGAGTACCACCCATGAGCACAAAAGTTCAGGAGCAGTGCTCAGTTACTGAGTTCAGCCCCAGTACTGGTATACACACTGCACGTGTGCGGACTCACACACACACACACACACACACACCACACCACTGCATACACACCAGTGTGCGCGCACACACACACCACACAATCATCTCTGAAAGCCTATCCTAATGTTGCTGTATTTAAATTTTTTGTTGTTGTTTTTTTCCTCACTGAGTCTACCTTTTTCTTTGTCTTTTATTTTCATGGTTTCCTCTGATGCGCCGAAGTGTGATTTTTCTTTTAATTAATCCTGAGAGATGTTTGTAGGACTTCTTGTATGTTGCTTGAATGTGTTTTTCATTTGTTTTAGGAAATTCTCAGCATTTTTCTTAAAATATTATTTCTGTTTCATTCTCTCTAACCTTTCCCTCCAGAACTCTAATTATACATATGTTAGAATTTCTCTATTCCCGGTCCATTAAGACTATCTTCTCTGTTTTTATCCTCTGTCTTCTCATATTCTGGTCTAGATGATTTCCTCTAAATCATTTTCCAGTTATCCATTTTCTCCTCAATTGCATATAATCCACTGTTTCACCATCTACAGAGTTACCAATTCCAGTTATTTTTCATCTTAGATCTAGAATTTTCATTTAAGTGGAATGAATCAACAGAATTATCTCAATGATCCTTTTTCTTAATCCTTTTTACAAACTTATTTTCCATTTCCTTGATCAGATAAGATAAACAAGTTATTCCAAAGTCTATAGGCTTCTGCTCCTTTTCCAGATCAAGGATGGGTTTGACTGTATTTCTTACTGCCTTTCTGTCTTCAGTGTATTTTCTCTTGTGCCTGCTTACTGTTTTTTAATTAGTTCTGGACTCATTAAAGGAAAACAAAAAATTTATAGAGGCAAAGAAATTCCAAGTTCAAATGATATTTACTTCTTCCAAATTGCTTTTTGACAATCTTTACTTTTTTCTAGCAAAGACTCCAAATCTAAAAGTAATTTCACAGATTATGGTGAATTATACTGGATTGCAGTCTTTATCTATCTATCTATCTACCTATCTATTTATATTTTTGTGTGTGCTAGTACTGGAGCTTGAACTCATGGCATCATGGTCATGTTTGCTTTTCTGCTCAAGGCTGGTGCTCTACCATTTGAGCCATATCTCCACTGCTAGCTTTTTGTTGTTAGTTTTTATTTTGTCAGTTGTGGGCTTGAACGCTGGGCCTGGGTGCTGTCCCTGAGCTCTTCAGCTCAAGGCTAGAGCTCTACCACTTGAGCCACAGCACCACTTCCAGTTTTCTGGTGGTTAATTGGAGACAAGAGTCTCATGGACTTTCCTGCCTGGGCTGGCTTTGAACTGGGATTCTCAGGTCTTAGCCTCCTGAGTAGCTAAGATTACAGGCATAAGCCACTGGAGCCTGGCTTACTTCTAGCTTTTTGCTAGTTAATCAGAGATAAGAGTTTCATGGACTTCTGTCCAATATGGCTTTGGACTTGGCCTTCTCAGATCTCAGCCTTCAGGTCTCTTGCCTTCTCAGCTCCTAAGTAGCCAGGCTTCCAGGTATGAGCCACCAGCACTGGGCTTTCTCTAGTTCTTCTTAGTGGAAAGTAAGGTTTAATGGTCTTGTCCATGTTCCTGAAAGATTAGCTTCCCCAAAAGTTTCACATTGTGCACGTCACACAAGTACTTGCCACTATCATTAAAAGCTCCCTGTTCACAGAGGGAAGACCTAAGCAGAGGCACTTAATGGAATAGCTAAACAGCTAGCAATAACTCCATGAGGTCTGATTACTCATATTAGTATGGCTCAACAAAACCCATGAACCCCCTTAATATTAGAAATTTGGACCACAGGCCTTCACCAATAGTCTGTCACCTATGGAAAATGAATACAAGATTCTCAAAGCCCAGTAGAAATTGGGATGAATATCCACCCCTATGCCTTATCTCCTGTTCTCAGGCACCTATGCATTTGTTTCCAGGGGACCCCCCACACTGGAACAGCTGCCTTCTGGGAAGAAATCCAGAGATACACTGTCCCAGCCCAGCTTTCTGGGCCTCTCAAGCTCTTTGCCACGTGCTCCTAGCCTCTCCTTCATTTCCCTCCCCACCTATTGATTGCAGCTCAGGATGCATACATTTAATTAATTCCGCTTTACCTCCAACCTGTAAAGACTCGGAAACGTGTCAGATTTATACACTGGGTAAATAACATGAGTTTTCCTGGGAGATGCCATCCCAGTGAAAGAAGGGTAAGTGTAATTTTCAACCATGAGTAATTGTCCATAATATAATCCTAAATGATTTTTCTTCTGTAATTTCATTAGAGTTTAGAAATTTAATTAGATTTTGAATCACTCTGAAATAAAGTAGGAAAATACCGAGAGACAGAGAGCAGTGGTTATCTTGTCCTTAGAGGCAATGATCTGGGTTCTCAAATTGGCGCGTCTTCATTAGGAGGAAGCTTGCAGAACTTCTTGATATATTATTGTCTTTCAGAATGGACTCTGAATAGGTCTTCAGAGAGCATTAGAAGAGTACACAATTATTATGCACACTCTTCTGGAGGTTTAAGATCATCTGCCTTGCATATACTTAATAAAAATATGTCTCTAAAGTTGTTTAAGAAACTGTGGAGAGAGGAAAAGATGTTCCTTGAACACCCCAATGCTGTTCCTGGATTATTAGCAGCTACCTGGATGGGTGTTACGATGCAGGAAGGGGCTGTTTGCTTAACTTTAATGATTATGTAAGGTTTATGGTGATTTTTTTATTGCCGCCACATATGAACTGTCACAGTGGCTGTAATTAGAGGCAAGCTAAAGTGGTATGCTTACAATGGTCCCCAGGGATGGGGAGAAGCCACTTCCTTCATATCAACTTTGCCTCTGTTTGCAAGAGTTGAGAAGCATTAAAAAAAAAAGAAAAGAATCAAAGGAATGAATAATCCCTCCCTAAAAGAGATCATGACAGAGAAATATTGAAAATAATGTGAAAACGTCAAGTCAGCCATCAGTTGTTGGCTCACACCTGTAATCCTAGAGACTCAGGAGGCTGAGATCTGAGGATCAAAATTTGAAGCCAGCCTAGGCAGGGAAGTCTGTGAGACTCTTATGTCCAATTAACTGGCAAAAAGCCAAAAGTAGAGGTGTGGCTCAATTGGTAGAGCACTAGCCTTGAGCACAAAAGCTCAGGGACAGTGCCCAGGCCCTGGATTCAATTCAAGTCTCAGGACACACACACACACACACACACACACACACACTTTAAAAAAATTATTTTTATGTGGTACCAAGAAATTGAACCCAAGCCTCATGTATGCTAGGTAAGCATTCTACCACTAAGCCACATTCCCAGCCCCAAAGGTACATTCTTTCACATGTAAATTATTCTTCTATAGGTCTTCCCTAAGAAAAAAATCTTAAATATGAAGAATGACCCTACATAAAAATGTACCTAGAAAAGTGCAAAATTAGAAATAACCAGATGTTCCAAGAAAATACACCAGTCAAGAGCACCCCATACCCACACACTGAGACATACAAAGATATAATTAATAGAATATTTTTATAAAGCATAATAAATTGGAGAAGGCAATAACAAAGGGAAAAGCAAAGGAGATAGCATACAAGATTTTTACAAGGTACAGTCTCAGTATGGGGTAGTGGCTCATGCCTGCAATTCTAGCTAATTAGGGGGCTGAGATCTCAGGACTGAAGTTTGAAGCAAGCTGGGACAGAAAAGTCTAGGAGACTCTTACCTACAACTAACCAGCAAAAAGCCAGGAGTGGAGGTGTGGTTCAAGTAGTAGAATACCATTCTTGAGCACAAAAGCTAAATCATTGCACAAGGCCTTGAGTTCAAGGCCTGACACACAGTACACACACACACACACACACACACACACACACACACACAACAACAACCTCAGAAAATAATGGGGGATTAGAAGACTGTAATAAAATATTAAGTTTGAGCCATCAGCTTATAAGGAATGTGTCTCCTCAGATTATCTTTATTTTCAAACTGTTAACTTATATCAAAACTGTGATCTTAGTACCAAAAGAATTTTCCACCAATTGGGTCACAATCTCTGCCCAGAACTGTCACCTGCATGCCCTGTGGCCCGGGGGGCCAGCTGGCCTTAGGAAGATTTTTCCAGAACCTTCTCTTGAGCTTAGACCCATTGGGGAATTTTGCCCACAGAAACCCAAATTCAACTTCATGAAGTCATAGAGCTGAACTCATTTTATGTACTTGTTCCTTGTTTTCAAGCTTTTTATCCCATTTTATTTTATGCAAATCGGCAAGGCTCCATTTCTGTCAGACTTCTGCCTTAGGTCCCCACTGGGAGGAATTGTCTTGCGCTGAGCTGCATCTTGCTGTCATTTCCACTGGAATTTGAGACTTTTCATTGCATCCTGCTCTGAGAGCGGCCTGCTCAGAGCAATTGAGAGGAGCTTTCTCAAGGGCCAGGTGTCACCTCGCAGCGTGGCCTCTGAGGCTGGAGCATGGTGCTCCTTATCCTTTGTCTCCCAGGAGATTTCTTTCACTCATTACCTGAGCTCTAAGCCACAGGGCCCGCCTCAGTCATCTTCGGTGGACGGGACCGCAGAGACACGGAGCTATCTCTGCCAAGGGAGCTGGTAGGAGGAATGAGCTATGAGCTCAGGAGTTGATTAGAAGCACTAATTAAAGTTGGGGGTAGGAGTGTGGAGGGACGATGCAGAGCCCAGGATTAGAAAATAAACAGGCAACCTGCACCCATAGCACATGCCTGTAAGCCTGATTACTCAGGAGGGTGAGATCTGAGGATGGAGGTTTGAAACCAGCTTGGGCAGGAAAGTCCGTGAGACTCTTACTTACAATTAACTGTCCAAACAGCCAGAAGTGGAGGTATGGCTCAAGTGGTAGAGCACCAACCTTGAGAATAAAAGCTCAGGAACAGTGCCCAAACCCCAAGGTTCATGCCTAAGGCGGGGGGGGGGGGGGAACTAAATGGTTACAGGAAGGTGGCCAATTTCCAGGCCCCCTTTCTCACTCTCTTACACAGAGAAGTCTGGACCCTATTCCTCCTCCTTCTCCTCCTCCTCCTCTTCCTCCTCCTCCTCCTCTTCCTCCTCCTCCTTCTCCTCCTCCTTCTCTTCTTGTTCCTCCTCTTCCTCCTCGGTGGATAAGACTTCCTAGAGCATAAGGCAGGCCTCCCAGACAGAGACCAGACTGGCGATTTATGTCAACCTGCCAATAGCTACAAAGGCATTTCCTCAGTTTTCTCTAGTGTTTTACTCTTCCTTTCCATTAAACTTTGCTTCTACTTCTGCTTTTCCTGCCTCATGATTTTTTCTTGGGTGGAGAAAAGAAAATAAATATATGATCGGGGCAGGAGGCACAGCAGGGTTGTGCCTGGCTGCCCTCTGCATTGGCACAAGGCTGTGCCAGCCACCCAGGCAGGGGACATGCAGCATGTGATCAGGAGCTTCACCCTGAGGCTTCCAGATCTCATTCCTATATTCGATCACTGGCTTAGGCTCAGGCACATGAGCCCAGTGGTCTCCGTGTCCACACCTGCAGCACAAGCTACCTGGCACTCCGTGACCTGACATGCGCTCCAGTGTCACTCATGGAGTGGCCACGTGTGACACCGTACAGCACCTGACACACAGTAGGGACACATCCCCACACGGAGCAGACACGTGTGACACAGTACAGCACCTGGCACACAGTAGGGATACATCCCACTGATTCACCTGCATCTTGGCCTTCCTGACATCCCAGCCACCTCCAAAGCAGGGCGCCTCTGTGGCTTTCTCCTCTCCTGGTCCTTGGTGTGGCCCACACCCTGGAACTGTCCGGCCTGGTTTTCCTCTCCCATCCTCTGTCACCTCTCTGGCAGAAACTGGAATCGGCAGGTGTCTGCACACACTTGCTGCAGCCCCAGTATGCACAGCCTCCTCCTCCTCCTCCACGGTCACAGGCAAGGGCATGCCGTGATAACGGGACCCGGGTCTAAGCACTTCTGTACCATCCCTTGGCCTGGCCTCACTCCCAGACCCTGCCGTCGTTGCAGTGATTCTGCACAGCCCTCCCACCTTCTGCACAGGAGCAGAGCTTCTCCTTGGCCCTTTGCAGCTCCCTCGGGAAGGCAGAAAGCAAGCCCCTCAGCCCTCCCCATCTCCTCCATCTATGCCCCTCTTCCAGGGTGGACCCAAGCACACAGAAAAGCCCGTACACACTGAGCATACTACTCTAGTGCTCACATGTGGGGCTGAAATTCTTCAGCTCAGAATAATAGTGTCTGGATTATAGATAGACTCAAAGGTACATTGTAAAAATGACAATAAAAGCATAAAATAGGGTGAACTAATGCAGCAGTGGTATTCCCTGGACACTATGTGGAAAAATGAACTATGAAACTTGTGAGTGGGGATGGGAGGGGAAAAGCTGGGTGAGAGTGAGGGAAGGAGTGACAGTGTCCAAAAAGAAAAAGAAATGTGCTCATGACCTGACTTATGTAATTGTTACCCCTCTGTACATCACCTGTACAAAATATATATAAACTAAAACAAAAATAATCATTCTTCCTGGGAAAGTGAAGTTCAGGTGAATGAAAATTCTAGAAAGACTTGGCTCTCAGACTCCGGCCTGTCTCTCACAGGAACAGAGAATTCTCCATCCTTTAGTGTCTTGCCTCCGAGACCTCAGAGTTCCATGGGCTTTGCTGCTTCCCAGAGTCACTGAGTGTAAGAGCAGCCACCATGAAAAGACTCTGGCCCCTGCCACCCCCTTTCCAGATGAGCAAACTGACTTTCCAAGTTGGAAAGGCAGGATTGGACAGGCAGCTAGCCCAGGATCAGTTTGAAAGTCAGGGCCCAGTGCTTCTTGATCTCACAATCTTCTCACTAGAAAACCCCCACATAAGGCTCAAGCTAGTTAATCATTCATGAACTTGGATCCTAGGATCATAAAGCCTTTCAACCCCACTTGGCCACTTTGGTGAAAGCATGGTATCTGGGTGCTGTTTCGGGGACAGAAAATGGCCCTAGGATTTTTGCTTGATTTCAGATTCTTCTTACTGCTGAGCTGAAATAACTGAACAGCTAAATGAGTTTCCTCCCTGCTCATCTGAACAGAGAACATTTTTATTTCCTTTGTACCCCGCCCCCCCCCCCCACCTCGCCGTGCCAATCTTGGGGCTTGAGCTGTCCCTGAGACTTTTTACTAAAGGCTAGTGCTCTACCACATGAGCCACAGCTCCATTTCCATTTTGTTTTTTGTTTTGAGTTTTTATTTTGGGGGAGGGGGTGCTTAATTGGGGATAAGAGTCTCATGGACTTTCCTGCTCAGGATGGCTTTGAACTGTGATCTTCAGATTTCAGCCTCCTGACTAATGAGGTTCCTGGCTTCTTTCTTTCTTTTTACTATAGAAATCCTAAGAAAGAAATCATTTTCTGGTGTTATGGATTGAAAACATTATTCACTTCTCTTTTGATGGGGTCCTGATAGGGCAGAAGGATTTAAAAATACTTATGGAAGCTGGGGGCCAGTGATAGCTGTCTCATGCCTATAATTCCAGCTACTCAGGAGGCTAAGATAGGAAGATACAGTTCAAAGCAAGCTGGGAAAGAGAGTTTGGGAGATTCTTACCTACAGTTAGCCAGAAAAAAAAGCTGGAAATTGAGCTGTGGTACAAGTGGCAGAATTCTAACCTTGAGCACAAAAAAGCTAACGGTGCCAATGCCTGGATGCACTGTCACTAACTAAGGTGCTTCTGGAACAGGTACGTCCTCCACAGAGCTCATGGAAGAAAAAAAAACATCTCAAGCTAAGATTGGGGAGGACTGAGGCATTGGTCTAAGTTCTCAGAAGGAGCAATATTGTCTATTATGGTATCTTGAGCACAAGAATCATGCCCCAGCAGTGGGGTCTGCCTTGCAAGGGGCAGTACTGGATACATAGCTCTTCCAACAGCAGTCTGCCAGATCACCTATGCACTCCACAGGGCCTGAAGCCATTTTCACCTGTGATCTGAGTCTTATGCAAGTTTTCTATGTGGACTTTGCCTTTATCATGGAAAGGACGTGTGTGGTATAGAAACAAGGGCTGTGGGTCTCCTTGCTGGTAGGGAGAAGAGGAGGACATTCACTGGCTTCAAGCGCTATAATTATCTCAGTTATCCTTGTCCCAAAAGCCTTTGAGTCAGGTTCCCAGAAACTATTCTCCATTTCAAAGGCAGGAGAGAGTCTGGTCTTTGGCTGGTTTGGAGTCAACTACCTCGAAGTAGGCAATTGTTTGGACTGGAAAAATAGAGACCTAAACACAATCCTCAACACAAAGAGCAGACTCTAGCTGGGACTTCACTAGCTCCTCCTGAAAAATCAATATTTCCCATTAGGAAGGAAATTGACAACAATTCTAGGATGGGCCTAATAGAAGCCGCTGCCTAGAATGACTTAATTTGATCACTATTTTTCCAGAATATATAAAATGATACAAAAGAAACAAAAAGATTTTTCTTTTTCTATAGAAAGGATATGATGCTTGGGCCAGATTTTGTGACTTTTGGCTAAAAGTCTATGATAGGATTTACATTAAACAGAAGAAAAGCTGTGATCTTCTGTGTCATTCAGAGTTCAAGAAATCAGGTGATTTGGGGGAGCTCAACTAAAAATGAATTAAGCATTTCAAAGGCTATTGCTGAGAGAAGTCAGCATAGAACCCGCCTTATTGATTTGTGTGGGCTATCTAAAATCTACTTTGCTTCTGATGGTTTTTTTAAGAGCCATTGTATAGAAGAAATTGTGGCTCCAGGATCTTCCACACGTCTGTATCAGTATTAGGACCCAGGCTTCTGGGGGACTGATTTAGTGAGGATTAATCTAAGCAGCCAGCTCTCTGAGCGCTTGTCTAGTACAAGAGATCACTGGGAGATCCCACTGTTGTGAGACTGAAGGGAATACCTGCTCTGCCTCCTAAAGCTGGGTAGAGAAAACCCTGGCTAGACCACAGGTTATATCTTTCAACCTTAAAAGTACTCCCTCCTCCTCTAGCTGGCTTTCCAGCATCCAGATGACTTTGTGCCTCCTCCATGGTCCAAGGCTCTGCTAAACTGACTCCAAGCCACTGATATTGTTGTGCAGTAAGAAAACAGAGAGAGGTCGAATGGGGAGTCTTTATTAGAAGGCCAGTGGACTCTTGTCACAAAGACGTCCAACCCCATGGAAACACTGTCAGAAAATTGAGCCATGAAAGCAGGAGAGGAAAGAACAAACATAAGAACAATTCTAACAAACCAGATTAGCCCCAATGGAGAGCCGAAGTGGGTTGCCATGTTGAGCAGGGCAACTCCAGGAGACACAAAAGACATGAGGCATGGTGTCCCTGTGCCTGAGCTGGTACAGGTCTAAACAGGGTCAGGTCAGGGGGCAGGGTTACAGGAAACTCTCCTGAGCTCAAAGCACAGAACTGACAAGCCCAGTAACCTATTATCCAAGTCCCTGCCTCTGCCTCTAGGCGTTCAGGCATGTCCATCACCTGGGAGGTGGGACTTCCCCTTTCTCCACCATGAAGACAAGATGGGGCCACTTAAACCTAATTCTATCCATGGTGACTATGGCACTGGCCAGAGCCAGCATCCCTACTTTAATACGCACAAAATCCCTCCCAGGAAACGACGTATACACTGACTGGATGGGAAGGGGCCTTAGAGAGCATCCAAGCTCACCTACCTGGAGCAGGTAGGTTCAAAGATGGGAAAGAACCACTCAAGTCTTGTCCCACACATAATTGAAAAGACATCAATTCTATGGCTGAGTGGCTTCCTTTGCTTCTCTTCAAAGAGGGAGAATTTTATCTTCCAGGCACTGGTGGCTCATACCTGTAATCCTAGCTACTCAGGAAGCTGAAATCTGGAGATCACAGCTGGAGAAGTAAAGTCCCTGTGAGACTCTTATTTCCAATTAACCACTCAAAAACCAGAAATGGCACTGTGGTTCAAGTGCTAGAGCACTAGCCTTGAGCACAAAGAGGCTCAGGGACAGTACCCATGCCCTGAGTTCAAGCCCCACAACCTACCACAACAACAAAAAAGAATCATTTGGTGGGGGAGGGGGCAGGGAGGGAGTTCACTTATTGCTAATCTAGAAAACTTGGTTGGGGGTCACAAATAAAATAAAATCAGAATAAAAAAGTCTTATCTGCTCATACCTATAATCCTTGCTACTCAGGAGGCTGGGATCTGAGGATGGCAATTCAAAGCCAGCTGGAACAGGAAAGTCTTGAGACTCTTATTTCCAACTAACCAGCAAAATGCCAGATATGGTGCTATGGCTCACATGGTAGAGCACTATCCTGGAGCAAAAATGCTCCAGGACAGTGCTTAGATCCTGAGATCAAGCCTAAGGACTGAGAGACAGGGGTAGGGGAGAGAGAAACAGAGAGAGAGACAGAAAGAGAGAGAGAGAGACAGAGAGCAAGAGAAACAGAGAGAGAGAAACAGAGAGACAGAGGCAGAGAGATTGAATGAGTGATTTGAGTTGTTTGCACCACAGTATGGTGTTGGACCCCATCTCAATAATGTCTGTGTGGGTGTATCATGTGGCACTTAGAGCAAGCCTGGAGCTTCCTGCTTACTCAGTGTCCTGCCTATAGGAAGCACCTTCCTCCTCAAGAGCAAAGGAAGGGGTGACATGTCCAAAAAGAAATGGACTCATTACTGACTTATGAAATAGTAACCTGTTGCACCTTCCTCATACAATAAAATCCTCTTAAAATAAGGATTTAAAAAAAACATCTCGAGCTAAGATTGGGGAGGACTGAGGCATTGTTCCAAGTTCTCAGAAGGAGTAATACTGTCTATTATGGTATCTTGGTGTTCCAAAGCCGAAGCACTATGAATAGTCAATGAAAGGATTAAGCTGAGGCTATTGTCTATTTTCTGGGTATATCAGAAAGTAAAGCTGCCTTAGAAGGACTGTGATTTTCCATGTTGGATTTCCAAATGTAGTTGCTAAACATGTGGCCCATTTAACTTTTCATGATTTCTGAACTAACTCTTGATGCCTCTTTTGTTAATTGCTGGAGGGGAAAATGAGAGTTTCAGTGTCTGGTGAATGCAGAAATGAAGCCAAATGGCTGTGGAGACTCAGTGCTGAGATGGTGAAGAACTTACAGCCCTGCCCCCATGGTCTGGTTTTTTAAGTCACAGCATGCCCACCAGGCAAGCTTTGGGGAGTCTGCCTCTACACCCCCACTGCGTGCACAAGCTGGGGGTAGAGATTGTTCTGTTGCCACCCTGTCATAGAGCCTGGAAAGTTCTAGTCTGAATCTTTCCCACACTCTGCTCCTGGGCAGTCATCTGCCATGTTCCCTAGCCTCATTCCTAATGTGTGTTCAAAAGGCAGAAAGAGAGTCCCACATACATGGTAAACACAATAAAGAACTGTTGTTCTAGTCTTCTAATGCCTCATTGAGTATTAATTTGTTCTTCAAGAGGAAAAGAAAACTTTCCCATGAAGTAGCACCCCTCTGTGCCAGTCCTCGAATGAAGAACACCCATTTTGCTGATTAGCAAACTGAAGGATTTCTACACTGCCTGTGTGTTTGTCAGCTTCCTAGCACTATAAGAAAATGCCTGAGATAATGAACTTAGGAAGAGAGAAGGTTGGATTGGGATCAATGATTTGGACTTCCTGTCCATGATTCAGTCATTTACTTTGATTTGTGTCTGTCACATCACAGCCAATATGGCCCAATTATTGGCCAGGAAGTAAGAGAGAGAGAGAGAGAGAGAGAGAGAGAGAGAGAGAGAAAACACCCTGAGGCATCTCCGGAAGGATACCAACCATGAATGGAAGCTCTTAATACATGTGGGCAGGAGTGGTATTTATCCAAACCATAATTTTCCTTCAAACTCACAGCTGTGTGAGGAAAAGGTAGCAGGGCTGGCATATCAACCCAGGTTATCATGCAAACAGACACCTAAATATGCTCACAACTGTAAGTTTTGTTAGGTCCAAATGGCCAGGTATCCTTGTCTTGAAGCTCCATAACAGTGCCTTGATTCACTAACACTCACACCTTCCCCTCTTTCCCAGACCCCCTCCTGGCCCAATCTTCTTATGTATCTAAACATGGAATAGGAAGGGTTGACCCCTACTCTGTCTTCCCAGGTGCACACAGACATCGGGCAAGCCAGCAGACACTGTAGCAGCTTGACCAGGCAGGACAATCCACCTAAGCCTGGCTGTAAACATCCCATTGTGAGCCCAACGGAAAGCCCTCATCTTCCTAGACCTAATTGTGTTTTTATTCGCCTCTGCCTCCTTGCTTAGTCCCCATAAAAGTCCAACTCCTCCCCCACCTCTTTGCACAACCTCCAATCCCACGGGAAGGTTGTTGCCTCTGGCTGTTCTTCAATAAACAGTCCTCGCCTGTGGAAGATCAAGTCCAGCCTGTATCTTTCCTTTCTCCTCCCTTTTCCTAACAGTAGGCACAGAAATTGGCTCCCACTTACCTCCAGCTGTGACCCTGCTTCCCAGCCCCCTTCACTCCACAATTCCAGTGCTCTTTAGACTCACGGTATCTATTTCAGATTGTAAGCAAGGAATAAACGAACCTCTAGTTTGGCTGAAAGCGCTCCTTTTGCAAGCTTTTTTATTTTCTAAATTAATAAACCTGTGCTAGCATTGGGCCATCTCTTACCTTTATCCTCTTCTGGAACCTAATAATTTTTAGCCCAATAACTAACTCAGTCTGCTAGACAGTTTTCAGTTGTATGAATTTTAAAGATCTCTTTTTCTTCTTTTCTTTGTCTTATTTCTCCCTTTCCATTCCCCTATGCAAGGGAACTTAAGAATGTTTACAGCCAGCCCAGTAGCTCATGCCTGTAATCCTAGCAACTCAGAGGCTGAGATCTGAGGATGTCAATTCCAAGCCAACCCAGGGAGAAAAGTCCAGGAGACTCTTATCTCCAATGAACCCTGAAAAAGCCAGAAGTGGAGCTGTAGTTCAAGTGGTAGAGTGAAAAAAGTCAAGGACAGCACTCAAGCTCTGAGTTCAAGCCCCAGGACCAGCACAAGAAGGAAAAAAAAAGAAGAGAGAATGTCTTCACCACTCCAAGTAAAACGATCACACTCCTATTCTCTGCTTGCTGGCCACAGGAATGAAGGAACAGTACCAAGCAGTGAGGCATACAACTCCAGGGGAGGCTAGCTACACATCTGAAAAGAAGTGGATGTCCCCCAGGCCACTATGCAGCCCAGAGTCAGCCCTCAGCCTCTCACATATCTGGAGACCCATGCTGCTGCGCTGCCTTTGGAAGGCCCACTCTTCAGGTGAGAATGACCAAGACACACGTACTCATAAACTACTTTGTTGAATGGAAACTCCTTTGTACAATGACTTAAAGATAATAATTTTTAAATACTACTCTTCCTACCCCCTCCATAGCTCCCCCCCTCAAATATAAGACTGTGTCTTTCCTCGTGCAGTAGCATGATGGCCCTCGTGTTGCCTGGCAAAATGGATAAAGCTTTATTTCCTGTTTTCCAATACCCTGCTTTCATTAGTTTGTGATGCTGAGTCCAAGGGATGGAATTTCTGGTATTGTGGTGATCAGATCTACATACTAGATCTTACCCACATTTCTGGAATCTCTAAAAAGGACTGTCAATTGATGGTGGGGGATGCCATGTCTAATAACAGCCCCATCGGCCTGAGCATGGCTCAAAGGTTTCAGAAAAATGTCTCTAAGTCCAAGGGTGCTCTTGCCTATAATCCTAGCTACCCAGGAAGCTGAGATCTACAGGAATGAGGATTTGAAGCCAGTCTACAAGATGCCATTTCCAAAAGCAAACAGCCAAGCTGGAAGTATGATTTAAGTGAAAGAGAATGAGAAGAGCCAGAAAGTTCAGTAAACACAAAGATCTCAGTTCAAACCCTGGTATCGCCATTAAAGCGAGAGAGAGGCAGAGGGCAGAGATACAGAGGGGAGGGGGAGAAAAGGAGAGAGAGAGAGACAGACAGAAGTTAGTGGCTGTACCTGAGGTAGAAGCCAATCAGGGCTGGTGAGCACAAGCTGCTGCAAGTTAGGTAAGTTCTGATCCAAAAAATCCAGAGGCCTTGGTTTTCATTGAACATTCTTTATTCTTGCTGAGGCCCAACTTTCTATTCCTTTTCTCTATACTGGAACAAGGATGGAGTCAAAGGAAGTGTCATCTACAAGTAAGATGGATACCAAGAAAATGACAGCTGCATATGTAAATCAAATATATATCATCTATATAGCCATATATATATGGTGTCTATATCTATATCATATGAGACATAGATATATATCATGTAGATGTAAGCTTTATATGATAGAGGTATCAAAGATAAATAGAAAAAAACAGCTAAGCATAGAAACTGATACCTGTCATAGACGCTATGTGGGAAGCTAAACCCGGAAGATCTTGGTTCCTGGACAGCTCAGGCAAGAAAATTCATGAGACTCCATCTCTATGGAAGAAATTTGGCATGTGTCATGTTCCTTCCATCTCATCTACTGTGAGATATAAACTTGGAGGCTCTTGGTCCAAGCACAGGCTAAGCTCTGTTAAAATAATCAGTGCAGCTGGACACCCGATGGCTCACACCTGTAATCCCAACTACTCAAGCAGTTGAGATCTGAGGATCACAGTTCGAAGCCAGCTTGGATAAGAAAATCTGTGAGACTCTTATCTCTAATTCACCACAAAAAGCTGAAACTAGAGCTGTGGCTCAAGTGGTAGAATGCTAGCTTTTAGCACAAAAGCTCAGGAACAGCACCCAGGCCCCGAGTTGAAGCCCTAGGACCAGAAAAGAAAAGTCAGTGCACAGAAAAGGTTGGAAGGGTGTCTCACCCTTCCACCTGCCTAGTAAGATCATGGCCTTCACTTCAAACCCCAGAACAACCCATAAGTAAAGAGCAAGAAAGAAAAGGAAGGGAGGCAAAGATGGGAGAGAGAGAGATAAATAAAATGAAAGAGAAAGGAAGGAAGACATAAAGAAGGGAGGAAGGGAGAAAGGGAAGGAAGGGAATGCTTTTTAAAAGGAAAGAAGCTGGAGAAGCTGGTCGGGAACACATTATCTCTGAGGACACATTAGTAAGAGAGAACATGCCCCCCACCCCAGATAATTCCAGAAGATAATGGAGTTGTATCTTCAGTGCAGACCTTGGGTTCTATATCCATCAAAATTTGAAGCAAGAGGCTGGAGGCAAGGCTCCATTGATAGACTGCCAGCCAATAAGCGAAAGCGTCAGGTACCGAGTTTGCATCCCAGTCTGGGACCTTAAGGGGAAAAAAAAGAGCAAAGAAAAACTAAGATATTGTCAGGCCATGAAAAGCAAAGACTATCTCCAGCTGATGGATTACTAAGAGAAAAGCCAGGTATCTCAGACAGGAAAATATTTCCAGGAAGAAGCAGAGATGGGGGCGGGGGCGGGAATAAGATGAACATCAGAAAAAGAAGAAAGATGCCAAAATAGAAGTGAGCCTTAGCTGGATAAATCAATAATAGCAATGCTTGGTAAGATTTAAATAAAGACACAATTGAAATGCACAGGAAGCAATGTGCATAAAGTAAGGGGTGAATGACACCCTAATCTTGGGTAGGAACAGATTAGGATATTTATCCATATTCGGGCTAATAAGTCAGTGACGTATGCAGTGACCTCTGGGAGTAATGATTAAAATTAGTAAAAAGAAGATGTAAGAAACTTTCTAACCCAGGAGAAAGAGGGCAAACAATTAAAAACAGCAACTTATCTAGGGCACCAATGGCTCACACCTGTTTTCCTAGCTACTTGAGAGGCTGAGATCTGTGGGCCACAGTTCAAAGCCAGCCCGGGCAGAAAAGTCCATGAGACACTTATCTCCAATTAACCACCAATAAGTTGGTAATGGAGCTCTGGCTCAAGAAGTAGCCCTCTAGCCTTGAGTGAAATATCTAGACAGCATCTAAGCCCTGAGTTCAAGCCCAAGTATCAACATACACATCACACACACACACACACACACACACACACACACACACACACACACACACACACACTCCCTTCCTCACTCTCCCTTCCTCACTCCTGGATGTCCCTTGTGGCTGCTGCTCAGCTTCCCACCTCCAGGCTGCAGAGGGAAAGTGGAATTGGCTGGACTAGGCAGGATGACTCCCTCCCACAGCAAGAAAATAGTCTGTTAGAAAGGGAAGCAGGGAAGAGACAGTGCCCTCTGCAGATCAGAAAACAGAAGGTCGGACAATGGCCAAGTCAACAGTACCCAGGCCTTCCCAGCAACCTTAGCCCTTCCCTACTCTGTGGGAATGACTGGGCAAGGAGGGCATGCTAATCTTATCCGTGTTGTTCCAGTCTTAGGATTTGTTCCAGTTTTAGGATATATCTGCTCACAAAGTGAAATTAAGCTGCGTGCCCGGGGCTCAGGCCTGTAATCCTAACTACTCAGGAGGCTGAAGATCCCAGTTGGAAGCAAACTCTGGGCAGGAAAGTCTGAGAGACACTTATCTCTAATTAATCACCCCAAAGCTAGAAGTGGAGTTGTAGCTCAAGTGGTAGAGCACTAGTCTTGAGCAAAATGAGCTCAGGGACAATGTCGATGCCCTGAGTTCAAGCCCCAAGTCTGACACAAAAATAAAAATAATAAATAAATATTCCCTTAGATACTTTGTTTCTAGAAGATGCTTTGTTCCAACTTGAACTGCTCATTTCCAAATCATAGTAGGGAAAACATGCACATAGACATGCACATAGATAAATAGGTAGATGATAGACAAACCCCCATTAGCAGACTCTGCATCTGTGGATCCCATGGATTCCAGACAGAAAACATTCCAGAAGAAGCAATGCTCATATCTGCACTGCGCTTGGACAGATGATTTTTCATTGTCCTTCTCTACCCAATACAGTACAATAGCTACTCACAGGACACCCACTGGATGTGTGAAAGGACTTGACACAGGGAAAGACGTGTGTTCTATGGAGTCATATGCAAATGCGCCACTTTATAGAAGGGATTTGATCATCTTGGATCTTAGAGTCCTCCAAGGGTCCTGGAGTCTGTCCCCAGTGGACACCAAGGATGGTTGAAAGTTTACATAGAGACAGGGATGCCTGTAAGCAAGGACTGCTGTGGCGTGGGGTGCCCTCAGGGAGAGAAGGGTGCCATCAGATGAGAGAATGGGGCCTGACCTGTCACACTATAACAAGAAAAATGAGGCAAGACTGGATGCAGGCTGTGCAAATGGAGTGGACTATGGCTCGGGTGAGTGGAAGATGTTGGGCCATTTATTTTGAACAAAAACACAGGAAGAGAAGGGTGGGAGGTACATTCTCTGTTTGCTGTGGGCCTGTTCCTCTCTGAACCTGTCAGCTCCCAAGGCAGAGCTCAGAAGAAAGTCGAGGTCCTGGCTGGGCAGTGTTGCCTGAAATCTACCTAGACAGGAGCCTGAGACTAGAGGATCACATTCCGACATCTGCCAGGGCAAAAGCACAAGACCCTATCTGAGAAACAGGGCAGACAGTGGCGGGGGGGGGGGGGGCCTTCAGGGAGGAGCTCTGATAGCAGAGGGCCTGCTTAGTAAGCTACAAGCCCTGGGTTCAAAAAACTCCAGGTCCCCAACAAAGAGGGATGGCTATCCCATGTGTGAGGACAGGCCAGGTGAGCTTATGAGCTCCAGGGCCTATGTAGAGAGAGGGAAGGAAGCTGGCCGCCTCACAGGCTCACACGGAAACACAGAGCCAGGTGAGGAGGAAGCAGAACCAGGGCCCCTCAGCAGGCACCTGCAGCCACACTTGCTCCTTGCGCTGGACCACAGTGTCAGAGAACCGCACTCTGTGAAAGCTGGGCAGAGTTCTGGGGCCCTGGGAACCGGGGACAGGCTGGGACCTCATTTCTTCCCTGAGCCCCATGTGTTTGCCACATGGTTTCTCTGGGCTCTGAGAAAGTTCTTGGCCAGCAAATCTATGCTCAGGCAAACCCTGTGTATTGGGAAAATGTTCTGGAAGCCTGGTCAAGGGTTAAAAAAAAAAAAAAAGATGTACCACCACTCACTGCCAGGGAAAACCTGCACAAGGAGAGACCCCCCCCACACACACACACACCTGGTCATCTGCAGCCAGGCTGAGTACTGTGAGCCACTCCTGCTGTAACAGCCTTCCATCCATTGCCAGCTTTCCAGACCCTAAACAGCCACTATGCCAAAAGGCTTTGCTGCAACTCAGGTAGCAACCCACCGACCCTTCTGGGCTTTAGTGAAAAAGCTTCTTCCGCCGCACCACGGGAGCACAGCCATTTGGTTTAAAATCTTCATAAAAGCAGCAATGTTCATTTCCTATATTGGGTTGTATTTCCTAATTACTGTCCCAAAGGAAAAGCCTAGGGAGGAATGGAAGAAAGGGAGAAGCTAGCCACCCTCCCTTCATTGGTACATTTAAATAAAGTGTGATTAAAAAGCACATCCCGTGCATTTCCTCAACACTCACCTTCCTTTCTGTGACCATCTCTCATGATCACAAAATGGAATTGCTTGGAGAGAAAGAAAAAAAATTATGAGTTCATCTTGAAAGTAATTGCCACTTATTTTGCTTCGAAGGGAAGCTCTTGATGATGACATCAGACTGAACGACATCCTGTTTTGATGCTAACTAATATTTGCCCCTAATACTAAGCATAAATAAGTAGGAATTTCTCCTGAGACATCACAGATATTACATCTTTAATGGGACCTAATAGTCAGAAGCAAGCCAAGGACCCTGCTGTGGGATTATAATTATGTATGCTCATTTCTACCTCCCCCTTTTAAATTTTACAAACAGAGAGAAGCACTAGAAGCCATTAAGCTTTCTTCAGAAACATGAGGTAAAAATAAAACTAGCGCATATGCAATCTCCATCATCCCTTCTAGAATGTTCCTTCCTTTCAGTAAGTAGCTCATGCCACTAGCTGGGCAGAAGCTGGGCAGCTGGAGGAAGTCACATGCCCACCAAGTTCCTTCTTGCTCTCTTCCAAGATGTGTTTCACACCCCCCCAAATCTCTCTTGCTTTGGCCCACTGATCTGTATAGGAAAAGGAATCATACTTTTATCTAGGAATTATGGAGTCGCTGTGTGTGTGCGAGTGTACCTGGTGGTATGAATGAAAAATCATCTCTAAGGACACCCCCCAGGTCACCTGCAGGACCCTAAGTAAGATGTTACTCAGAGAAGAGAGCTGGAAGCTGGTGGCTCATACCTGTCAACCCAGCTACTCAGGAGGCTGAGATCAGAGGATCATGGTTTGAAGACAGCCTGAGCAGGAAAATCAGTGAGACTTGTATCTTCAAGTAACAGTCTTTTATTTTTTGTCAGTTGTGGGGTTTGAACTCTTGGCCTAGGCACTGCCCCTGAGCTCTTCAGCTCAAGGCTAGCATTCTACCATTTGAGTCACAGATTCACTTCTAGCTGTTCGGTGGTTCATTGGAGTCTCACTGACTCCTGCACAGGCTGGCTTTGAACTGTGATCCTAGATCTCAGTCTCCTGAGTAGTTAGGATTACAGGTATGAGCCACTGGCACCTGGCCCATAAAATTTCTATAAAAAGTCAGAAGTGGAGGTGTGGCTCCAGTGATAGAGCACCTGCTTTGAGTGAAAAAGCAAAGGGAGTTCAAGCTCCAGTACTGGCACACACGTACACACACACACACACATACACACACACTTCTCATTCAGGTTTCTAGCCCAGGTCTACCTTTTGGCTCTGTCCAAGGCTGAAAAGCCTGGTGAATGGAAAACAGTGGCTGCAGATTCAACCTGGGGCAGAAATAGCCAAGCACACAGCTAGGCCTTTTTCATGTACATAGGTGTGACCAGCCCTGGGGCTTGAACTCAGGGCCTAGATGCTGTCTCTGAGTTTTTAGGCTCAAGGCTAGCACCCTGTTCTACCACTTTGAGTCACAGCTCCACTTCCAGCTTCTTTCTTGGGAGGTGGGAGACTGGTGATAGGAGTCACACAGACTTTCCTGCCCAGATTGGCTTTCAACAAATAATCCTCAGGTCTCTGCCCCCTGAGTAATTAGCATAACAGGCATGAACCACCAGCGCGTGACTTAAAAAATGACTTCTTTATCCCTATTTTGTTCCCCAGAGGAGCTTATGCCTTCTGGTCCTGTGGAATTCCAGATTCCAAAGGAATCCATATCAGGTCCTGGGTTTCAGCATCATGTGTAAGAGTTATTGAAACAGGTAGCCGATGAGCAAGAAAACCACATGATATTCAGGGAAGAAAGACGAGTTTATTCCAGAACTGCTAGGCTATGGCTGAGATCACACCTGGTTAGATAAAGGCTGAACCTCTGGACCATGCCTTATCTAGGACAGGGTCAGGGAGGTGTGGCCAGGTTGATTGGGTTGTGACCTGGAAAAGGGAGAGGTAATTGCCTTCAGTTACTTAGGTAATGCATGTACTGGGCAGAGACTTAGACAAGAGTGGGAGACGCCTTCTGGCCTTCCTGGGTGGATGGATCTTACAATTAGGACCTCATCTGTGCTTCACTGGTTTTTCTCTGGTCCCTCATCACACTAATAGCTCTGGCTAACAGATTCATTGGCACCTGCCTTCAAGGTGATTGATATTCTTATTCTACACTAGGTGTGGAAGACTTGGGGAGGCATTGGTGGTCCGTGGTGAAGGCACACTGAGCAGGGAGGGCGAGGGGATTCACAGAGGGACCCAGTAAAGGAGAAGAGTAAGGAGTTCACTTCTTTTGGTGCTTGAACTCAGGGCCTGTGCCCTGTCCCTGAGCTTTTGTGCTCAAGGCCTGCATTCTATCAGTTGAGCCACAGCTCCACTTCTGGCTTTTTGGTGGTTTATTGGAGATAAGAGTCGCATGGCTTTCCTGCCCAGGCTGGCTTTGAGCTATGATCCTCAGATCTCGGCTCTGGAGTAGCTAAGTTCACAGGCATGAGCCACCGGCGCCCAGCCGGAGTTCATGTTGGAACATCCCCTTTGGCTGAATGTCTATGATTTTTACTGAGTGGTGGAACATTTGCCTAGCATGATGAAGGCCCTGGGTTCTACACGATGAAGGCCCTGGGCTCCATCTGCACCACCACAAACAAGAATAGACACTCAAGGATGGGTGGGCCCAAGACTGGTCTTGCAAACACTGTGTAAACCAACCAGCAATCACAATAGGGTTGTTAGGGAGGAAAAGAAGGAAGAATGAAAACTAGAAGGAGACACAAAAGCTAGGCTTTTTTAGAGTCTTGTCCAGCCCTAGTAAATGACTGCCACACTTCTAGACACCTTGAAGACTTCATGGGTTGCCATAGTATTTAAGAAGGTCATAGGGAATGTTACAGAGCATGGATTGGAAAGAATGAGCTAGAGGTGGGCACAGTGCAGGTGAGTAAGGAGCTCCAGGTCTCCCTTCCTGTGGGCATGGCCACAGTGTGAAGGGCAAGTAGAATGAGATCAGAAGATGATTTCTATCAAGAGAGCCTCAGACTGTAGGCGGAGAGGCCGTCTTCCAGGGGCAGACATCACCCAGGGGCCAAAGGCCAGTCCGGACAGTGTCTTTCTGCTGAGCTCTGACTTCTCTTGCGCCATCTGTTGCATGTGCCATTTTGCCCCCATTGTTTTTACTGCTTTTGTAGCTAAGTAAAGTTTAGTCCTTTTTTTTTTCTTAGTTACTGGAATTTGTTTTTAAATATGGGCAAATGCCAAAGAACAAACAACAACAAAAAATCCCCATTTACCCTAACCTAGCCATTTTGACTATTTTGATACAGTTCTTCACTTAAAGTCTGCTCTTAAGATTTGTTTACTATCTTTAAGTAGTTGTAAAAAGGGATTTCGATTCAACATGTCAGTTTGTGAGTTCAATACATCTTGATCAATGTCACCCCTTCCATCATACTCCATCTCTCCCAATCCACCCAGCCCCTCAAGTTACCTGGCTCCATTTTCACATAGGTAACATTGAATATTATGACTGCATTCACTCATCCTCCCCTTAACCTCCTCCCCTCCCCATAACACATGCTTCAGTTTCCTGCTGTCCATCTTGATAAACTGTAAGTTAATTGTTCAAAGGACTTACACCACTGCATTTCTTCCCTGCATATACTACACTTTAATATTTTATGTGTATATGCAGATGACCCTGTATATGTTTTAATATGTGTTTGTGATTTAGATATTATTTCCACATATGAGAATAAATATGCATCTTTGGTCTATCTGAGTCTTCACTGAACATCATTTTTTCCAGATCCATCCATTTTCCTGCAAATGACACAAAAAAGTATGTTTTCGTATACATTTTAAAATTTCACAACATACATATGATATATATCATATACTTATGACATATATATTAGACATATATAGTATATATTACACACATATACATACTTTTCCAACTTGAGAATATTTTAGCTAAAATTAAAGCCTTTACCCTTGTCTCAATCCAGTAGCTGTTTCTGATATGAATTTTGTGTTGTCTCCAACTCATTTTAGATCACTTATGCACTCTGTCCACCAGATCCATGGGTTCTACATCCGAACATTTCACCAACCACAGGTGGGAAATATTTGAGCAAAAATGCATATGGAACAAAATGCACAGACTTTTTGTCTTTATTCCCTACACATGCACTCTAGTAACTATTTACAAATTACTCACAAAGTATCAATTATTATAATCATCTAGATATAAAGCATACTGAACACGTGGGGAACTTTATATCAACAGGACATTTCATACAGGGACTTGCACATTGCCAGTGGGGGTGTGCGGGATGTAGAGTTATAGAGCAGGATTTCAAAAGACACTGAGGGATGAGTGTTGTTAGGTATGTGTGCGTGTGTGTACATATACATATATGTGTACACATGCACACATACACAAGTTTTGTACACATACATATATGTACACACATACATATGCATGTATACATGCATATACATTCATCAATAGGAAATAAATAGCATCATCTGGTACATTATATATTTATAACTGGCATGCAAATCAGTCTTTTTCTACCTTAGTTCTCACTCCACTTTAGGCTTGTGAGACTTACCCGTTGAATCAAGCAGATTCCAATGTATGCTTTTGATCTCTGTACCATATACAAGGAAAGGTTGCACTTCATTCATCTGTTCCTGCCCATGCTGCCTACAGTGTGCCACAGCTGACTACCACACATCCAGCCCCTGTGACTTTCCAGGGCTGCTCTTCTCTCCTGCTTTCTGCCATATCATTTCTGTCTTCCAAGCTGTGCATACCACTGCCCCGAGAAAGACGATGGCACCACAGAAGCCAGCACTAATTGAAGGTATTGAGTGACACAGCCCACTCCACGGACTCTGTGAAGGACTTCCCCGGCCAAGCACATTCTTGACATAACTTCTTTTACTGTGCTCCTAGGAGAAGTTAGTCAAGGGCTGTCTGTGAAATGAGACAGAAAATATCTTCCATGAAGAACATGACCTTTGGCCTCTGTTTAAGCGCTGATACTGGCATGGATAGCTCTTATGTGTTTATATTTTGATTACTTACAATAGTCTTGTAATATTACACCAAGGGTGGGAAGAAAGAAAACATCAATCGTGTTGCACTAACAAATCACCATTTTGTCATCTCAAGACAGGGAATTAAATCATGGTTGGCAGACACAAAACAAATATACATATTTGTGGGGTAGATGGTGTCATTTCATTTCTGTACATAACACAAAAAGATCAGATTAAGGTCCTTAGCATATTTGTCACCTCAGACAGACATACATTGCTTCTTCATGTTAGGACATTGGAAATCCTCTCTGCTAACCACTACGAAAGGTTTGTTTCACCATTGACACCCATCGTAGATGGCAGCAAGTCCACTGGGTAAGAGGATGGCAAGGACTGCCATGGTAATAGAAGCTGAAGTCTATCAAGCCTACTGACCACTCATCACTTAGATGACCCCAAACACCATGCTCCTTCGAACACCACGCAATAAGGACAGCACAGCTCCAGCCACTAACAAAGTAAAACCGAGTCTACCCAGGAGCCAAGGACCATAGGTCCAGAGCCTGGATAGAGAAGTCTACTGGTATCTTACGTGCACCACCACTTCCAATTTCCCACCTGTGGAGATAGAGTCTCTTGGGTTTCCTGCATGGGCTGGCCCAACACTTCAATCTTCCCCATCCCATCCCTGGTTAGGATGATGGTAGGCATGCACCCCTGTAAGCTAGAAAGGGGTTTCATAAACTTCTCTGCTTAAGCTAGCCTCTGATCACAGTCCTCCCCACCTGAGTCTGCCAGCTAATAAAGTTAACTTCAACTTTTAACTCGCCTGACTATTGTGCTTTGATGGATTCCTTTCCAGTCTTAGGCTCAGTGCACACAGTACATGCCACTCAAATCTTACCCATTCTGCTTTTTATACTTCCAGAGTTGTCTGAATTTTCTTTGCAGTGGTTGTATATCAGCCAGACAATAAATCCAATCATCTTCTCGCTGACCTTATAGCTTACTCTTACAACTCACTCAAATTGTACAATGCTCTTCCCTATTTGTAATCTTCCCCCCCAGAAAGATTTCCAGGTGTGGGGATTCTGAATCACAGACATTATCTCATTTATGCATCTTGAAACCTTTTGCCAAATGACTTTCCAGAAAGTTGTGCCGATTTACACCATATGCGACTCGCCGTTGGGAGATGGCATTAATTTTTCAGCGGGTGCTGGGTTGTGTGTTGTAAGCATCTTTCTGATTCCTCTTCCCTGGCTTGTTCTGCCTCATGCTTCTTCTGGGGGTTCATGCACTTCCGAATCCGCACGTGCTCTTAAGAGTAATGAAGATGTTACATCTCATGCCACGTGTGCCTCCAATGAGTTCCTTGAGATATTCACTTCAAATGAAAGGAGAATGTGTAGTGATATTCTAGGAAGCCTACTGCCCCTCACGTCCCAGGGACAGCTCTGTGTCCTGTGAGACATTATTTGCTCACAAACAAAGCTCTTACATTTAGCCAGGACATAAAAGATCATGGAAGGACTTTCTCTTGAGATAATTTTCCAGAGATGACTGAATAGACTAAAGCCCCTGGATAGGACTTCAGGACTGAAGTCAGTAGCTCTGTGTGTGTGTGTGTGTGTGTGTGTGTGTGTGTGTGTGTGTGTGTGTGTACTAGGGTTTGAATTCAAGGCCTGGGAGCTATCCCTGAGCTTTTTTGCTCAGAGCTGGCGTTCTACCACTTTCGTTATGGCTGCACTTCTAGCTTTTTGGTGGTCAATTGGAACCCAGAGTCTCACCAATTATCCTGCCTTGGTTGGCTCAAACCCAAATCCTTTTATCTCAGCCTCCTAAGTAGCTAGGATTACAGGCACAAGCCAGCAGCACTCCGCCTTTCCCATTTCTTATACATGCATTGCTAATAGGCCGCAGTGCACTCACCCATGGGTGGCAAACTCCATGGTAGGGAGGGGAAAGGGGGAAGACAGTGGGGTGTCCCCTGTGGGGTGCCTGGAAGGGCAGATGGGGTATACTGCCTCCACCCTCTCCAACTCCCCCACCAACCACAGGAGAGGTGGTCTTCTGCCTTGGATCATTGCAAGCTGGCTCTGGTGAGAGCCCACTGAGTAGCCTGTGAAAAGCTCTCTGGGCACCCAGGGTATTTCGGGTGGGGACTCCCACTGTGGCAGTTCTACAATGGCCACTGTGTTCATTCAGACCTGTCTCCAGGGACACTCAGGAGGGTGTGTGTGTGTGTGTGTGTGTGTGTGTGTGTGTGTGTTGTGATGGTACAGGGACTTGAACTTAAGGGCTTCAAACCTCCATTGGCTTTTTTGCTCAAGGCTTGTGCTCTACCATTTGAATCACACCTTTTTTTCTGGCTTTTTGACAGTTAATAAGGACCTGTCAGATTTGTCTGTCCAGGCTGGCTTGGAACCACCATCCTCAGATCTGAGCCTCCTGAGTAGCCAGGATTACAGGCGTGAGCCACTTGTGCCCAGCAGCAGTGTTTTGTGAGTATTTTTAGTTGGTAGCACATGAGGTACAGCTGAGTAGGCGAAACTTATGTGTCTTGCTTCTTTCTTCAGATCTCCTTTCTCCTGCTCTACCCTCCCTTTCTGGGAGCAGGGTGTGTCAGCCAGTGCATCCATCTATTTTGTTGGACATGCTTTATTTTACACTCACATTTGCATCTTGTCTAGGGCTGCCTGCCTCTGAGCTACAACGGAGAGATGAGTAGCCATGACAGGAAAATCAAATGGCCCCAAATCTTCAATTATTTATCATCTGACCCTTTAAGATAATGAGTGCCAATCTGGGGCTCTAAATCTCCCTTAACATTATCTCCACTTTTAAATTTTCTCAGTGTGCCAGCTGTCTTTAATTATGGAGAGCAATTTACTATTGTCTAGTTCTACTTTAGATTTACATACTCAAACCAGTCTTGAAGTGAAGCCTATGAAAGTTTGTAGATGCACCAAGGAAAGGTCTTCCAGAGAGCATACACAGGCTTGTTCATTTGTTTTTTGCTAGTACAGGGCTTGAGTTAGGCCTTTTGCTTGTTAGGCAGGTACTTTGTCGCTGGAGCCTTTTGTTCATTTAGTCCTTTTTCCAATACAAACCAGAATTGAGTTCATTCCATGATCACCAGGCTGGCTAGAAACTCAGCTTATTACAAGTATTGGGGAGGCTGTGGGGAAATGGAACCCTATACTGTGATGAGACTAGAAAACAGACTGACAGTTCATCAAATGACTAAAAAAAAAAACCAGAAGCCCATGACTCACAACTGTAATCCTAGCTATTCAGGAGGTTGAGATCTGAGAATTGTGGTTCACAGTCAGCCCAGGCAGGAAAGTCTGTGAGATTCTTGTCTCCAATGAACCACCAAAAGTCCAGAAGTAAATCTGTGGCTCAATTGGTAGAGTACTAGCATTGAGGGGGGGAAAAAAGCTTGAGGAAAGTACCCAGGCTCTGAGTTCAAACCCCAGGACTAGCCCTGTGCACACACATGCACACACACACACACACACACACACACACACACACAACATGATTCAACAAAGAGAGATCAAGTGAGCTTACAATTCCACTCTGAGCTGTAAACCCAAGAGAAATAAAGTCATATTCACCCCCCCAAAAAAAACAGCCAAACAACTGTGTGAAAATGCTCACAGCAAGTCAAACAGTTGAATGCACAATAATCAAAAAGATGAAGCAACCCAAACGTCCATCACCTAATGAGTGGATAGAATCTAGTAAATTCATATAATAGAATATTATGCAGCCATGAAATATCAAGACCTATTCTTATAATGAGTCCTGTGGTCATCCTATAGGTTGGCCCTGACCACTTTCCTTGTCACAAGGCTTCTAGTTCTGGAAGTCCAGAAACTACAATTCTCAGATTCCTTTGCAGATGAGAGTTTCCCTGGAGACGGCATCCATCTAGCAGGCATAATTTCTTCAGGACTTGGAAAGTGAAGGGAAATAACAGGGGCCCTGGCCACACGGCAGGACATGATGTCTTCCAGAAAGCTTGATGGCAGAAGCAGTGGACACTTCTCAGCAGTGAAGTGGAACGCTGATTGCCTGGATGGCATGGGTGTCAATTGATGGGTGGTGGCTGCCATGCTATTTGGCTTGCACAGTTCTGTGTGTGCTCAGCCAATTTTCCTGGCTGTGTGTGGCCGCCAAGTTCATTCTCTGGTCCCCCTGGAGATCTGTGAGCAAACTAATATGATTTTTAAATCTCTTTTCTGATTAAACTAACTTGTACAGATTTTGTTGTTTGCTAGTAAAAATTCTGTCCAACACAGGTGGGGAGCCCAGGGCATGAAGAGTTCCTGGAGATAAAAGTACTGTAAAAAGATTATCCTCTTTAAACATGTTCCCTGAATATAGGCCAAGTGAATTTCCAAGCATCTTGCTGAGATTGTGAAGAAGAGATCTCAAAAGTTTCTAGAGGGGAAAGGATGGTAAATGGAAATTAATTATAAACTTCCTGCTATTACAAATTTATAATGCGTAAGAGGCCAACACTTTGGTCTTTATTTAGTATGTTGTCTTTGTTTTATTGTATTGAATATTAAAAAATATAGATGTATAAGTGCTTCATGGGTTCATTTATGACCCTAGTCCTCACCTCTATTTCTTCTTCAAAGCATCTCAACAATAGAATTTCAAGGAAACTACCCGCCATTGGGGCCAAGCGGAGTCCAAGCTATACATTGTCAAGATGACATGCTCAGTGATTTGTGAAGCCTGGATTGATCATTGAAGCCTTTGTCTTAAGCAGCAATGAGGGGAATGGATCTGAAGAGGCTAAACTTCTTCCCAGCCATAGCATTTTACAAATCTATAGATAAAATTTCTAAGCCACTAAAGTCTTATTTTCCATTCAGACTGGCAAGCTCTGGACTGGCCAGGATATCACTCTGAGTAACAAGATGTCTAACACCTAAGGTCCTGGTAAGAGCCCCAGAGAGGGACACAAACTGGTGGGACATGCCAACAGTCTTGAGGCTAAAGCCTGAAGATCAAGGTATGAAGTTAGCCAGGTAGAGCCTTCCAAACCGGTGCTCATTGCTTCATCTTTCAATGGCCATGAGCCCTGAGTGTAAGGCCCTTGGGCATCATGTCCCCTTCTCTGGTGATCTACACACAGATCAGCAGATAACTGGGAACAGAAATCTGACAATGGCTTGTAGGTAACTCCGACCTGAGCTCAAGCCACCATGCTGGTCATCCTGGACAGTCACTGACCTCCTCTAACCCCAGTAACCACATTTCCAGGCCTGAAAGGATGGTCTCAATGTCCACTGCCAGCTCCAGAGTGCTGGAAGAATTAACTAATAAATGATTGGGAAGCACTCGGCGAATGTGAAGTGCTATATAAATGCTTAATAGTCACAACCGCACAGGCAGGCCTCCCAGGCTGCTTTTGAGCTCTGTGGTCCCTGTGTAATGATACTGAGCCCCAGAAAGTGCTTTACAAATAGTAAATAATTCATCCTCAGGGCACCCCTGGGAAGCCAGAAAGCATTCCTCCCACTTGAGGGATGCTGGAGATCCAATATTTGTGAGGGCTGCGCAGCCAGGAGGCCCTGCTAAGCCAAGTCTGGACCCCCGTGGCCTCCTGGTTGGCCAAGCCAGGGCCCAGCTGCGGAAAGCTGCTAAGGACTGGGTGTGGGGCAAGGCTGCAGGGCGGGAGCAAACTCCCTGTAGTTCTGGTCAGGCGTTTGGAGCTGTGAGCTGTGGCTTGGAAGAGTGAGAGGCCCAAGAAAATGAATAAATAGAACCTGGAAATGGTTTCCTGCTATCCAGGTACTTGGCTGGATGTTTTGATCTTGGAAAGGGCAGAAGCAGAGATGATAAGATTGCCTGTAGGGAGAAGACTCTGGATTCAGCCACCACTGAGTAAGGTCCAGGGGTTCCCTCCCTCTGGGGGACAGACCTGAATGTTCCCATCTAGAAGGAAGTCCCTCGTCATTGGGGATTGCAGCCTGATGCTGGCCACCGAGGCAGGGATGACAGGAGAGGCTCTCTTCTCCCAGTGTTGGGGTGGGAGGACTCCCACAGAGAGACTGCTGTGCACCTGCCAGGGCCTGAGAACTGGGCTGCCCAGAGTAGCAAAGAACCAGCCAGGAAGGGCCACATTAGAAGACTCCATATTCCAGAGGCCTAACCACAAAGCCCCAGGGGCAGGCACTCTGGAACTCTGGGTCTCAGTTCGGATGCTCTCCCTCTTCAGAAGCCCGAGAAAGACTCAGAACTCTGGAACTCTGCCTGTGTTCCTTCTCTCTGAAAAATGGGGACTACAGAATCTATCTACTGGCCTCTCATAAATATTGGATATCATGAAGCTTTTTATCAGCTTACTAAGAAGCAGCCAAGAGCTGAGTGTTGGTGGCTCACACTCATAATCCCAGCTACTCAGGAGGATGAGATATGAGGATTGTGGTTTAAGAAGCCAGCCTAGACAGACAAATCTGAGAGATTCTTTCCTCTGATGATCCAGGCAAAAGCTGGAACTGGATCATGTGACAAAGCACCAGCTTTGAATGAAAAAAAGTGGAGCTAAATCACAAGACCCTGAGTTCAAGCCTCAGTACTAGCAGGGGGGAGGAGGGAGGAGGAGGGAGGAGGAGGAGGAGGAGGAGGAGGAGGAGGAGGAGGAGGAGGAGGAGGAGGAGGAGGAGGAGGAGGAGGAAAACAACTACAGCCTGTGGATGTCAGACACAGTGAAGCTGGGCATGCTGTTGATGCAGACAAGCAATCTTAGGAGACATGAGGGGAAGTTGGCATCTTCAAAGTGTGGCCCTGCGTTAATTGAACATATTCATAAGTGGCTCCCCTATCAACTCACTGTGAGACACAGGGCAGGAAGAATTTCTCAGCTTTGCTCTCAGTGATAAAATGAGGATAACCAGAGCTGCCAGGCTGCCACCCACATGGAGGCAGAGGCCCTGCACACTGGTGGGCCCGAGTCATGGTGCCCCAGGACTGGGGCAGCACCTTGTGCATGGGTGGTACCTGTGCCTCTTCTCAGGCCTAGCATAGCGTTTGGCACTGCTGACAGGGCAGCAACCCCAAGTCCTCAGGCCCTGGCATTTTTCTTGCTGCGTTCTCTTGTCCAGTGGGACGGGAAGGGAGCTGCTATGTTCCCTTTGGTCTGTGGCTTACCCACATGGACCTGAGGACCGCGAAGGTCAGATCAGCAAACTTAAGCCACGGAGTTGCTTGACGATAGCCATGCCAGCTGGTTGCCTGTCACCACCACGAGCTCAGGGTTCCTTCTGCTCTGCCCTGCTATCAGGAAGAGACTGGGAGGCATGCTGAGCTCACAAGGAGGAGGTGCAGACTAAAGGAAGGGGCTGCTGCTCTGCCCCAATACAGTCGGGCATGTAAAGACCAGATGGGGCCATAGGCCATAGCCGGCTCTCCTCCCTGGAGTCAGGAAAGAAATCACAGCATCATTGTATCCTTTATGGAACAAAAAGGCATAAGGTAAAAAAAATTATTGAACTGTCCAGGAGAGCAGAATACATTGACTACATGTTCACTGAATGGTTTATATGCCTCCGTTCCTGGCTGGGTGGGCCTAGCTTTCAGGAATAGCAAAGCCCATAGACACCAAGGAACTGAGCCCAAAGCAAGCAGATAGGTCATGCAAGGTCATACAAGGTTACCCAAGGTGGTAAGAGTGCTGGAGATTTCATAGGATGCCCTGCCATAGAAAAACCTGGTTTATAAGCAATCACAGAAAATAATAAAGGAAATGAACCATTCCTGGCAAATACAACCCATTCGCAAATCTTTCCATCCAGAGTAATAAAGCATCTGGAACCCTAAAACATTGAAAGGAAATGGGTGCTGGTGGTTTGTGCCTGTAATCATAGCTACTTAGGAGGCTGAGAGTCAGGATGGTGAGTTCAGGGGATTTGAAGCCAATTAACTCCAATTAACTTGCAAAAATCCAAGCTGGAGGTATGGCCCAAGTGGTACAGTGCCCTCCTAGCAAACAAGAGATCCTGAGCCCAAAGCCTTGTACTTAAAAAAAAAAAAAAAAAGCTAGGTGAGAGGAGCTGTTCAGGAGGCTGAGATCTAGATGATCAAAGTTTTAAGACAATCCATGCAGAAAAGTTTGTCAAATTCTGTCTCTAATTAACCAGCAAAGAAGTCTAGACTGAGGTGCAGCTCAAGTGGTAGAGTACCCACCAAGCAAGCCTTAGACCCTGTATTCAAACCTCAGTTATTAAAAAAAAAAACCTTAAAAATAAAAATCCTAAAAGGACCAGGACCATGAAAATAAATAAGTAGAAAACTATTACTGGTATAGGTTTAGACATACATCCTTCAACCACTAAGAATAAAAAGGGACATAGAGCTGGGTGCCGATGGCTCATGCCTATAATCCTAGTTACCCAGGAGGCCAAGATCTGAGGATTGTGGCTTGAAGCCAGACCAGGCAGAAAAGTCTGTGAGACTCTTATCTCCAATTAATTAATCACAGAAAAAGCCAAAAGTGGCACTGTGGCTCAAGTGGGAGATTGCTAGCCTTGGGCAAAAGGAGCTCAAGGACAGTGCCTAGGCCCAGATAGAGTTCAAGCCTCAAGACCAGCAGAGAGAGAGAGAGAGAGAGAGAGAGAGAGAGAGAGAGAGAGAGAATCATAATTAAAAGAGTGACTCAACATGTAGAATTTTTAGACTTGTATTCTACAGGGAATATAATCTTACTTTTCCAACATCCTGGAACATTTATATAAGTGACACAACAATTTAAAAGACAGAGATGATATATTCAAGACTCTAAAACAAAGTATAGTAAAAGGAGAAACTAAAACTTGAGTGAGAATTGTTACAACACTGGTGGGGGTTCTCTTGACTAGCTTTTGAGGGCAAATTTGTAATGACAGAATCTTGGGGTGGGACTCCCACATGACATAAAACTGAATTTCCAAGAACTAGATAGGTGGCCTGAAGTGGTAGCAGAAACAAGTTTGCAATATGAAGTTCTTTTGTTATATAATTTTTAAATGAAAGTTAATCAAGATCATGATAACAGACAAAAAGCCAAAGTAGAGCTGAAACACTGGCAATAAAAGCAAAAGTTAAGGCTATAAGCAAAACAAACCAAGCAGAAGATGCCTCTGCTCTGAGAAGGACTAATAGAATCTTCCTCTAACCACTGTTGGCTATTCCCGGATAGGAATGGAGCTGGGTGGAAAGCATGGTGAGTCAGAAAATAATTAATGCCAGGTCAAATAAATTCTACTGGAGGATGGATGATATACTGAGCCACTCTATTCACTTTCTTAAATGAACCTCAACCTGCATAAAAATCTGACCAAGGATGGGAGCTGTGGCTTATACCTGCAATCCTCTTAAAAGACTGAAATCCAAATGATCACAGTTCAAAATCAGCCTAGGCAGAAAAGCCCAGGGGACTCTATCTCCAAAATAATTTCCAAAAAGCCAGACTAGAGGCATGGTTCAAGTGGTAGAGTGCCAGCTGAGCAAGCAAGCCCAGCAAGCATAAGATCCTGAGTTCAAACTGTAGGATCAGAAAAAAAAACAACAAGAGAACACCTGCAGACCAACTTTAGCATCATTTGTAAAGATAAAAGCAAAACTCAAGACCAGCTTTATGCTCATGGCCCACAAGAAGGACCTGGGCTTGGTTTAATCTCTCCTAGCACCAGAGATAATTTTATTATTAATTATTAATTTAATTGTTAATTATTATTTAACCCTGTTAATTATTAAATCCCTAACTTAATAATTAACAATTATGAAATTCTTAATCATTTTAGGAAAATGGAAATGTCTCACATTTTTATCCTGAAAATTATATGGTCAATCATGGCAAAAATTGCAGCAAGTTAAATATGATAGTATAATAAAATAATCTCTAGCTTAATTGAAATGATTTCATCTGAGAAATGTATGGAAGGTTAAATATGAGGAAACCTTAGTAATACACCTACAAAGTAGACTAGAAAATGCTGGTGTTCAGATATACTAAAAGGGTAGTCAAGGTAATTAAACAAAGTTCACTTTCTTACAAATACAAAAATTGAATGAATGTCCTTGAATGTTCTAGAATGGTACAATGTTCTAGAATGGTAGAAGACCACCTTAATATTAAATAAAGATTTAATTAATTAGCATAGAGCTTCTTTACTTTAGAAATGAAGCATGAAAAGAAAGCCACCCCCGGGCCTGGTAGCACATACTACATCCCAACTACTTAGGAAGCCGAGGAAGGAAGATCACTTGAGCCTGGAGTTCAAGACTGACCTGGACCACATATCAAGACTTAATCCCATGGCCTAGTGGCTAGAGTGCCTGCCTCGTATTCATGAGGCCCTGGGTTCAATTCCCCAGCACCACATATACAGAAAATGGCCAGAAGTGGCGCTGTGGCTCAAGTGGCAGAGTGTTAGCCTTGAGCAAAAAAGAAGCCAGGGACAGTGCTCAGGCCCTGAGTCCAAGCCCCAGGACTGGCCAAAAAAAAAAAAAAAAAGACTTAATCCCCTCCAAAACATATGCAAATAAAAGTTAAAAGAAATACCACCATCACTAGGATTAATGAATAAGATTGGGTGATTCAGGCTGGCACAGTATGTTTGAGTAGGGAGAAGTGAAGAAGAATTTCCAGGAAATGAGATAATCACTGTGTTACTGACCAACAACATGATTCTATACTAAGAAAGACTCAAAATAGTGATCAGAATGAATAAATAACCCATTTATGTTAATAAATCGTTGCAAGCAAGAGAAATAAACCTATATGGAAAATGTTGTTGAATGGCAGCAATAATTATTGAAATGTCATGAGTATTTGACTTCCCATGGCTGTGTCAGACACATGAGGAAAACAATGTAGGGGAGGAAGGATTTGTGCTGACTCAGTTGAGTCTGTCCACATGGTGAGGAGGAATCTCAAGGCTGTGGGAGCAGGAGGCAGAGGGGCCTCTTCTCATGGTGGACCAGAAGGTGAAAGAGAGAGACAGGAAGAGGCAACAACCAGACACACCTAGGATACCCTGGGCCCTAGGCCTAGTGCTAAACCAGGCTCCATCTCCTAATGCTTCTGTTTCTACCCAAAACAGTACCACCAGCTGGGGATCTAAGCTTCCACACCAGAGCTTGTAGGGGAGTCTCAGATTCACCATAACAAAATGACTTCTTCATCACAACAAAGTCTTAAAGCCTAGAATAACCAAGAATAACCACCAGGTCACATCTGTGCAATCAACATGAAGAGCCGCCGAGGGTTTATAGATTCTATAAAGTAATATTTAAACCAAGAGAGAAAAGAACGTGTAAGTGTATTACATAATTGCATGGGGTCTCATAAATAGGCACAAATTAATGAATTTTAAAAGCTAGTAGTCCATGCCTTTAATCCTAGCTACTCAGAAGGCTGAGATCTGAGGATGGATGAAATCCAGCCCTAGCTGACAGATCCAAGAGACTCTTATGACCACTTAACCACCCAAAGTCTGGAAGAAGAGATACAGATCAAGTAGTAGAGTACCAGCCTTGGGTGAAAAAGCCAAGTGAGAATGCGGGTCCTGGAGTTCAAGGCCCAGCTCCAAGATGAAAAATTTTAAAAACAAATGTTCATTGCTTTCAAGCTCAACAGTTAATACAATTCCTATGAAATGCCCGTGGAATATATTAATGAAACAAATCTTTACAAAATAATTCTAAACTTTAAGAAATAAACAAGTATGAAAAGTTGGAAGCATTTTCTTTTAAAAAGCTCGAAGAGTAGTTCTGCCAAATTTTAAAGTGTATTCTGAAGTTCCAACAATTAAGTGTTTTATTGGCAGAAGAATTTGCAAATCGATCAGTGGAACAGACTAGGCACATAAAGAAATGTAAAAAATATATAAGAACCAAGAAGATGATAAAAAAGACCATCACACCCAAGGGAAAAGGAACAGATTAGTCATCAAATGTTACTTTTGTTTATAAAGTAAACCTTAGGAAAGGGGAGTGAGGGTTTTGTTTATAAAGTAAACCTTAGGAAAGGGGAGTGAGGGCTAGAGATATAGGTCAAGTGGTAAAGCAAACATGGACTCTGAGTTCAGATCCCAGTAGCAATACCAGAGAGAGAGAGAGAGAGAGAGAGAGAGAGAGAGAGAGAGAGAGAAATAAAATAGCCTAGAACAGAAAATCCCATAATCCCAAGTACTTGAAAAATAGAAGAGGACCATGATTCAAGAATCGCTTGGGAGGGGCATAAGGCCCTCACCTCAAAAAAGTAATATGGGTGTTGTGTTTCACACCTCTAGTCCTAGTTACTCAGTATTCGGGAGGCAGAAGTAGGAGAATGGAGGAGCATCACTGAAAAACAAACCTAAGCAAAGAAGCTAGGGGCACGGCTCAAATGGTAAAGCCCTTGCTTAGAAAATGAAAAGGCCTGAATTCAAACAGCAGTATAAGAAAAAAATATAAGGAAGAAAGGGAGGAAGGGAAAAAGAGAAAAAGGAAGGAAATACATGTCAATAACTGATATGGGATGGTAGAGTTACTTACAATGTCAGCAATTAAAAAATAGAAAGAAAAGTACAGATTAAACTGCATAATCTTTTCATGTGGGTAATGGTCAGCCAGGCACCAGTGGCTCTCACCTGTAGTTCTAGCAAGTCAGGAGGCTAAGATCTGAGAATCTTAGTTTACAGTCAGCCCAGATAGGAAATCCTGTGAGACTATTATCTCCAATTAACCAGAAAATGACATAAAGTAGAGCTAAGTCTCTGTTGGGGACAGCTGTGCCTTTAAGAGGCCACAGCTGGCTTTAACCCGTCCCCTCTTCTTCCGCCTTTAACTGGAAAAGAAGCCCCTGCCCCTGGGGGGTGAACACATGCGTGCCATCATGGCGGGGACTTCTACAGAGACCCAGCTCTTGGGGGGCTGTAGTCCCCACCCATAGAGGAAGTTCGTGACATCACCGTGATGGACATGGTCTTTAGCCTATGACTGGCCTTTTGGCCAGTCCCCCTCCTTTCCCACCATCACCGTTATATAAACCCCCTCCCAATTAAATCCTGTGAGACCCGTTCAACCATCAGGCTGTCGCCCCAGAATTTTCTTCCTGCGTTGAACACATGAGGGGGCTGACGGGGAAGGGGATTTTGGCATTTCTCCTCAACTCAGCAAAGTCCACAAAGATACACCTTACTCCTTTTGCCGGTGGGAGGGGTGGGGCTGAGTGTCTTTATAGTTTGGGTTCAAGCATTTTCCCCGGGAGATAGGAGAAAAGGGGGTCCAGAGCCCCCCAACATGCCTCAACTGGTAGAGCACCAGCATTGAGAAAAATAGCTCAGACGCTGAGTCAAGCCCAAGACTGGCACATGCATGTGCACACACACACACACAATAAGAATAAAAGTCCCGGATACAGTTCATTACCTGAACACTTGGTCAGCATTCATAGGCATGGGTTTTCAATCAAAACCACCAAACAAATAAACTGATAAAAATATTAAAGGTTAGAATAAACTAGAAAGGAGTATTTTCAAATAATACAACAAAGGGATTTAATCTTATTAAATAACTGTTACAAAGTGGAAAGAACTTATGCATAATCTAGACACTGTGACTAAAGGTGGAGCTTGAGGCAGATCACTTGCTGCGCATGTGGGAGTCCATGGATTCGATATCCAGCAGCATGGAGGTGGAGGGATGTTAAGGTCCATGTGGTGATACAAGCAGTCAACAGTCTGGGGGGATCTGGGTGCTAGTGGTTGACACCTGTAATTCTAAGTACTCAGGAGGATAAATTTTGAGGATCAAAGTTCAAAGCCAGCCCAAGCAGCAAAATCTGTGAGACTCTTATCTCCAGTTAACCATCAAAAAACTGGAAGTAAATATGTGGCTCAAGTGGTAGAGCACTAGCCTCGAGCACAAAAGCCAAGTGTAAGGCCTTGCATGTAAGCCCAAGTAAGCCCTAGTATTGGCATTTAAAAAGAAATTCCATCTTTACTAGAAAATGGACTGTGGTGGTTTCCTCTCACCTCCATGAGAACCCGTAATGGCTCCTTTCCTTGTTCCATCTGTACCACTGCGTGGGCTCCTCTTTGCCTCCACCACCCTTGCAGGTGCTTGCTGGAGCCAGCTCACAGGGACAGAATCTCTGCGCCTGAACTTTGGCCACAGCCCCTACAGCAGGCTGCTGGCTATTGCCCTTGCTGATCTGGGGTTCATTGTACACCCTTGGACTTGGCCTGAGGCTGCTAGCCTTCTTTGCAAAGGCCCAATGGGGACAGGTATGGTATGACTATCATTTGTGTACACACCCTGCAAGTTCTTTGTGCTGAACTTGGTCCCCAGCATGGGGAAGTTCAGAGGTGGTGGTCCCTTTAAAAGGCAGGACCTAGTGGAAGGTCTTTAGGTCAAGGGTCACCACCCTTAAGAAGGATTGATGCTGGGTTAAGGAGTGAATTAGTTCTTGGAGAGCAAGCTGTTCTAAGCAGATCTGCTTTGTGTTCTGAGCCCTCCTACATATACCTGTTCCCTTCAGTGCTTCCCATCTTGGAATGCAGCCAGCTGGGCCCTCCATCCAGGCCATACTGATGCAACCGCCCCCTCTTTAGACTTTCAACTCTAAATCTGTGAGCTGAAAAGAACCTCTTTTCTCTATAAAATGCCAGCCTTACCTGTCTTACCATGGCAACACCAACTGGACCTAACACAGGAAAACATCTAACATACCTACCCATACCCCACTCTGATCTAGAAAGTCATTGCACTCAGCTGGTGCTGGTGGCTCAGGCCTGGAATCCTAGCTACTCAGGAGCCTGAGATCTGAGGATTGCAGTTTGAAGCCAACAAGGGCAGGAAGGTCCTTGAGACTCTAGCTCCAATTAAACACACACACACACACACACACACACACACACACACACACACACACACATATACCAAAAGTGGAGCTGTGGCTCAAGTAAAAGAGTGATAGTCGAGCAAAAAAGCACAGGGGCAGCATCCAGGCCTTGAGTTCAAGCCCCTGGACATACACGCATGTCCATACACACACACGTGTCACTGCACCTAAAATCCAATTGATTCTCAAGTATATCTAGATCAACTTCCTTTGGAAGCCAGACTGAAGAATGTAGGAGGGGCTGGGGATATAGCCTAGTGGCAAGAGTGCCTGCCTCGGATACACGAGGCCCTAGGTTTGATTCCCCAGCACCACATATACAGAAAACGGCCAGAAGCGGCGCTGTGGCTCAAGTGGCAGAGTGCTAGCCTTGAGCGGGAAGAAGCCAGGGACAGTGCTCAGGCCCTGAGTCCAAGACCCAGGACTGGCCAAAAAAAAAAAAAAAGAATGTAGGAGGACCACGGTCATATCACACGTTGGTTTTCTGTTTATGTCTTCCATTGGGGAGACAGAGAAGAGAACTCATAGACCCCACTAAGAACATCTCATTGCTCTTCCATGTGCTGAAACAGTCAACAAAACTGAGCTAAATCGGTAGTCAAATTTCATCATTGGGCATCATCAGTCATGAAAGTAGTACTGCCCTTGGCTAGGTAGTTCTAAGTGCCCACCAAATGAATTCTGAGTCCCACTCACCTAATGACACACCTTATGCAAATGTTAAACCTCCCAATAATGCTCACGTGTGTGGCTGATGATACTGTAGAGATTTCAGGATCAGTACATATATTAGTCACTGTAATTAAAATCCTGGAGTTCTATTATATGTTATTTGTATGACAGTTTGTTAATGTTCCCAGTGTCAAAATTATGAAAGCTCCTGTCCCTGGGCTGACCAAAGTATTAAGTGAAGTAAGAATGTAATCTTACTCCCTCTTGATGGGGAAAGTAAGCAGGAGGAGGGTGTCTGGGGGGATTTTCTTATAAAGAGACCAAAGGCAAATAAAAGAATTCCAGCTGTGCAACAGGAAAGTTGAAATGGTTTGCTAGGATCATTAATATTGCAATGAAAACTAATTAAACCTGGAGCTAGAAGGAGTTCATTAGTGGTTTGGAGCCAAAGAATCTTGTTTCTGCTATGTCGGTGAAAGCTGAGTGGAACTTGGCTAGTTGTCAGCTGGACTTTGGGGTCGCCCATCTTTATTTATTCATTCATTCGTTTTTGGCCTCTAGATTGAATTGGCATCAATGACAGGAGCTGGCAGCTCAAATTGGCCCAAGAGATTCCTTGGGGAATACCTGCGGTCCCTCAGCCTCTTTCCCAGGAAGTCTTGGACATAGCTTCGCAAACTTCTCTGCCCAACTGGCTTGGGACTTTGATCTTCAGATCTCAGCCTCCTGAAATGCTAGGATTGCAGGTGTGAACCACCAGGCTCCTTGTCAGAAGCTTGAGCTCTTACAATGTTTTTGTGCTTAGAAAAGGAAGTCATTGCTGCTCACAGCTTGGTCAGGACCACTGACATGGCCTCCTTAGTGAGAAGTCTATTTTGAGTCATTTTTTTTTTAACCAGGAATGGATTTGACATCAAAGTCATCCACCCTGAATCTCACCTTCTGCTATAATTTCCAAAGCAGTGTGCTTGTATGACCTGGCTTTGAATCCCATGTAGCCATGAACGCATACTGTGGCCAAAGTTTCTTTCTTAAATGTGTCCCCATCCTTTTTACAACCTCTTGGGCCCATAAAGTGCCATAAAATCCATGATAAAGAAGACCTTGACCCCAGTAACCTCTGTGAGACCTGACTATGTCACTCCCCAGCACATCAAAAAGACACTAGGAGAGAACAATGAAAGGGTGACATGCATCAAGAGGCACCATACTCATAAACTGACACAGTGGATTAAAACCTCTTTGTACCACTACTCAAAGATAATGTAAAATATCATATGTAAGAAGTAAATTAAAATTCAGAAGAAAGAAAAAAAATGACACCCCCCAGGCCTCCTAGAAAGCTTTCAATAACCAAGTAGAAAACAGAAAAGAATAAAAGGACCCATATGCAACATATGAAGTATCTATAAATAAAATTTAGTAATATATATATAAGCTCTATATTTCTCAAACTACTCAATATTGGTGAAGGAAACAAAAGATAATCCAAGAAACGGAGATATACTTGACACTGCATGAATGTATCTATATCTTAAATGTGTCTATTATCCCAATACGCATTTATTTCATTCTCTGCCCCACCCCAAATACTAGGAGGTTAATTTTTTATATAGAAATGGCACATGATTCTAAACTTACATAGAAATTTGAAGACTGGGGGAAGTCGGCGGAGGAGCAGCTGAGCCCTGCAGAGCTCCCTCCGATATCATAGTTTTCTCACCTCATAGAAACTGTTTCTCCGAGAAAGACAGCCAAAGTAAGTTCTAACAGTACAGGGATTCTGAACAGGAAGGAAAAATCGACTTTGCTGGTCTGAAAACACAGTTTTGAGCTCCAGGCGGCGTCCCGCCGTGGCGCCAGCGCCGGCTCCGGCACAGTGCCGGGCACAGCCCCCGCACTCCGCGCAGCTAAAGCGAGAAATACTCCAGACGGCAGCCGAGCACGGAGGACCTGACATCGCTGAGACAGCGTGAGTACCCCGCAAAAAAAAAAGAAATTATTCTCGCTTGTGCCCACAGTCCAGCTTCTGGAAGGCATCCCTGTCCCCACCGCCAGAGCAAAGCGCCATCTTTGCCACTGGCATAGGGTCAGACCAGACTGGAACTGAAGCGGGCCTGGGGAAAGCGAGGTCAAAAAAGCCATCTTTGAAAAGGGCAGGAGGGGCGGAATCAGTGAGAACCAGCTCCGCCCAGAAGAACGCCCCCTGTCCTGGTGGGAGGCCAGTCCGGTTCTTAGCCAGAGATGCCCCGCCCTGCCCGCCGGAACTTCTAAACTTAAAGCAAAAGCTGCGAGCAGCTACCAGGGGCACGGAAACAACAGACGGAGGAACAAACTGTTCCGGGGACAGCTAAACGGTCCCGTCACAGAGGAAACTAATTCCCAGCCCAAAACGGAGCTGCATTCCATAGCTACCTATGCCAAGGAGGCCGCCTCCCTCAGGCAAGCAACTCTTAGTGGAGCAAAACAGGCCAGAGGCGCCACGCTCTGCTGAGTTCACAGTCTAGTCAAGACAGGCATCAAAGGCAGCGGCCCCACAGCAGACCGAGGAGCCACAGTTCCTGTGACTGCCCACGTCCCCATCGACAGAGGACGCCCAAGGCCTGCCTGCAAGCTGTGCGAACCACAGAGACCCACGATTGCTCCAACAGGGGAGAAGGTCAGCACAGAACCACCCCTTGCCAACTGAAATCAAGTCAAACCAGCCAATCAGGAAAATAGACTGCAGTCCATTGCAGGGAAAGCAGAGACTGGTTTCTTTTTCTTTTCAAACATTTTTTTAACTTTTCTTTTAAATATTCTTTTTAATTTTTTCACACCTGAAACGTCATTGGCTGTTTTTTTTTGTTTTTTTTTGTTTGTTTTCCATTTTTACTGGTTTGTTTTATCAAGTTTTTTTTGTGTTTGTTTATTTGCTTGGGTTGTCCCTTTTCTGTTATTTTCCTTTTTATTTACTTATGCTTCCTTGTTAAATAATTTTTCTCTGTTTTGTGTATCTGTCTTCCAGTATTTTTACTTCATTTCTCTCGTTACGTCCTCTTCCTTTAAAAACTACTTTCCTATAAATAACACCTACACCCTTTTCTGCTAACTCTCCAGTGTCTGTCATTTTATCAATGTTCTTTCTACTGATTCTACTCTTCTCCACATTTCCACGTCACTGAAACTAAACCAAAATCACCACCACCCCCCCCCCCAATACACTTTACTCTATTCTCTTTACTACCTCCAACTTACCCTCCTGACTTACTGCCTGGACCTCCAGGTTCCATTGACTCCTGGTTATTGGATAGAGAATATCCCAGCTTAATATGAGTGAATCAAAGGGGTTCATAGAGAAAGCCAGTCCTAAAAGAACTTAATATAAAAACAAGAATTGCGTATAAGGTTGTAACAGTAAATAAGTAACTACTGAATACAGGGCCCAGGATCAGATGTTATATTGAAATTGTATTCTTTAGGAACACCAAATCTAACTTTATAGACAGGTATACAAGTTATCTGTATATAATTGTGAAATTGTAAGATTTACACAACAGTGCTTGGTAAGGGCTGCTTTGGGTCTTAAACAGAGCTCACAGGTGCTGGTAGACTGGCATTCCCAATTCCAATGGGCAGAAGAAACACAAGAAAGATGGCAAATAATGAAGTCTTATCCCCCACCCCAAACAAACAGGAAGCAGAGCAGTCAATCAAAAACATAGAAGAAAACCCCCAAAATGCTCTACAAAGTTTACTGATAAACATGATAAATGAAAAGTTTGAATCTCTTCAGTCAATTATGTTAGAGCGTGAGGAGGCAAGGCAAAAATTAATGGAGAATTTCATGGCATCCACAAATAGAAAGATAAGTGAGCTTCAAGAGTCAAATGAAAAGATAGCTACCCAACTTAAAGATTTGAGAGACAACACTCAAAACCAAAGTAATGAAGTTAATGAAGTAAAGAAGTCCATACAGGACCTAAGAAATGACATGGAAATCATCAGGAAAGACCAGTCAGAAGGAAAAGAGATGCGAAATCAAGTAGCTAGCCTACAGTCCCGACTAACTGAAGCAGAGGATCGAATCTCAGGAGCTGAAGATTCCTTAAATTCTATGGAGAAAGATAAAAAATCAATACAAATCCAGTCCAAGCAACAAAACAGATCGCTACAGGAGATTCAAGACACAATCAGGAAGCCCAATTTAAGGATAATAGGTATTGAGGAAAACTTGGAGAAAGAGGTTAATGGGATAGGCAACCTATTTAACAGAATATTAGCTGAGAGCTTCCCAAACATCCAGAAGGAAAGGCCTATACAGATACGAAGCATTTAGAACCCCAAATCGACCAGACCAGAATAGGACTTCCCACCGACACATTGTGATCAAAACAGCTTCAGCCGAGTGCAAGGAAAAAATACTCAAAGCTGTTAGGGCAAAGAAAACAATCACATATAAAGGAAAAGCAATCAGAATTACCCCAGACTTCTCAGCAGAGACCATGAAAGCAAGGAGAGCCTGGAATGAAGTATACCAAACCCTAAATAAAAATAACTACCAACCAAGAATTCTGTACCCCGCCAAACTCTCCTTCATAGCCGAAGGTCAAATAAAAGTCTCCCACAATAAGGAAAAACTGAAACAATATATCTCCACCAAACCAGCTTTACACAAAATCCTTAAAGATGTACTATACAGGGAAAATAATCAAGATCCCAACACAGACAGAGAAATGAACCCTAATTAGCAAACACTAGATCAAGAAATGGGAAGACACAGCTTTAAACAAGACAGTGATAATGAAAGGAACAAACGATCACCTCTCAATCCTACCTGTAACATTAATGGACTTAATTCTCCAATCAAACGAAATAGGCTCATAACTTGGATCAAAAATCAAGATCCATCTTTCTGCTGCCTCCAAGAGACACATCTATCCAGCAAAAGTAAACATCTTCTAAAAGTGAAAGGCTGGAAACAAATCTATCAAGCAAATGGCCCCCATAAGCAGGCTGGAGTTGCAATCCTAGTATCAGACAAAATTGACTTCAAATTAAAAAAGGTAAGAAGAGACAAAGAAGGTTACTACATACTAGTAAAAGGATCTCTCCAACAGGAAGAAATAACCATCCTAAATATCTACACGCCAAATGCAGGAGCACCCAACTTCATCAAACAAACACTACTGGCTCTAAAAACATTCATAGACCCAAACACAATGATAGTAGGGGACTTTAACACTCCACTATCACCTCTGGACAGATCAACACGCCAAAAACTGAACAAAGAAACCACAGAACTAAACAATTGCATTGACCAACTAGACTTAATCGACATCTACAGAATATTCCACCCAGCAAGGACAGAATACACATTCTTTTCGGCAGCACACGGAACATTCTTCAAAATAGATCACATCTTAGGGCACAAAGAAAATCTGTACAAATGCAGAAGTATCAAAATCATTCCCTGCATTCTTTCAGACCACAATGGAATAAAATTAGAGCTCAACTCATTCAGCCACCACAGAAAATCCCACAATTCATGGAGACTAAAGAACACACTGCTGAACCATCAGTGGGTCATTGAAGAAATTAAAACAGAAATTCAAATGTTTATGGACTTCAACCAAGTTGAGGGCACAAAGTACCAGCTCCTTTGGGACACAGCAAAGGCAGTACTCAGAGGAAAGTTTATATCTCTGAGTACATACATCAACAAACTGGAGAAACAGCAACTCAGTAATTTAAGGAAGCACCTTAATTTTCTGGAGAGAGAACAGCAAGCAAAACCCCAAGTCAATAGACGGAAGCAAATAATTAAAATCAAATCAGAATTAAATCAATTAGAGACGAAAAAACCATCGAAAGAATCAACAAAACAAAGAGTTGGTTCTTTGAAAAAATCAACAAGATAGACAGACCCCTGGCAAAGCTGACCAAAGAACGAAGGCAGCACACTCAAATAAACAAGATAAGAGATGAAACAGGTAGCATCACCACAGAAATAACCGAAATTCAGAAAATAATAAGGGACTATTTTGCAAACCTTTATGCCAACAAATTCGAGAACTTGGAAGAAATGGATGATTTCCTAGAAAAAATTGATACCCCCAAACTCAACTATGAAGACTTAAACCTTCTAAACAGACCCATATCCAGTATTGAAATAGAAACAGCAATAAATGATCTCCCATCCAAGAAAAGCCCAGGTCCAGATGGATTCACCGCAGAATTCTACAAGGCCTTCAAAACAGAACTCACTCCAATATTTCTCAAACTCTTCAATGAAATTGAAAGAGAACGTTCACTGCCAGACTCATTTTATGAAGCCAGTATAACCCTCATCCCAAAACCAGGCAGAGACTCATCACGGAAAGAGGACTACAGACCAATCTCCCTGATGAACATAGATGCAAAAATTCTCAACAAAATTCTGGCCAATCGACTTCAACAGGTCATCAAAAAAATCATACACCACGATCAAACTGGATTCATCCCAGGGATGCAAAGCTGGTTTAATATACGCAAGTCAATTAATGTAATCCACCACATCAACCGGAGCAAGGTAAAGAACCACATGGTTTTATCGCTGGATGCGGAAAAAGCGTTCGATAAAATCCAGCACCCATTTATGCTAAAAGCCCTGGAAAAACTGGGATTCCAGGGAACATTCCTGAATATAATCAAGGCAGTTTATGACAAACCAACAGCAAGCATAACTCTAAATGGTGAAAAACTAAAGCCATTCCCTTTAAAATCAGGAACAAGGCAGGGATGTCCACTCTCTCCCCTGCTCTTCAACATAGTACTAGAATTCCTAGCCAGAGCAATTAGGCAAGAAGAGAATATAAAGGGGATCCAAATAGGAAAAGATGAAGTTAAACTTTCTCTCTTCGCAGATGACATGATCCTATACCTAAAGAATCCCATAGACTCTACCCCCAAGCTACTAGAGCTGATCCAAAACTTTGTCAAAGTTGCAGGATATAAAATAAACCTTCAAAAATCAACGTCCTTTCTCTATGCTAACAACCCGAAGACCGAGGCTGAAATCAGGAAAGCAACTCCTTTTGCAATAGCCCCCAAAAACATAAAATACCTAGGAATAACCTTAACCAAAGAAGTGAAAGACCTCTTTGAAGAGAACTTTAAAAGCTTGAAAAATGAAATTAAGTCAGAACTAGGAAAATGGAAAAACCTCCCATGCTCCTGGATTGGGAGGATTAATATAATCAAAATGGCAATATTGCCAAAGGCTATCTACAAATTCAATGCAATACCCATTAATATCCCAACACCATTCTTTAATGAAATAGAGGAAGCAATCCAGAAATTCATATGGAACAATAAAAGACCTAGAATAGCAAAAACACTCCTAAGCAGAAAGAACAGTGCTGGAGGAATTACAATACCCAACTTCAAGCTGTATTATAAAGCTATAGTAATAAAAACAGCTTGGTATTGGCACCAGAACAGGCCTGAAGACCAATGGAACAGAATTGAAGACCCAGAATTAAACCCACAGAACTATGCCTACTTAATCTTTGATAAAGGAGCTAAAACAATAGTATGGAAGAAAGATAGCCTCTTTAACAAGTGGTGCTGGCAAAACTGGCTCAACACATGCAACAAACTAAAACTAGATCCTTATATATCACCCTGCACCAAAATCAATTCCAAATGGATTAAAGACCTTGAAATCAAAACAGGCACCCTGAAGACACTAAAGGAAGGAGTAGGAGAAACACTTGGGCTCCTTGGCACAGGACAGAACTTCCTTAACAAAGACCCAGAAAGGCTACAAATCAAAGAAAGGTTGGACAAATGGGACTGCATCAAACTCCAGAGCTTCTGCACGGCAAAGGACATAGCTCTCAAGATAAACAGAAAGCCCACAGACTGGGAGAAGATCTTTACCGGACATTCAACAGACAAAGGCCTCATCTCTAAAATATATGCAGAACTAAAAGAATTACCTTCTTCCAAAACAAAACTGCAAAGAACCAATAGCCCCCTCATCAAGTGGGCTAAAGACTTGCAAAGAGACTTCTCTGATGAGGAAATGAGAATGGCCAATAGACATATGAAAAAATGCTCTACATCACTGGCCATAAAGGAAATGCAAATCAAAACAACATTGAGATTCCATCTCACCCCAGCAAGAATGTCATATATCAAGAAAACTAATAATAACAATTGTTGGAGGGGATGTGGCCAAAAGGGAACCCTACTTCATTGTTGGTGGGAATGTAAACTGGTTCAGCCACTCTGGCAAGCAGTATGGAGATTCCTCAGAAGGCTCAATATAGAACTCCCCTATGACCCAGCAGCCCCACTGTTGGGTATCTACCCAAAAGCCCACAAACAAAATCACAGTAATGCCACCAGCACAACAATGTTCATCGCAGCACAATTTGTCATAGCGAGAAGCTGGAACCAACCCAGATGCCCCTCCATAGATGAATGGATCAGGAAAATGTGGTACATTTACACAATGGAATTTTATGCCTCTAACAGAAAGAATGATATTGTTCCATTTGTAAGGAAATGGAAGGACTTGGAAAAAGTTATACTAAGTGAAGTGAGCCAGACCCAAAGAAACATGGACTCTATGGCCTCCCTTATTGGGAATAATTAGTACAGGTTTAGGCAAGCCATAGCAGAGCATCACAAGGCCCAATAGCTATACACTTAGAAACAAATAAGATGATGCTAAGTGAAATGAACTCCATGTTATGGAAACAAGTGATATATCACAGTTGTAACTACTTTCAACGTCCTATGTGTATGTGTAGTTTCTATTATTGATGATGTTTTGTATCACCTTCCTATGATTGTACCTACACTATCTCTGTAATCTTATCTGAGTATATTGGAAACCGTGTTTACTGGTATTGGAAGTAGGAAATTCAAAGGGAATACCAAATTCGAGAGACACAGGGTAAAAAAAGAGAAATAACTACAAAAGCAATACTTGCAAAACTGTTTGGTGTAAGTGAACTGAACACCTGGGGGGGTAGTGAAAGGGGGGGAGGGAGGGGGGCATGAGGGACAAGGCAACAAACAGTACAAGAAATGTATCCAATGCCCAACGTATGATACTGTAACCTCTCTGTACGTCAGTTTGATAATAAAAATTTGAGAAAAAAAAAAAAAAGAAATTTGAAGACTGAATCCCAGCAGCTTCCAATAAAGACTTACTAGAACGCTTTAATGATCTATACTGTGTGGTTTTGGTATGAGAACAAACAAGGCTATCTTAAAATCAAGTCATCTTCAAGGAGGAAATATCACCCCAGCATCTATTCATTCCCCAGCCACCCTGGGCACTGGAAGATTATGAAGCAATTCCTCCAGGCAACAATCTATTTTCAACCAAAAAAGCTCCAAGCTGATACAAACAATGCAATGTTACAAAAGAATAACCATTTTACAGGTGAAAAAATTTTAAAAAGTGTTTTTTCCTCAAACCCTTTATTGTGTTTTACTTGAGGATGCACTCCAGCAAAACAAAGGGAGTCCACTAAAGCTACAGACCATGTGTAGTAGTAGATAATGTACAGAAAGTACTTGAAGGAAGGGAGGTAACTAGGAAGGGAGGGAGGGAAGGAGGGAGGGAGGGAGGGAGGGAGGGAAACAAACAGTGGGATAGAGGGAGGGAAGAAGAAAACATTTGTGCTTTTGGGGTTTCAGTCTTTAAGTTCTTTATAGTTTGGATGTTAATTCCGTGTCAGATGACTATCCGATACAGATTTTCCCACATCCTGTAGGCCTTTTTCTTCACTCTGGTAATCGTTTCCTTTGCTGGGAGAAAGCTTTTTAATTTGGTGCAGTCCCATATGTTGCTAGTTGCCTGTCATTTTCTGAGTCAGTAGTCTTCATCAGGAAGCCACTGCAGATTCTTGCATGATGAAGGGTCTCCACAAGATTTGTCTCTAGCAGTTTCAAAGGTGCAGGTCTTATAGCATGGCCTCTGACCCACATTGAAGGGGGTTTTGTACAGGGTTCAACAGCGACGTACTTTCAGTCTTCTGCCCTTGGATATCCAATTTCCCCAGCACCATTTGTTGAAGAGGCTGTCTTTTCTCTTTTTTTTTTTTTTTTTTTGGCCAGTCCTGGGGGCTTGGACTCTGGGCCTGAGCACTGTCCCTGGCTTCTTTTTGTTCAAGGCTAGCACTCTGCCACTTGAGCCACAGCGCCACTTCTGGCCATTTTCTGTATATGTGGTGCTGGGGAATCGAACCCAGGGCCTCATGTATATGAGGCAGGCACTCTTGCCACTAGGCCATATCCCCAGCCCAGAGGCTGTCTTTTCTCAAATGTAAAGTTTTTACATCTTCGTCAAGAATTAGATGGCTGCTGCTTCCTGGGTTTATTTCTGGATCTTCTATTCAAGTTGTCTTTATGTCTGTTTCTTTCACTATGGTTCTGTAGTATAATTTGAAATCAACTATTATGGCTGCTGCCATCTTCTCTTTTGGCTCAAGATCACTTTGGCTATTTGGGGATCATAGTGAAGATGTCAATTCTTCACAAATTAATCCACAGATGTAATGTAATTCTTCCCAAATTCCAGCAGGGTTTTTTGTAGACATGGACAAAGTGGTTATCATAAAATTTGGGGTGGGAGACACAAACCCTAAGTACTGTACCAAGCAAGAAAAACGTGAATAAAATAGAAGTAAACACTCCATTGAGCAATAATGCTTATGATAGAGCTACAGTTTGTGCACACTTGGTATTTTTGTGCTGGTACTGGAGCTTGAACGCAGGCCTGGGCACTGTCCCTGAGCTTTTTTGCTCAAAGTTAGTGCTCTACCCCTTGAGCCCCAGCTCTGCCTCTAGCTTTTATGTGGTTAACTAGAGATAAGAGTCTCACAGACTTTCCTGACTTAGACTGGCTTTGAACCACAATTCTTAAATATCAGCCTCCTGAGTAGCTAAGAGTACAGGTGTGATCCACCAGCACCTGGCTTTAATTTCCTCCTTAAAGACCACCTCACCAAGTGAAGTCCCATTCTGAGATACTGGGGTTAGGACTTCAGCCTGTCAGTTTCAGAGGGGCAGAATCCATCCTATTACAGTGACCAATTAATTCTTGAAGCAAATATAAAAGCTCAGATTGTGTTGAAGCAATTAGACCTTCAAGTGAACGTAAATCTTAAGCCTCCTAGCCTGAAAATATAAGATCAAAGTTCCCCCAAAGGCTTCAGTGGTAAACCCCAAACCCTAAGTCTTTTTAGAACAGGAGTCAATGACTTAGATCTAGAGCTATATTTTTTGGCTATATATTGTGGTTCAAAGCCAACGTAGGCAAGAAAATCCATGAGACCCTTATCTACAACTAATCACCAAAAAGCTGGAAGTAAAGCTATATCTTAAGTGGTAGAACATTAACTTTGGACAGTGTCCAGGTCCTGAGTTCAAGGCCCAGGACCAGAAAAAAAAGACTGAAAAAGCAGCCATGATATATCCCTGGCATTGTCCTCTTTGGGTATTTACCCAAAGAGATCGAAATTTATCTTCATACAAAAACCTATAAGCTGGGGGATATATGGCCTAGTGGTAGGGGCTTTCCTCATATATAAGAAGCCCTGGGTTCAATTCCTCAGCATCACATATACAGAAAAAGCCAGAAGTGGTACTGTGGCTCAAGTGCAAGAGTGCTAGCCTTGAGCAAAAAGAAGCCAGGGATAGTGCTCAAGCCTGAGTCCAAGCCCCAGGACTCACACACACACACAGACACACACACACACACACACACACACACACAAAACAAAACCTATAAGCTGGACACTGATGGCTCACACCTGTAATCTTAACACTCAGGAAATCATGGGTCAAAGCCAGCCTAGGCAGACAAGTTTGTGAGACTCTTATCTCCAATATAACAGCAAAAAATCAGAAGTGAAAGAATGGTAGAGCACCTTGAATGAAAAAGCCATGCAAGAGTACAAGACCCTGAGTTCAAGTCCCAGGACCAGGGTGGGGGGGGAGAGGGGGAGGAGGAGGAGGAGGGGGAAGGGGGAGGGGAAGGGGGAGGGGAGGGGGAGGGGGGAGGGGAGGAGGAGGGGGAGGGGGAGGGGGAGGGGGAGGGGGAGGGGGAGGGGGAGGGGGAGGACGAGGAGGTGGGGGAGGAGGAGGAGGAAGAAATCTATACTGAGACCCAGGCTCCTGCTGCTCAGCCGCAGGGGTGCTCTCACAGAGTGGTCTGCCATTTTTCGTCCTTATATGTAGATGCTATGAGGGGTTTCTTTTTCAGTTCCCATGACTCTACTTCCCATTTATGCATTTGTTGTTGTCAGTCTTTTGGGGAGAAGTGTGTGTTAGGAACCCAAACCTCTGCATGGTTAGAGAGAGCCAAGCGATTCCCTATTGTTTAGTGGCCATCTTCTACTCCCCAGTGTGAACCAGTTCATGCCAAGCCAGGCTGCCACTAATCCAACAGGCCAAGCTGGGCCACAGCCCTGACAATCTCTTAACCCAAATGCTAAACCACAACAAAAGATTACACAATTCATGAGCAGTCGAGACCACCATCTAAATCCAATAGCTAACAACAACCCAGAGAAGGACTCCAGTGAGAATGAAGAAGAAATGAATAACAAAAGAACCATTAAAGAAATGATTACAGGATTGGTCAGTAAAATAAAAGGAGAGATGCAAAAACAACTTCAAGAGCTCAAAGAAGAAATGACAAAAATTCCCAGACTCCCAGAAAGATACGGAGAGAAAAATAGACACACTATATGCCACATTAAAAGATGAAATGGAGGGGCTGGGGATATGGCCTAGTGGCAAAAGAGCTTGCCTCGTATACATGAGGGCCTGGGTTCGATTCCCCAGCACCACATATACAGAAAACGGCCAGAAGTGGCGCTGTGGCTCAAGTGGCAGAGTGCTAGCCTTGAGCAAAAAAGAAGCCAGGGACAGTGCTCAGGCCCTGAGTCCAAGGCCCAGGACTGGCCAAAAAAAAAAAAAAAAAAAAAGATGAAATGGACACTATGAGAACTAATCTCAGAACTATAAATGGCTCAATTTCCACATACAAACCACAGTAGAATCCATAGGTAAAAGAATAAATGAAATGGAAAATAGAACTTCAGAAGTCGATGATAAAACAGAGGAGCTAGACCAAAGGGTCAAAAGCATGGAAAAAACACTCTGAACATACCAAAGAGAAGTCCAGAAATTGGCTGACTCAGTTAAGAAATCAAATCTATGCATAACTGGGATGGATGAGGGGGAAGAATTTAATAGTAAAGGTATCAAAGACCTATTCAGTAAAGTAATAGCTGAGAACTTCCCCACTCTTAAGAGAGAAAATTTTACCCACTTAACAGAACCATCCACAACCCCCAGTAGATTGAACCCAAGAAGAAACACTTCTAGAAACATCATAGTTAAAACATTAGACTGGAATAGCAAGGAACTGATTACAAATGCCACAAAATTAAGGAGGATCCATATTACAATGGAAAGACTTCTCCACACAAACCCTCAATGCAAGGAGAACCTGGAACGGTATAATTCAAGCACTGAAGATCAACAACTGCCAATCTTGACTGACCTACCCAGCAAGTTGTCATTTAGTGAAACCAAACTCTTCTATGACAAACAAAAATTAGAGGAATTACTGATCACTAAACCAGCATTACAAATAATTCTAAAGGGAGGAATACAATCTAAAGAAAACAATCAAAATCAAAGAAACATGCTGACGTTTAGAAAACACAGGAAGAGGAAAAAACAAAATACAAGAAAATGGGAGGAAACATGACACATCTCTCAATAATAACTCTAAGTATTAATGGATTCAATTCTCCAATCAAAAGAAGAATAGCAGACTGGATCAAAAATAAGATCCATCCATTGTTTGCATTATATTTTGGGTTATTTTTAATTGATTAAATCTTCCACTAATTGTGATATATGTCTTTTCCCATATTACCTGTATATCACATTTATCGAATAAATAAACTGTATTAATTTCTGATCTTAGGAGAATTCAGATACAGACATTTGCACAAAATAACATGCCTTTAGATATTAAAAAAACAACAACAACAAAGGCCATCACAAAGGCAGCCAAGCTAACAGACATTAAAAAAAAAAAGCACAGTCCCAAGCATAGGGTCTTTCTTCTTTCTTTCCTGCACCACTCCACAAAAACAAGAGAAAGAAACCAAGAGTTTACATTTGAATTCATTAAAATTAAAACAAACAAACATGGCTATGTGAGCTCTCACAGAGTCTACAATGGAGGAGGACAAGAGACTTCAATCAATAATTCATTGTATATACCACCAAATTAAGAAAAGTAAGGAAAGGAGTGGGTCAAGGGGGATGGAGGATGGGAAAGTGAGAATGCTGAAGGGGTGACACTGACCAAATACACTGTATTCATAAACTACTTTGTTAAATGGCACCTCCTGTGTACAACTACTTAAAGATAACAAAAAATTAAAATAAATAAAATAATACAAACTAGAGGAAAGGTAGCAGCTTTTCTATCATTTAATTTCAACGATCACTTTCCAGTAATATGCTACATTCTTTCCTAGGATGAAATGCCAGACAGGCTGTAGAACAGTCCGTAGAGAACAAGGAGAAAACGAGCATGGGAGTAAAATTAATATAACCTGTTACTTTTATATTGCCTCTATAAAGGCTTTATAAAAAAATATACCCTTTACATCTAACAGATTATCCAAACTTAGGAAGTGTTTGTGTGATATAGAAATTATTGCCGGGCACCAGTGGCTCACTCCTGTAATCACAGCTACTCAGGAGGCTGAGATCTGAGGATCATGGTTCAAAACTCACACAGGCAGAAAAGTCTATGAGACTCTTATCTCTAATCAACTACCCACCCCCCACCCCCCAAAAAAGACAGAAGTGGAGCTGTAGCTCAAGTGGTAGAGTGCTAGCTTTGAGCAAAAGGGCTCAGAGACAGCACTCAGGCTCGAATGAGCTCAAGACTCAGGACTGGCACAAAAAAAAAAAAGAAAGAAAGAAAGAAATTGCCCAGCCCAAGGGACAGTGCCACTATATAGCAGTTAGGAGCTCTGTTTGGAGTTGTGCTAGCATGGGATCCACAGCATCCATCCAGGCTAGTCCCTCTTCTGCCAGGCTGAATGCATATAGCACCATGCCCTCTGGCCTTGCCTCTTGACTCTTGTCACTCCTGCCTCAGTCTGTAACACACAGACTTTCCTAGCTTTTGGGTACTGTGTGTCCCCTTATAGCACCCTACCCATGTCTCTCGATCCCTATCTAAAAACTTCCAAGGACATGTAGACTCACTGTGGAGCTCCAAAAAATGAACCACTCTCTCAATGGGCACGGTGACTCAGGTCTGTAATCCTAGATACTCAGGAGGCTGAGTTCTGAGGATCGAGTTTCAAAGCCAGCTGGGACATGAAAGTCTATGAGACTCTTCAATTAACCACCAAAAAGCTGGAAATGGAGTTATGGCTCAAGTGGTAGAGTGTCAGCCTTGAATGAAAGAAATAGGGCACAGCATCCAGGTTCTGAGTACAAGCCCCAATACCAACACACAAAGAAAAGAAAAGAGAAGCCGGGCACCTGTGGCTCACACCTGTAATCCTAGCTACTCAGGAGGCTGAGATCTGAGGATCGTGGTTCAAAGCCAGCCGGGACAGAAAAGTTGGAGAGACTCTTATCTCCAATTAACTACCAGAAAATGGGAAGTGGCTCTGTGGCTCAAGTAGTAGAGCACTAGCCTTGAGCTGAAAAGCTCGGAGACAGCACTAGGTCCAGAGTTCAAGCCCCAAGACCGAAAAGAAAAGAAGAGATAGGGAGAGAGAGAGAAGGGATGGAGTGATGAAAAGAAGGAAAGGAAGGAGGCAGGGAGGAGAGGGGAGGGGAAGGGAGGGGAGAAGAGGAAGGAGAAAAAGAAAAGAACTGTACTTTGCTGTCCATCCATTGAACTGTTTCTCCATCCATCCACCCACCACTTACCTGTCCATTTGTACAAATTCATGTACTACATACGTGCATACATACATACATCTGTCGGTACATCTACTCATCCATCAGTCCATCCTTTTAACCATCTGTGTCTCCATACTTCCATTCATGTATCTCTCCATCCATCTATCCATTCCTTCATTCATCAGGCCTTTGTGGAATTCTAGAAGCACACACGGTGGCACTGAAAGATCACACAGGTAACAACCTGTCTCCACTGTTGAGCAGCTTGTAGCTTTCTGAGGGAGGGTATGCCATACTCAGTCAGTTAGTGACTGAACCCTCTTGCCCTCCATCTCAATGTACCCCACACTACCACCATCATGGATGAGTGCACAGCAATCTGAAGAGGTAGGAACTTCACAGCTGAGGAAATGAAGATCAGAGTGATGAGGGGATTTACTCAAGGTCACACACAGGCAGTTCAAGCCAGGTACTGATCTCAGAGCCCATGCCCTGATCTAAAGTTCTCAAAATTTGGTAGAAGAACAGACTGAGGGGTCTGGGTTCACTGTAAAACCCCAGAACCTAGCAGAGCAAAGGGGAGACGAGAGACCAGCAAGAGAGGGAAAGAAAAGGAGAAAGCAGGACTCAGAACTCCTGGGGCTGGGATGTGTGGCCTGAAGGAAAAAGAAATTTGGAGGCTGAGGCTGCCAGTAAAAGGCTTATCTGGAGGGCTCTCCCTCACCCAACCATCTGCAGGCTGGGCAGGGAACCAATCCAGAGCCATTTCGTCTACCTCCACAAGGAAGCATGAGCCATGTCAGGAGGTTACCAGGAGAGTTGCTCCCCAGGGTGAGGCTGCAGGTGGGCAGTGATGTCATAGCAGGTCTTGGGGAGAAGGGAAGAGGAAGAAGAGGCAGTGGGAAGGTTTCAGCTCAGATGATGAGCCTCCACTCCAGGAATCCAAACAACCATTTCATGAATGCCTACTATTTGCTGGTGGAAGGGCATCTCATTCAAATCACAAGATGGATCACCCCACATTTTCCAGGTAGAAAACTGTTCTAGCTTCTAGAAGTTTCCATGGGCAGCACAGATGGACAGGCTGCCCAAGGATGGGAGGATCCATATAACTCGAGAGCTCCAGGCACCCTGCACGCAGCAAAGAGCAGGGCAGAGCGACAGCTGTTGGGCATGGGAGCATCGTGGTGGCTGAGCGCCAAGCTGCAAATCATGCCACATCACCACGAAAGCCAGAATCATGAGCGAGAGAGCGCCTATGTGTGGTCTGCTGACTTCAGCTGTCTTAGCTCAACCGGATCTATTGACGATTCGCTAATCCAGCCGATCGCTGGGTGGCTGACCCAGAGGCTGGGTCACCGCAGAGCCCAGGGCAATGCAGGCCGGGCCGGCTCCCAAGCCAGGATCAGCCAGTGTTAGTCACCATTAAAGATACGGCACCACCTAGCTCACCAGGGGCACCCAGACAGCCAGGCAGCATGCAGCCCAAATGTTGTGTCTCCCTGTCATCTTCCTTCTTTTTGTTGTTTTTGTAGGCCATGGGCTTGAACTCAGGATGCTGTCCCGGAGCTTTTTTGCTCAAGGATAGCACTCTACCACTTTGAGCCATAGCACCACTTCTGTTTCTCTGTTTTTCTGGTGATTAATTGGAGATAAGAGTCTCACAGACTTTCCCGACTGGGCTGGCTCTGAACGGTGATCCTCAGGTCTCAGCCCTGAGTATGAGTAGCTAGAGTTACAGGTGTAAGCAACCAGTGCCTGGCTCTGTCACCTTCCATTTTTTCTCAGGGTTCCCTGTTGTAGCTACCAGTGATCCTCTCAGTAAATTTCACTTAGGACAAACTGCCTTGGCCTGAATGGTGGCATGTCTCACCCCCAGCATGGGACTGTGACTATTTGGACAAAGGTTTTTTACAACACTAATAAAAGATCTTGGCCACGAGGAGATCAGCTTAGAGGGCCAGTGACAAGGGTCCTTTTGTTGTGTTTTGGGGTGGGTGGGCACATGTGTGTATGAGCACACACATGCACACACGAGTGGGCACATGCCCTGGAGATTCAACTCAGGGCCTGAGCACTGTCCTTGAGGTTTTGTGCTCTAGGCTAATGCTCTACCACCTGAGTCACAACTCCACTTTTGGCTTTTTGGTGGTCCATTGGAGATGAGTCTCACAGACATTCCTGCCTGAGCCAGCTTCAAACTGTGATCCTCAGCTCTCAGCCCCTGAGCAGCTAGGATTACAGGCATGAGCCACTGATTGTCCAGCCAGGGGTCCTTTTGTAAGAGGTTCAGAGGGGGATGTTTGGAAGACAGACAAGAGGAAATGGCAATGTAACCGAGAGAAACAGACATTGCATCCATGCACCACAAACCAAGGAACAGATGGGCTGCCTGGAAGCCAGCGGCAGGCAAGAAAAAGTTCTCCTTTGGAGTATTCAGTGGGCTCATGACCCTGGTCTCTCTCATCAGGGCTCAGACCTGGGATGGTGAGCCTGGTCAAAGCTTCTTTTCAGGATTTGGAACCTGGTCTCATGACCCTGGTCTCAGACTTCTCTTCAGGGCTCGGAACCTGGTTCCATTGTTTCAGGCCACCCATGTGTCATAAAATGTTGTAGTGACTAAAGCTGACCCTAGATCTGATCAAAAGCCAGGGCTGCCATATGCAGGAGAACCTAGCCCTAGCCCTGGGACTATGTCTGACTGGCTCTTCTGCTGCCCTTGGCTGACAAGAGAGTCTCCATGTTGTCTCTGCCACTTGGGTGTAGGGCTGTGGGACTGGAGCAAGATGAGAAATGGGCCTATTTATAAAACGAACAGAGCCAGAAGGCTGGTGTGGGGTTGGCCAAGGGCTTCACCAAGGTCAAAGGCTCAGTCCCAGGGGACAGTGCAAAGAGGAGCTGTGCCCAGAGGGAATGGGGGGGGTGGGTCAGGCTGGGGCACTCAAGGCCTCTCTGTGAGCAGAGAGCCATGGTCCCTTTCTGAGCAGGAATGTCCAGCTGGCTTCCAAGTCATATCTGGTGTCAAAGGCGAAGGGCAGGCCTGCTTTGGGAGAGGTGGGGAGGTTGTCACTCCCATCTCATGGCCTGTCCAGCAAAAGAGATGGGAACGGCCAGGGAGAGCCACTTGCATACAGGAGAGGAAGGGACAGGGAGAGCCCCTGTATACAGGAGAGGGACAACCAGGGAGAGCCCCTGCATGCAGGAGAGGAAGGGACAGGGAGAGTCCCTTGCATGTGGGCCACACTACCTCTGGGCAGTGTGCCCACAGTGGGCCTCTGGGATCCTCTGGTCACTCCTTGGCAGGCCAGGGTAAATCTCAGTACACAAGCCTCCTTGCTCAGCCCACCCCAGCCCCTCAGGTCTACCTGGAGAGATGCTCTGATCTCCTGCATAGGAATCTTGGGAACCCCTGGACTGGCTCAAATACATGACCACGGCAGGTGTCACCTTTGCATCTTGGACACCTGGAAACCCTTTCTCCCTTATAGAAGCTCTAGCAGAAAGAGTGGTGGTAGACCTACCTGCCCATGATGTGTCAATAAACCTCAAGCCCCAGCTCCATTCCCTTCTAAGCCATGTGACCCGTGAGCAAGTCACTCAGCCTCTCTGAATCTTGTTGCCTGACTTTTGCTCCCCAAGCTTCTGAGGAAGTTGGATGGGGACCGTAAATATGATCAAGCTCTAAGCTTTTTTTAAAAAAAAATCAGATAATTGAATTGTTTATTTAGGCAAAGAATCTCTAAGGATAAACATTCTCTAACAGATGCAAATTAATAATGGTCATATTTTAAGGAAAAGCCATCCACCCTCTTGGTTTAAAATAAATGAATGCAATTAAAATAAATGCGCATCAAATTATTTTTCTTATCTGGAAAAAACACAAGCTATTGTATATGGTTGCCTCAGAGAAAATATTTGGTGTTTATGTTTTATAAGTTCTCTACCTCTCGCAATTTGTTTTTGCATGCAATTTGCTAACATGCATTGGAGAACAGATTGTGATAAAATGTTATTTTGTATTTAACCAAATACAGAAGGATCGTGAAGAATTATTTGTCCTGAGAGAGCACGTAATACTTTAAGTACACCTGCCGTCTACAAGATCAAGCCATTTGAGGCTGCAATAAATTTGCTTGCCAGCCAGGAATGTTCTCATCTTCCAGACCAAATGCATTCCTTGCTCCGTTGTCCCAGTGAAAATGGGGCAACTCCTAGATGCATAGTGTCCACACTCTTTGCTGGCCCAACACACTGACATTGGCTCTCATCCTTTGAAGAATATATGGAAGGTGTGTTGTAAATGTGCTCTCCAAGAACCACTGGAGTCACCATGATCGAAACACAAATAAAGAATTGTCTCAGCAAGGCAAATTTTCCAAGCTCTGATCTTATTAGAAGACATCATATTTTCTCTTTCATCTTTCTCCTTGAAAAAGCATGCCAGAACTGCAGCCAAATGTGTAATCAAACCGAGGGCTCCACAGGCCTGGTGTGGTCCTCGGGGACTCAGAGCTGGCCTCTGTGTGCTGATGGGGACACTTGGGGTCTCCCTCGGGACTCAGAGCTCCAGCCCAGCTGCTCACAGTAAAGGGATCTGAACACAAAGCATGAAAATCAGTTCTGCACTTCCCCCTATTCATATGCTGTGCAGAAGTTGGCTTGTGACCCTCAGGGTGAAGCTCGTGTTACAGCTAACACAGAATCTGCATGTGGCAGAGGTTACCCACAGAAAGGGACCAACCATCTCCGCACAGGACACTGCTCCCATCATCTTATGTGGTCCTGCACAGGTCACTGCTTCCCAACTGTCTTTGTATTATCAGCCAGCACTAGTGGCTTATACCTGTAATCCTAGCTACTCAAGAGGCTGAGATGTGAGGATTGTGGTTTGAAGCCAGCCCAAGTAGGAAAGATCCTAAGACTCTTATCTGAAATTAACCACAAAAATCCAGAAGTGGAACTGTGATTCAAGTAATAGAGTGCCAGACCGTCTTGAATAAAAAAGCAAAGGGACAGCACAGTGAGGCCCTGAGTTCAAGCCCCAGTACTGTCAAACACACACACACACACACACACACACTAACAAGGTTATTATCACACCTAAATGATAGTTGATCCCTAGGCCTATGCCCACTATATAGCAGATATTCACTAATAGGAGACTCTAGCCCCTTCTCTTGCTCCAACCTACACTGCAAGAGTGCATCAGTGTGACAGGCAGCTGGCCAGGGAGGGCCCAAGCCCCCAGAGACCTGAAGAAGCATCTGGGACTCTATCTTCTTTTCCTGGGAGCTAGAATTCCAGGCTTTAAGTCAGGCACTGGTCACACCTAGAATCCTAGCTACTTAGGAGATCTGGAAATCACAGTTTAGAGTGAGCCCCGACAGTAAAGTTCATGAGACACTAATCTCCCACTAACCAACAAAAAACCAGAAGTGGAACTGTGGCTGGTAGAGTAGAGCACTAGCCTTGAGCACAAAAGCTCAGGGATAGCATCCAAACTGAGTCCAAGCCCCAAGACTGGCACACAAAGAAGAGAGAGAGAGAGAAAAAAAATGTTGGAACAAAATGTGAATGGGTCAAAAATGTTCAAATGATTAAGTCTGCCTAGGTCAGATGCTTTATGAAGCTCTTACCCATGTCTCTGTAGAGTTGGCCAAATGTCCCCCACATTCCCATCCACTGTGGGCCCAATTGTGGCCCCCAGATGCACCTGCTCCTGGTCTTGGGTGCTTCTGTGGTGGCAGGGTCTTTGCAATGTAATCACAGCGAGAGTCTTGAATTGAAGCGATCTTAGTTGTCCAAGTGGGTCGTAAATCCAGTGGCAGTGTGCTTATGGGAGACTCCAGAGATGAGGCACCTGGAAAGATGGCACAGTTGTGGTCACACGCCAAGAATTTCTAGAAGTCACCAGGAACTGAAAACAGCTGGAAAAATCCCACCCTGGGATCCCAGGTATGTCCTGACAGAACCTTTGACATCAGGCTCCTGGCCTCTGGCATTGTGAGGAAATGAAGAACTGTGGCTTGAAGACACATAGTCGGTGGGTTCAAATCTTTCACATACACAGTTCCAGGGGAATATTTTCCAGAGGCTTCCTAAAAGGCAAAACAGTGGACACTGAAATACACCATGTGCAAGTTGACACCATCAGAATGAGTTTGTGGGCAACTACTAACCCTAGACAAGTTTGAAAGAACACAATAACATGATACAAAATTTTAAGTCCATATGCTCCTAATTTTGCTGGCTTGCTTTTTATCTATGTATGTATGTGTATATGTGTGTATGTATGTATGTGTGTATATATGTATTGTATATGCATATATGTGTACATGTGTGTATATGTGCATGTGTGTATATGTATGTGTATATATGTATGTGTATGTGTGTATGTAGTGCATGAGTGTATATATGTATGTGTATGTGTGTATGTAGTGCGTGAGTGTATGTGTATATTATTTAGTGCCAGTACTGGGGCTTGAACTCAGGGCCTCACATTTTCCTTTGCCTTTTTTGCTCAAGGCTGGTGCCACAGCTCCACTCCTAGCTTTCTACTCCTTAATTGAAGATAAGAGTTTCATGGAGGTTTTTTCTTTTTTCTTTTGACAGGGCTGACTTTGAACTTCAGTCCTCAGATCTCAGCCTCCTGATTAGGTAGGATTATAGGTGTAAAATGCTAGGACCCTGTTAAATTTTTCTTTTTTAAAAACATGCTACAAAGGGAAAAAAAAACGACTGTATCTGGACCAATACAACATCATGTTCTTTATATACCCTGTTGTTATTCTCTTTATTTTCCAAAATTCTCCATGAGTATGTATTGCAGCTTTTTACTTTTTTAAAATATTTGCCCTAGGGCTTGAATTTGGGGCCTGGGTGCTGTCTTTGAGCTTCATAAACCACTGGAGCCATAACTCCACTTTCAGCTTGTTGACAATTAATTGGAGATGAAGATTTTTTGTTGTTGTTGTTTTTTATTTTTTTGGTTTTTTGCTGGTTCTGGGGCTTGAACTCTGAGCCTGGGGCTCTGTGCTCAGGGCTAGCACTCTACCACTTGAGCCACAGTGCTACTTCCAGCTTTTTCTGAATAGTTTACTGGAGATAAGAGTCTCATGTACTTTCCCTCCTGGGCTGTTTTGAGCTGGGATCCTCAGATCTCAGCCTCCTGAGAAGCTGGGATTACAGGCCTGAGGCACCTGGCTGTGTTGCTTTATTATGGAGAGGAAGAGAATGTCCTCCTGAACTATCCCATGGATGTGCAAATGGCCAGAGCCCCAGAGGCCAAGCTCAGGCATGTGGCCTGTCTGCCCTCACAGCCCCTGTGAGGAAACCACATCCCTACCCAGCCAACAGGCTGTGGCTTTACCAATGCCACCCCAATGTTCTCCACCCTCCTTCCTAGCCACACCCAGCCAGACTGTGTCCTTCAAGTCAGCTGGCGGGTGACAAGCTCAAGTGCCCTCTAGGCAGAGATAAATAACAGCTAGTGAGATCCTGGGATTCAATTTCCTATTTTGAAATGGGAGGAAGGATAAATCATATCTGCTAACTGTTTTTACCTGGCTGCTGGAAATGATACATTGCCATCTTTTAAAAGAAAATTAAGCCTTTCATTCCATGGCACATGTAATAAAATGGTACTTGGGCTCTCTGCACTTGGATATATGGCCCGTCATGTCTTAATTTACTATTTCAACACTGCTTAAATGTACCAAAGTTATTAATGGGGCAATATATTCAAGCACAAAACTTGGCCTTCAAATACTGTTGAAGCACTTAATTAACACAATAGATGGCCATGTGGGAGCAGAAGGGGTAATTGAGGGGTAGCATCCAGGAGCAGAGTGCGTGGCCAGCCCTGCCATTGGGCCCCTGTGTGACACAAAGCCTTGCTTTCTTCTTCTGGAAGACAGAGATTGCCTTGTGCCCTAGTTCTTGGGATTTCCCAAATGAAATTCTCTCTCTCTCTCTCTCTCTCTCTCTCTCTGTGTGTGTGTGTGTGTCACACACACGCGCGCACACACACACAGTTATGTGTTTTCATGGGTGTGTGTCCATCCTGGGGCTTGAACTCAGGACCTGGGTGGTAGCCCTTAACATTTTCCACTCAAGGATGGTGCTCTACCACTTGAGCCACACTTCCAGGTTTTTCCTACTATACTAGAGATAAGAGTATCACATACTTTTCTGGCCCAGCTGGCTTTGAACGGTGATTCTCTCGGATCTCAGTCTCCTGAGTAGCTAGGATTACAAGTGTGAATCACCAGTGCCCACACAGAGTTGCTTTTTAATGTATAGCATGTCCCACCAGCCCTTGATTAAGCCTATCTTTTGATGTTAAATAAAGCACAAACTAAGTACTCTGTCTTCAAGACTACAGATGGCCTCGTCCTGTCAAACCTCTGCTCATTCCACTGCCAATTTAAGTTCTAGGAAAGTGGGGCTCTGACTTTATTTATTGCTGTATCCATGTGGCCCAAGTGGGCTATAGAACAAATGCTTCTAGAGCAAATGAATGGTTCACATCCATGTGCTACATCACTGGGCAGATGGAATGGACACTAATAAGAATACATCACATTGACTAAACTCATGTACATGCCTGCAGTCTACCTGGGAGCCTGGGGGGGCCTCAGAGGGGTGAAAATGTTTATGCAAGGAGTCAGGCACTGGTGTATTATGCCTGTAACCTCACTACTCTGGAGGTTGAGCTCTGAGGACTGGGGCTCAAAGCCAGCCAAAGTAGGAAAATCTGTGAGACTCTTGTCTCCAATTAACTAGCAAAAAGCCAGAAGTAGACCTGTGGTTCAAGTGGCAGAATACCATTCTTAAGTAAATAAAGCCAAGTAAGAGCTCATAGCCCTGAGTTTAAGTCCTGGTACCAGACCACAACAAAGAATGCCCAGATGGATAAAGGAGAACCAACACAACCATCAGCTGGAGAGAAAGGATAGAGCGTGGACTGATAGAGGAAGACTTTAGTGTGATCCAGTATGGCTTTAACTGTGGCACTCACTCGGCACTATGTGAAAAATGAACTATACAACTTGCAGGTGGTGATGGGAGGGAAAAGCTGAGAGCAAGGGAAGGAGTGACATTGTCTAAATATACCATTTTTGACAATGTGGCTTTAAGCCCTGTCACCCGTGTTTCTGAGTCTTGAACTCCCAGTACATAGACACTTCAGAATGTTTTGGCTGAACAGAGCTGGTTTTCTTGGCAAGGCTGGTGGGGAGTTGGTAAGGCCTCTGCCCCGTGGGAGCCCCAGCCACCAGAAGCCCACCAGCAGAAGGAGCGCACACCCTGGCTCTTACCTGCACGTGAGGCAACTGGCCGCTCAAGGAGTTCCTGCGCCAGCAGTGCTAGACCAGTCCCTTCACCCCAACCCTAATAATGGGCCCTGCACTGCTGGTGCCTGAGCCCATCCAGACCTGGAGCTGTACTCTGTGATCTTCCAGACTCAGCTATCCTGCCACGCTGCGTCTTCTGGGCCAGCATGCTTTCCATGTTACCCCACTCCCCACTTACCTTCTACATGGGGGTGGCTCTTCCCTGAGCCTAAACCCAGAATGAGGAGGGGCACTGCTGTGAGTGCCCCCTCCTTCCTCATAGCTGAGCTTGCCTGTCAACCCCCAGCCTGAGCTAAGCCCGCAGCCTAGGCGGTGCTGCTGACAGCCTGGTGACAGCCCAGTGGGGAGGGCAGCTATATTTAGCACATGCTTGACCTAAGATGCTATCTACTGGGAGAAGAGCAGAAATACTAGGGGTGGGGTGGGAGAGGGGTAGAGAGACCCCCATCTATCCTCCCACAGTGCCCAGCTGTGTATGCCAGATCCTGCAGCTGCTCCAAATTCGCTGTCCAAACACATTCTCATTGGCGAAGTCAGGCAGGCCTTAGGATCTGCAAAGAGCTTCTGGCCCTGGGAAGGGCAGCCACATAGCAACCTCATTAGGAGCAGGGAACTTAAAGCAACCAGCTGTTTGCAGCAGAAGGAATTTCAATACCAGGGCATCAAGAACCTCCTTGTAGACAGCTGCTGGTGGCTCACACCTGCAATCCTAGCTACTCAGGAGGCTGAGATCTGAGGATTATAGATCAAAGTCAGCCCAGACAGGAAGGTCTGTGAGATTCTGATCTCCAATTAATAACCATAAAGCCAGACATGAAGATGTGGCTCAAAGGGTAGAGTGCCAGCCTTGAGCAAAAAAGGCAGAGAAGAATGCTAGTCCCTAAGTTCAAGCTGCAGTACCAGCACATTGACAAGAGGACTTCCTTGTAAGGAACCTGACAGCCTCCTAAGCCTGCCTACAAGTGGCTGTTTCTCCATTTATCCTCACTATACTGAAGAAATGGAAAGATCCTCCTTCACAAAGATGATTTGCCCCATGTCTCATACTGGATCTTAGCAACATTTGTGTGACAGACATGTCAGCATTTCCCAACTGTGGAGTGGACCTGTGCTAAATGGTCCAAGAAAATCAAGGTTGGCACCAGTGGCTCACGCCTATAATCCCAGCTACTCGGGAGGCTGGGATCTGAGAATCACAACCCAGATAGACAACGTTGAGAGGCTCTTATCTTCAATTAACCAGCAAAAAGCTGAAAGTAGAGCTGTGGCTCAAATGGTAGAGCACCAACCTTGAGCTAAAAGGCCAACAGCTAGTGCCCAGGCTCTAAGTTCAAGCCTTAGTACTAGAAAAGAAAAAGGGAAATAGAAAAGAAAATGAAAGTCAAGGTTGTGTGAGGGGGCTTTATTTCCCAGAAGCAATCTTACATCTACCCTTTGAAGTGTCATGAAATTGGTCTGAGGACGCCCCTGTCAGCAGCCTACACCCGTCTGCTGAAAGCACTTCTAGCACCTGATTAAAAAGGAGGCTTATTTTTCTGAGCCATTACCAGCTTGCATGTGATGATCTCATCCCAAAGACAAGGATGAAGAGTGATTGACAGCTCACCACCGGATTCTCACCTTGGAAAATGCTGACTGGCCACAGCGGGGGTGGGGCAGCTGGCACTGCTCTGAGGCCATTTACCATATGGGGGCAGCCGGGTCTTTGGCTCTAAAAGGGTCTCACCCATGAGTGACGGGCAGAACATGGCACCACAACCAGGCAGTTTGGCAACTTGCAGGTACTGAGGAAGGCAAAGCTATGGGTTTGAATCCCTCCTCTGCTACATTCTGGGACAGTCTTTAGGTCTAAAGGTCATTTCCTGGATCTGTTTCTTTTCCTTTCCTTGGTTGATGGATAGTGGGTTTAAACTCAGGGCTGTACTTGCTTGGCTGGTGATCTGCCTCTTGAACCAGTCCTGTTTTGTTCTTGTTTTTGTTTTGCGGGGGACGGTTGCTAGTTATCTTGAAGATGGAATTTCACATACTTTTCTGCCTGGGCTGGCTTCCATCCATGATCCTTCAGATATCAGCCTCCTGAGTAACCAGGGTTATAAACTGATAGGTATAATAATGAGGAGCTTGTTTTATTTAATTCCAAGGAATCTAGAATGCTCTCTAGTGAAATGCTAGACAGATAACAAGGAACCCTTTTATTCTGGAATAAGATCTCAGAATAAGATTTCAATGCCCATTTTATCACCCCATTTTATTGCCTCGTTGAAAGTGTGAAGTTTATTTGCTGTCCACACATAGAAATTGTTTTCAGAACACTCAAACCCCCCTTCACTCCTCTACAGACAGCCTTACCGTTTGCCTCTCACCTTATACCTCAGAAGCTTCCCACCTGACCCTGAGCCCTCCACACACACACCTGAGCCTGCAGGAAGACTGGGTTTTTTTTTTTATTATTATATGTTTGTTTGTTTTGTTTTTTGCCAGTCTTGGCGCTTGAACTGAGGGCCTGAGCACTGTCCCTGGCTTCTTTTTGCTCAAGGCTAGCACTCTACCACTTGAGTCACTTCCAGCTATATATATATATATATGGTGCTGAGGAATTGAACCCAGGGCTTCATGTATACAAGGTGAGCACTTTACCACTAGGCCATATTCCCAGCCCCTGTTTTTTTACTCTTCACACCCAGAGCCTTAGGGGCCACAGCACTAAATGTCATTTCAGCCATCTACCTGCAGGGGGCAGAGTGAGAGCCTGAGTGAGGGCCCAGCCCCTGGCACTCTGCATTGCAGAGTTCTTAGTACCCAGCACCAGTGGGATGCAGAAACACTAGCTAGGATGAGTGGATGAGTTCTAGGCTTGTTCTCGGCCCTCTTGGAGCTTAAATTGAGGAAGAGGTTCACTGAACAATGAAGGGTATTTATAGCCCCACCACCAGCATCCAAGGTCATAGATCCTAGATCACCCACATGAGATTCTTGTATACCAGCTCCGGTTTCTAGTGGTGCCCTATCTAACTGTGCCACAGAGGAAAGAAGAAGTCTTCCACAAACCAGGGAGCCTAGATCCATTTCCTTGAGGACTCAGTTTCCCCAGGTATAAAGGGACAAGTGCAAAGGCCTCTCTCTAAAGTGTTGTTCTATGACCTGACTGAGCATCCTTGAGTATAAAATAGACACTCTAGGTTGAAGTACTTCCAAAAACTGATATGTGTAGGGGGTAACTATTTTCTTTTCATGGCACATACATCTAGAAAGAATTCTAGGTAGTCGACTGTAAGTGGTGGTACATGACTTTAATCATAACTTGGGAGGTGTAGGTAGGAAGAGCCATGTCTGAGGCCAGCCCTGGGTGAAAACTCAGAAATCTAACTGAAGAATAGCTAAAACAAACAGAAAAACCAAAAGACTTTGGTGTGGCTTAAATGGTAGAGCATCTGAGTTCAAACCCAAGTACTGACATTAAAAATATAGAAGATGGACAGAAGATAAATACATACATACATACATACATACATACATACATACATACTTAGACTGATACATACATACACACAGAGACAGAAAGATAATAAAATAATGTGCTAATTTGGGTTTTGGACAGAGGGAGGCTTGCATCCTGGGATGGTGATGATGATTCCTTGTACTTAGGCAAAAAAGCAAGAGAAGATAGGAAGGAGGAAAAAGAGGAAAGAGAAAGAAAGAAGAGAAAAGGAAGCGAATTCCCCTGGCACCCCTTCTTGCTAAAAGCAAGCAGGCAAGGTCTACCTCCAGAGGCTTATGTGGACCCCACATAACTTGTCACTCTTCTAATCCAAGGTGCTTTCCACTGAGCACCACCTTTTAATTAAGGCGGGAACTAGGAATGTAGAACACCTTGTCTTTAACCTGCAAAAAAAAAAAAAAAAAGTCTAGGTTCACAACAAAATCCACCCATTTCCCAGACAAAACAGTCGGAGCAAGAGGGTGGAGCAAAGGCTTGCTCAGGCCCGCATAGCCACGCCGGAATTTGAAGCCAGATGCCAGGCTTTTCTCTGACTGTCTCTAGGGTCATGGGTCACTCATCTGGGGCTGGGAGGGGTGTAGAGGGGTAGCCAGCATTCCTCAGGGGAGATGAAGAACATTCCGTGAGGTCAGAGATTTGCAAGCCTTGCTTGTGTTTCCAGCCCTGCTGTGGCGAGGTTGTCTCTTTGCTCAGGGCTGACCCAGCATTTCCACAGCAATTGCTATTAAAATACTTCTCCAGGGTGTGGCCTGGCTTTAGGGGGTTTATCTAGCTCCAAATTAAAACTCTGCTTGTTGGCAGTGCCCATTTTCTCAGGGATGGCATTCTCACACATGCCCTTGGTGCTAATGACATCAGATCTAAGTCTGACTTGCCTTCTTATGCAATCTTTTGTTTTAAAGAGTGTTTCTTAGTACATCTGTTCTCAAATGGCTGGGTGGAGTTTTGAGATGTCTTTCCATGGAGGTGAAAAATTCTCCATATTGTATCCCTTTGCTATAATTTGGGGAAGGCTCTATCTGCATGGTATGTGTTCATTGCTCCTATTCCTTCTTTTCTTTTCTTTTGGTGTTAGTACGGGGTTTGAACTCGGGGCCTGGGTGCTTTCCTGTAGATGCTTTTTTATCCCCCTGCTCAAGGCTGGTGCTCCACCATTTAAGCCAAACCTCCACTTTGGCTTTTTGGTGGTTAATTAGGGATAAGAGTCCCATGGACCTTTCTGTCCTGGCTGGCTTCAAATCTCAATCCTGAGATCTCAGCCTCTCTGAGGAGCTGGAATTACAGGCATGAGCCACAGACACCCAGCTGGAAAATGTACGTCAAAACCATAATGAGACAATCTGCCACCTATTAGGATGGTATCTATCAAAACAAAGCAACTTTTACAAAGTGGAAAGTACGTGTGACAGAACATGGGGAGAAACAGGAGCCCTCATTCACTGTTGGTGGGAATGTAAGATGGGAGAGTTTCAATGGAAAATAGTTTGGCAGTTCCTCAAAAAGTTAAACATAGAATTATCACATGATCCAGCCACTCCTCTACTGATGGGGCGGGGGGGGGGGGGGGGGAGTGCAAACACTCAGACACTAAAGTTAGAAGTTGGCCCATCAGCTTCTGAATGATAAAACAAAATGTAAAGCTGGGCTTTGGTGGCTTAAGGCTGTAATCCTAGCTACTCAGGAGGCTCAAACCTAAGAATCATGGCTCCAAGTGAGCTCAAGCAGGAAAGTCCAGGAGACTCTTATCTCCAATTAACCAACAAAACCCGGAAGTGGAGCTGTGGCTGTGGTTCAAGTGGTAGAGTGCCAGCCTTGAGTACAAAAGTTCAGGGACAGTAATCAGGTCCTGAGTTCAAATCCCAGCATACACACACACACACACACACACACACACACACACACACACACACACAAAATAATCCAGGCACTGGTGGTTCATGAGTGTAATCCTAAACTACTCAAGAGGCTGAGATCTGAGAATCGCAGTTCAAAGCCAACCCTGGGCAGGAAAGTCCATGAGATTCCTATCTCCATTTAACCAACAGAAAGAGGCAAGTCAAAGTGTTATTCAAGTGGTTTTGTTTATTTTTGCTATGGCTTGAAGCAGGCCTAGACACTGTCTGAACATTCTTGCTCAAGACTAGTGCTCTACTACTTGTGCCACAACTCCACTTCCAGCTTTTTGCTGGTTAATTTGAGATAAAAGTCTCACTAACTTTCCTGCCCAGGCTGGCTTTGAACCTTCATCCTCAGGTCTCAGCCTCCTGAGTAGCTAGGATTATATGTGTGAGCCACAAGCACTGGCAGAAATGATATTCTTTTTCTTTTGTTTTGTATTGTAGAAATGACTAGGAAGTGGATTTTATCCAAAGCAGATGCTTGAGTCTGGGCTAGTGCCAAGAGAAGCATGCCCTTCTCGTGTCAGTTTTCAAAATATCTCCTACCAAAGGCACCGGACAACCCAAGGGACATTCCACTCTCTTCCCAAACACAGGAAGAATCTACCAGCGGACAATTGTGAATAAGAAAGTCAGTCATTCTTAGTTTTGCATCTGTACCAGGCACTCATTTGCAAGTGCTTGGCCTTCCTATGCACGGTGATGGATGAGAGCAACCCCAGCTTCCTACATGATTCTTCACATGAACACATAGGCCCTGCAGATCCCTGGTAAAAGGAATTACTGGGTGTCTCAAAAAAAGGAGTCTCACAGGTGAAAGTTTTAGCAAAAATTTATTCATTCATTTGTTTGTTTACTTATTTAATGTATTTTGGTCCCTGTCCTAGGGCTTGGACTCAAGGACTGGGCACTGTCTCTGAGTTTTTATGCTCAAGGCTAGTTCTCTTATTACTTGACCCATAGCTCCACCTCTCTCTCTCTCTCTCTCTCTCTCTCTCTCTCTCTCTCTCTCTCTCTCTCTCTCTTCTCTCTCTCTCTCTCTCTTTCTCTCTCTCTCCCTCTCTTTCTTTTGGTGTTTTTTTTTTAGAGATAAGAGTCACAAGAACTTTCCTTTCCCAGGCTGGCTTTGAGTCTTGATCCTCACATCTCCAGATCTCAGCCTCCTGAGTAGCTAGGATTACAGTCATGAGCCACCTACACTGTTACTTTATCGTAATATAACAGCTGTCTTCATAGTGTGTGTGTGTGTGTGTGTGTGTGTGTGTGTGTGTGTGTGTGTACTGGTAATGGAACTTGAACTCAGGGCTCTCTCTTGCTTAGCTTTTCTACTCAAGGTGCTCTACTACTTGAGCCACACCTACACTTCCAACTTTTTGTGGGTTAGTTGAGATAAGAGTCTCTCAGGTTTGTCTGCTAAGGCTGGCTTTGACCCTCAATCTTCAGAACTCAGCCTCCAGAGTGGCTAGGATTATAGACATCACCTACCAGGAATGACCTAGCCTTTATAGTTTTGAACAGACAAAATGCATGATTGTGTGGACTAGCAATTCCTAATGCTTAGACAATTGTTCTGGATGGGTGAAATGGGTGAGGCTTACAGACATGCAGGTAGCAAGCCAGAGGTTCTTTCCATTCTTTCCGTTTCTACCCATTTATGAAGAGTTGCTAGCTTCTTATCAGGTTTAGAAAGGCCTCTTATGTCTCTTATTCTTGTAACTTAGTATCATAAGTGATATATGGCTCACACCTGTTATCTTAGCTATTCAGGAGGCTGAGATCAATGATCAAGCTAGTCCAGTCAGGAAAGTCTATACTTTTATCTCCAATTAAGCACCAAAATGCCAAAAATAGTGCTGTGGCTCAAGTGGTAGAACACTAGCCTTGAGCAAAAAAGCTCAGGGGCCGTGCCGAGACTCTGCCTTCAAGTCCAACATTTAGCAGAAATAACAGAAGATATATGATGGGAGGGCAGTTCAACTGATTGTCAAGTTTAAGGTCCTAGTAGGACATGTTTTCTGTCATATGGAAGATAGACCTACAACACACCAGATATGGTCATTTACACAGGCATTCACACACAGGCCAAAGGAGGATGCCCTTAGGGAAAAAACCCAAAGACATAGCTCCTCTGAACATTTAAAATACTATTTATCAAAACAAATTCCAGGGGCTGGGGATATAGCCTAGTGGCAAGAGTGCCTGCCTCGGATACATGAGGCCCTAGGTTCGATTCCCCAGCACCACATATACAGAAACCGGCCAGAAGCGGCGCTGTGGCTCAAGTGGCAGAGTGCTAGCCTTGAGCAAAAAGAAGCCAGGGACAGTGTGTGCTCAGGCCCTGAGTCCAAGGCCCAGGACTGGCCAAAAAAAAAAAAACAAATTCCAGGAAATTGAACCATGGTTTTATTTTTGTTGTTGTTATTGCTGCTTTTAGATTTTTTTCTTGTTTTTTTTTTTTTGGGGGGGGGTAGCAGGGGACAGAGAGTGCAGAAAGGGAGAGAGGAGGGGTGAACAAATGCAGCCCTGGCATTTGATATACATTATGCAGCATGTGGGCAGGGAAGGGAGGGGGAAGCTGGAGGAAAGCAGAGGGGGTGGCATTATCCAAAAAAGAAATATACTCATCACCTGACTTATGAAATGGTAACCCCTCTGTACAACATCTTAGTAATAACAATCAAATTATATATATATATATATATGTGTGTGTGTCTGTGTGTGTGTGTGTATATATATATATATATTTAAAGGTATAGCAGTGCCTCATTTCCTCTTGTAACCCCAATCCCAGTACTCAGTAGGGACGCAGAGAATGTGGACTTACAATATGGCAGAGTAGAGCTTCTTATTATTAATTACTACTACTTCTACTACTACTACTATCTTAAGCATCTTTTAAAAAGTAGTTATACAAAGGGGTTTTAATTTACCATGCCAGGTTCTGAGCACAATGCCTTCTAATCCGTGTTGCCCCTCCATAATCCTCCCCTATCGCTCCCCACCTAACCAACCCCTGACATCACTGGGTTCCATTGGGACACATGTTGTGATTGAATATTGAATATTATGATAGTATTTGTTTGCCCTTCCTCTCTCTATTCATCGGCCCCCTCCCTGTAACCTTACCTTTTTCTGACTATACACATTCCAGCTTCCTGGTATTCATTTTTTTTAACTGTAGGTTAGTTGTTCAAAGGAGTTACACCACTGAACCCCTTCCTCGTGTATGCCACACTTCAGTTCCTATTTGCAGAAAATATGACCCCATCTAAAGGATCTAGAGACACCTCTAGCCTCACAGAGCTGAAAAATACCTTTGGCAAAATAGCAGAATATAAAATCAACCCAACAAAAATTAATAGCTATATGTACACCAACAATGAACAGCAAGAGAAAGAAATCAGGGAAACGATTTCATTTGCAACAGCCTCAAAAGAAAAAGAAAATACCTAGGAATAAATCTAACCAAGGAAGTAAAGGAGCTCTACAATGAAAACCTCTTTTTTTTTTCTTTTCTTTCTTTTTTTTTTTGGCCAGTCTTGGGCCTTGAACTCAGGGCCTGAGCACTGTCCCTGGCTTCCTTTTTGCTCAAGGCTAGCACTGTGCCACTTGAGCCACAGTGCCACTTCTGGCCGTTTTCTGTATATGTGGTGCTAGGGATTCAAACCCAGGGCCTCATGTATACAAGGCAAGCACTCTTGCCACTAGGCCATATCCCCAGCCCTACAATGAAAACTTCAAAGAAAGAATGGGGCTGCTTTGGGGGACACTCAAGAAAGTAGTCCCACAAGGCACCTGAGGCTCATCACACTTGTAATCCTAGCTACTCAGGAAGCTAAGACCTGAGGATCATGGTTTGAAACCAGCCCTGGCAGGAGAGACACTGAGACTCTTTTCTCCAATTAGTCTTAATACCAGAAGTGGAGATGTGGCCTGTGTCCAGGCCCTGAGCTCAAGCCACAAAACTGGTGTGCATGTACACACGTGTGCACACACATACTTCTGTAGTCCTATCTTGGCCTGGGAACGACTTTTAAATGTCTTTATTATTCAGCCTGCTTCTGGGATCTGGGTCACTTTAGTTCCCATCTCTGTCACTTTGGGGATCAGTCCCTCTGCGCATGCGCAAAACTCTTTCAAGCGTAGGATGGATGGTTTTCATCTCAATTGCTTAGTGAGACAACCGGGCCTAACTCTGAATCCATTTTTTTTTCTCCAGCTCACTCAGGGAGGACAAAGTCCATTAAGGCTCTCTCCTCCCACCTCCCCTACTCACCCTACCCCCTAACTCCACCCCCCACCCCCACCCCCCTGTGTGCCCTGTGCGAGACCCTGGTTCCCCACACAGACAGGACAGCTCTTTGAGGGGAAGACTCATTTATGGAGATCAGTGGCTGGCTTAGTGTAGGTACTTAATAAATATTCAATCACAACAATCTTAATTACTGGATTACATCATGTCTGTCTTTGGGTAGGATATAAATAAATAATGCCATAATAATAATGAGGTACTTGTGGAGAGCCCCTCAGTTTCAGTTCCCATTGCCACACGGGCAATTTTTAATAAATTTGGTTAGATTTCATATTTCATGAAGATGTATCTGCTCACAGCAGGTAAGCGTTTCTGAACCTAAGATTTATCTCACATTCAGTGTGAGAAGGATATTTTCTAGCCGCCTGTTTCATGTTCTCCCTAGGCTTCCTATCAGCTCCTCTGAGGGTGGTACCCAGCTCTCCCAGGACTAGAGGTCACATGAACAGTGTTAAGCCAGACATTGGGATGCCCAGGACTCCAGTTGGCTTAAGGTGAGATTGTAAGGCAGGTCACTTTTCTTTGACCCCTCAGTCAGTCCCCTCTACAGCTCAATCAGGCACTGTTGTAGAATAAAGCTACAAACACAGAAGTCTTGGCTGGCCAGGCATGTTTCTGTAGTGAAGTCCAAGTCAAAAAGTCATACTTAATCCCTAACTTCCAGCCAGTGCTCCAATATGGTTGCCAGAAAGTTTAGGGCAGTTAAACAATCTAGGTCTTTGCATCTGGCAAGAGAAGAATTTAGGCAAGACATGATCATAAGCAAAGATGATAGAAAAGTTTACTAGAAGAGAAATATGGTCAGGTGCTGGTGGCTCACACCTGTACTACTAGCTACCCAGGAAGCTGAGATCTGATGATCATGGTTCAAAGTCTATGAGATTCTTATCTCCAACAAACTACAAAAAGATTTGGAAGTGGATCAATGGCTCAAGTGATAGAGCACTAGCCTTGAGCACAAAATCTCAGGGACAGAACTCAGGCCCAGAGTTCAAGCCCCAAGACTGACAATTAAAAAACATAAAAGGTGGAAGTGGAACTATGGCTCAAGTGATAGAGCATTAGTCTTGAGCAAAAAACCTCAGGGCCACCTAGGCGCTGAACTCAAGCCCAGGACCAGAACATAAAAGAAAAGTTTATTACAAGAAATATGCCACAAGGAAGACAATTCAACTTATCTTTTCCATCTTTGCAACTCTGCCATCTTTCTCATTACAGACGTTGGGTTAAACAGTAAGAATTGGATGGCTTATTGATTAGTAGATATCCTTTCTATTTCCTGTGAAGCTGTGATGCCAAAGACATACTGTCTCATCTTTATTTCCTCATTTTTTTGTCCTTCTTACTCCTTCACTCTTTTTTTTTTTCTGCCCACTGTGGGGCTTGAGCTGAGGGACTGGACATTGTCCTTGAGTTCTTTCGCTCAAGATTGGAAGTGGAGTTACAGCTCCACTTCCAGTTTTCTGTTTAATTGGAGTCTCAACTGACTTTGTTGCCCCCTCTGGCTTTGAATTGTGATCCTCGGATCTCAGCCTCCTGAGTAGCTAGGATTACAGGTGTGAGCCACCAGCGCCCCCTTTCTTCACTCTTTTGCAGCCCCTTGTCCCCATTTTGTGGTCAGGCAGGCTTTGGTTTCCTTATGTGCTATCTACAAGCCTGCTTTTCTGGTACCAGAAGCAGAACTAGATGTGTCTGAAGGACCCACTCCACTCCACAGTGCCCGCCCCAGTCAGTATCCACACAACTCAGTGCCACCCGTGCTCCATTCTGAGAATGCCACCCAGAGCTGTCCAATCTCCCATTTAAAACCAAATATTCATTTGTTCACTCTCCCCCTACCGCCACCACCACCCCTTCAACACCCCTAAAGAGCTCTTCTTTTCCAAATGCCGTTCAACAGCCCAAGCTCTTTTAAAATTGAGCCACCTGCTGCTTTATGAGTCACATCTGGTTGTAGGCTGCACAAGGCATCATCAGCTTCTGAAGGGGATGGCCTGGAGCCGTGCAAGCAAGTGCTGGTGCTAATGCTCCATGCAGGCCAGGAGCAGGCAAGGGCAGGAGAGCTTCTGGCCTAGAGGTCAGGCCCCAGGATGGAGCACCAGCACTTCACGAAGCTTCCATGGGCTTCCTAGCTCCTGCTCCTTCCACTGGAGTTGCCGAGCACCTGGGCATAGGACACTGCTGGGCAGTCCTCTACAGACTAGCCAGCACCATGCCCCGTATGAAAGCCTCAAGATCCCCTAATTCTGGCCTCTAGAACTTTCTGGAAGCTTCTGGAAGCTACAATTAAAGTCTTGAATGCCAGGTGTCAACTCTGGAGGTGAGATGGTGACCTGATGAGCCACTCACTCTGAGAGCTACAGTCTGACTGTGCCCTGCCTCACCCAGCACCTATGCCAGGTCTTTCTCCACCCAGGTTGTCTATGCCCCTCTCCCTGCACCAGAACCGGCTCAGATAACAAGGAGGAAGGTGCTCTAGTGGACCTGGGGTGGGCAGCGGCTGGCACTTCCTCAGTAGAGAAAGTACAGCAGCTCTGGGGAAAGCTGGGGTGCCATGGTACATGGCCAGTACATGTGATCACCTCCCTCTTGGGAACAAGATGCCCCTGAAGCAAAGGTAATACCCACAGGAGAGCTTTAGGAAGTATGAGACTCCAAAAAGCACCTCATGTGAGTGTATGTGTGTGTGCACGTGTACGTGCATGCGTGTACCAGATCTAGGGTTTGAACTCAGGTCCTAAGCACTGTCTCTGAGCTCAAGGATAGCATTCTACCACTTGAGCTACAGCTCCATTTCTGGCTTCTTGGTAATTAATTGGAGGTAAGAGTCTCATGGACTTTCCTGCCCTGTCTGGCTTTAAACTGAGATCCTCAGATCTCAGCCTCCTGTGTAGCTAGGATTACAGGTGTGAGCCACCAGCACCTAGCCAAGAAGCAACTCTTCCTCAGACACATCACCAATCTGCAGCACTAGTCACTGGGGAGGCCTTGACTGGCCTCAGAGATCATATAGATGGTGAGGCTCATGGTTGACACTCTACCTCTCCTGGCTTACTTTTGGTTTTTTTTTTAATTTAAATTTTATTGTGCAGGTGATGTACAGAGGGGTTACAGTTACATAAGCCAGGTAATTAGTGCATTTCTTTTTGAAGAATGGCACCCCTCCCTAATTTCTGCCACTTTTCCTCCTGCCACCCCTCCTGCCCCAAGTTGTAAAGTTCATTTCCAACATAGTGTCTAGTGAGTGTCACTGTTGTACTCGTTCACCCTTTGTCCCATGATTCCCCTGCTTTCTCTTCCCCTCCCCAAATCAGATAAATTTATATACAAGACAAAGGGTACAGAAATCGAAAACAGTGACAAGAGGGGATAAGCCAAAGGGAACATAAAGAAAGAACTGAAAACAATACAATAAAAACCTCTTGTTTCCACTTATTGCAGTTCATTTTGACAAGCATCATTTTATATGATCATATGCACATAGCTATTGAACCACTGTGATCTCTCCTTTGTTCTCACTGTGCAAATGCTTAGAGTACTGCTTAATTCACCATGTCAGGTGTACTTGTCTCTTACTATCCTGGTATATTTGTAATGCCTTGTTGCCATGCCTCCATTCTAGAGCCTTCTTGTCACAGGTGAAATTAGCCTCACCTGATGTCAGAGGGAGCCATGTGGAATGGGGATGGAAAAGAAAAAAAAAAAAAAGTAGTACCAATCTGGCCAATAGTGGCTCGCATCTGTAATCCTAGCTACATAGGAGGCTGAGATCTGAGGGTCACAGTTTGAAGCCAGACAGAGCAGGAAAATCTGTGAGACTCTTATCTCCAATGAACCACCAAGAAAGCCAGAAGTGGAGCTGTGGCTCAAGTGGTAGAGTGCTGTCCTGGAGATCTTTTATCAGGACTCTGAGTTCAAGCCCCAGTACCGGCACACACACACACAAAAATTTTTAAGTTAAAGTTGGACAGGCTTTCTTCACAGAGTTTTTGTTTGTTTGTTTGTTTTGGTTTTTTTGCCAGTTCTGGGGCTTGAACTCAAGGCCTGAGCACTGTCCCTGGCTTCTTTTTACTCAAGGCTAGCACTCTGCCACTTGAGCCACAGCGCCACTCTGGCCATTTTCTATATATGTGGTGCTGAGGAATCGAACCCAGGACTTCATGTATACAAGGCAAGCACTCTTACCACTAGGCTGTATTCCCAGCCCCTCTTCACAGTGTTTTAAGTTGCAACCAAGTAAACAGATTGTCTCTTAAAAGAAAAATCAACATATATAGTCTGCCTTTTAAAAACAATGTCTGCTGGTTTGGGTATCATTTTATCTAATGCAAGGGAATAGAGTATCTGAGACTTTTTAAATATAAACATATTAAGTCATTTGTCATCACTATATGTATTCCATTTTTTACCCAGTTATATAACAAGCCACTCTCCGTTTTTTATTTTATAAAAGCAATGTTAAACAACCAAGTGCTCAGTTTGTATGTTTAATTGTTTCTGATGTGTTGTACACCAGCCAATATTTGTAGAGATGCTGGCATCCCCAAAGTCACTTTATATCAAATAACCCTAAGTGAGGTTACCAGACAGACTGGAGTCTGCAGGACTGGCTGGGCAGGCCCAGGTGCCACCTCTTCCACCACATGCTCAGCGGGACAGTCTCAGATCTGGCCAGACTCAGCTGCCTGCCCTCCCTGGCTGCCAGGGCACTGTCCTCCCAGGGAGCCCTACCCTTCCTGGCAACTCTCTCATCCTCTCTTTCCATCTTCCATGCCCCAGGGAAATTTCCATTCAAATATATATTAACGTGTGTGTGTGTGTGTGTGTGTGTGTGTGTGTGTGTGTGTGTGTGTCACATTACAATTCAAGTACTGGTGGCTCATGCCTATAAACCTAGGTACTCAAGAAGCTGAGATCTGAGGATTGTGGCTCAAAGCCAACCTAGGAAGGAAAATCTATGAGAGTCTTATCTTCAATTAGCTAATGAAAAGCTAGAAGTAGAGCTGTGAGTTCAGGTGATAGAGTACCAGCTTTGAGCACAAAAGTCAAGCAAGTACTAGGCCCTGTGTTTAAACCCCAGTACTTACACAAAAATAAAAGTAAATAAATAAATAAAGCTGGGCACTGGTGACTAACTATTCTAGCTATTCAGGAAGCTGTGATCTGAGGATAATGGTTCAAGGCCAGCCCAGGCCGGAAATTCCATGAGACTCATATGTCCAGTTAACCAGCAAAAACCAGACATGGAGCTGTGGCCAAGTGGTAGAGTAGCAGCCTTAAGCAAAAAAAGCTTAGGGTTAGCACCCAGGCTCTATCTTTAAGTCTCAATACCAGCACATACACACAAAAACTATAAAGAAATAAATAAAGACATAAAACAACAATATGGCATATTTCAAATAAATGCATAGAAAACTTCAGAAAATAGTCTTATAAAGGCACAAACTCAAAGCTCTTATTTCTCCCAGACATGCAAGTGTTATAAAGAAAGTCAGTCATGAGAAACAGAGAAGCTACCACTTAAAAGGCCAAATTATAGCTCTTTGTTGGAGAGCCAGAAGACTGCTGGTGGACTCTTGTCTTAAAGACCAGCAGCCCAGAGAGCAGCTAGCACAAAGCTTATATAGGCCCAAACCACACAAGATGTATAGAATCAACCCCAATGAAAGTGTTTTACATGAGCAAAGCAAGCCAGATGAGGACAGGTAAACCTAAAAGCAAACCATCTTAGGAAACCATCAGGGGAAATCAAGGGCCGATTATCTAGGAGAAGCATAGACCGGTCTCCTCACTTCAAAAGTACTTGGAGAAGCTTGAATCCCAAGTCTCACACTCTTCTATTCATAAGTGTGATTGTGTCCCTCTATACAATTTTTTCACCATAGTTTCATTATCACACCTACAGATTTAGCAATAATTCCCTCATACTTTCATATCTCAATTCAGGCAGTATCCACAGAATCCTAAATTGTCTTTTAAAATCTTATATTAATCAGGAGGCAAATAGGAATGCTTGCCAGTCTTATGTGTGTGGGCGCGTGCGCGTGTGTGCGCATGTGCGTGCTCACACACATATCAATCCTGGAGCTTGAACTCAAGGCCTGGGTTCTGTCCCTGAGCCTCTTTTGCTCAAGGCTAGTGCTCTGCCACTTGAGCCATAGCTCTACTTCTACCTTTTTGGTAGTTAATTGGAGATATGAGTCTCACAGATTTTTCTGCCCAGGCCGACCTTCAGATCTCAGCGTCCTAACAAGCTAAGACTACAGGAGTGAGTCACTGGTGCCTGGCTATCTACTTTTAATCCAGTCTGACTAATTTTCAGTACCTTCAGGATCTCAGTTTCTTAGTCATTTCTTGTGAGAGAAACTGGCCTCTCGTCCTATAGGCCTTGCCACAAATCTTTCTAGTTTTCTTACTAATTGCTCAATTGGAAGTTTTACTTAAAAGTTTTCTCTGTGATTGGTTAGGAATTGGAGAAAGGTGAGGACATGGAGGAGACTGATTGGGGGGTGAGTTTGTTCAGGGTACCTTATATATACATATTGACATGTCAAATGAAACTCCCTTGTACAGCTAATTGCTGCTAATAAAAATGTAGAAATAAGTCAGGTGCTGTTGGCTCATGCCTCTAATCCTCGCTACTTTAGGAAGCTGAGATCTGAGAACAGTGGCTCAAAGCCAGCCCTGGAAGAAAATCCATGAGATTTTTTTTTTTTTTGGTGGTCCTGAGACTTGAACTCTGACCCAGGGTGCTGTCCCTGAGCTCCTTTTGCTAGTGCTCTCCCACTGAAGCCACAGCACCACTTCTGGCTTTTTTGTCATTTAATTGGAAAGTCTCACAGTCTTTCCTGGCTTCAAACCACAATCCTCAGATCTCAGCCTCCTGAGTAGCTATTGTTTCAGGTGTGAGCCACCAGTGCCCAGCTCCATGAGACTCTGGAAGTGGAGCTTTGGCTCAAGTAGTATAGCACTAACATTAAGCAAAAAAAGGCACCAAAAAAAAGTGAGAATAATCTTTAGAACTTTTTTTTTAAAGCTTTCCCTGTATGAGTCAATTTTGTGCTCTGAGAGCCAAATGCAAGTTGAGGCTCGCACTGGCAGAATGTTAGGGCACAGGTGGGTCTTCTCCTGTATATGTGGATGACAGCTCACTGACCATCATCACCACTAGTCCAGGTCTCACTGGGGTTGCCCTGGTTCCACACTTCATTCTTTACTTATTGGAGAACGCTCCCTTGTGGGTTACAAGGGGCCCTGGGCTGTTTGCCATGACCCATACAGGAGCGTCAGGGTGAGACTGACCTGTCCAGGAAAAGGAGTCACAGAGGCCATGGAGGGTTGTAAGCTAGCATTCCGATTTCCTAGTATCATCATAAACTCATAGGTTTAAATAGATTTAGGTGGGTTTTTTTTTTCATTCATTGCTGTTTTGTTCTGTTTTCTGTCAGTACTGGGGCTTGTAGCAGGACCTCATGCTCTCATTTGACTTCTTCTCACCAAAACGTGCTGCTACCACCTGAGCCTCCAATCTGGCCTTTCCTACTGGTTCATGGGAGATCAAGGTCTCACAGACTCTTCTACCTGGGCTGGCTTTAAACCATGATTGTCAGATCCTGAGGAGCTGGGATTATAGGTGTAAGTCACAATGTACCTTGCTCCAGTGATTTTTTTTTTCTTACTGACATACAAAGCATTTCATCTATCCCTACAAGAGCCTCTACAAGTTACACCCTGGTTTTAAAATATGACCCTGGGAGGCATTTTATGGCCCTCCTGCTCTCCTGTGTGGCAATGTGGTCCAGGTTCTTCTGATTCATCTTTGGTTCCTTTTAATAAGAGAAAATAATTAAAAGTTTATGTTGATACTGCAGTGTAGAAACACAGGATTTTGTATGACGTGTGTGTGTGTGTGTGTGTGTGTGTGTGTGTGTGTGTGTGTGTTGGTACTGAGACTTGAACTCAAGGTCCTACACTATTGCCTGATTTTTTTTTGCTCAAGGCTGGGGTTCCAACACTTGAACCACACCTTCATTTCTGGAAAGAAGAAGCTCTCAGATTTGTCTGCCGGGACTAGCTTAGAGTCTGGATCCTCAGATCTCAGCTCTAGTATACTTAGGATTACAGGCATGAGCTCCCACTCCAGGCTTATGTGTAACACTTTGATTTTATCATTTCCATCTCCTTTCTCTAACACTGTAAAAAGAATTGTGTGTGCTAATGACATTGGCATGCCTACAAATTTGCCTTATCTTTAGCTACAGTTTTGAGAAGACCTTCGATTTTATTTTGGTTGAGGTTTGTGTTAAGGTATATATCCCCATTATGAACATTAAGTCAGTGTGTGTGTGTGTGTGTGTGTGTGTGTGTGTGTGTGTGTGTGTGTGTGTGTCCTAGAGCTTGAACTCAGGTCCTGGATGCTGTCTCTGAGCTTTTTTACTCAAGGCTAGTGCTCAGCCACTTGAGCCACAACTCCACTTCTTGCTTTATGCTTGTTAATTAGAGATAAGAGGATAAGAGTCACATGGACTTTCCCATCTACACTGGCTTTCAACCTCAATCCTCAGATCTCAGTGTCACAAGTAACTAGGATTACAGGGATGAACCACTCGCACAGCCACTCGCACCAGGCCCAAGCTTTTCTTTGTAAAGTCCTAAGCAGAGAGCCCCTGAACAACCCTTAGGGAACAGTGTTTAGCCAGGATAGTCCTCTACTGACATCTACAGCCCCCAGGAAAGCATCCTGAGCCACCGGGAGGGGTGGGCCACTTGGAAGCTCTGAGCCCCCACTAGAGTCTTCTTCCCCCCTTGAGTCCAGCCCTCTGTGCTAAGCACTGAGCAGGCTGGAACCGGCAGTGCTCCCCACCAGTGCACCAGCTCAGTATTCCTGAAGTGTAGCAACTGAGCCAGCCCAATAGGCCTGGGCCTTAGAAATGTCTGCTCCTGTGCTGGTGGCTCATGCCTGTAATCCTAGCTACTCAGGAGGCAGAGATCTGAGGGTCCCAGTTCAAAGCCAGCCAGGGCAAAATCCATGAGACTCAATCTCCAATAAACTACTCATAAAGAGCCAGAAATGGTGCTATGGCTCAAGTGGTAGAAGTCTAGCCCTGAGCAAAAGGAATTTAGGGACAGCATCTAGACCCTGAGGTCAACCTTCAGGACAAATCATCTCCTGGTAACATAACATCTTGCCATCAACTCTGTGGACATGTTTGTGCTGCACCAACACCACGCACAGAATCCCCACGGCTTCTTAACAAATCAGAAGCTGCAGAGGCACCAGGCAGACTGTTTCACACAGGGGAGAAGTAGGAAGGACAGGTGGGCAGAAGGAGGTGTGATCTGGGCCTGGACTCTTACAATGGTTTGATACCCTGTGACAAACACATCCAGACTGTTAGCTGTGTAGCACCCAGAGCCTTCACAGTGACTTCCTAGAAGAATGACAGAAAGTGGTTTCCTGGCCTGGAGTAGAAACACATTTCCTCTCTCTCATCTTTCCATAGCATGTGGAAAGATTCATGGAGCTGGAATGAAATGCTGCTCGATTGAGTGCAAACAGTGTGCAGGTTCATAGATGTGTGGTCCTAAAAACAGTACAGAGAACAGCACAAACAAGCAGTCTATACACAGGCTCCTGTCCACTTTGTTATTAGTGTGCATGCATATATGCATGTGTGTATGCGTGCATACAAGCATGCTGGGCCCTGAACTCAGGGTCTGGGCACTGTCCCTTGGCTTTTTCACTCAAGGCTGGTACTTTACCACTTGAGCTACAGCTCCATTTCTAGCTTTTTGATGGCTAATTAAAGATAGAGTTTTATGGACTTTCATGCCCAGACTGGTTTTGAACCTTGATCCTCAGATCTCTTCCTCTTGTAGAGCTTATACCATCTTGATTAGGGAAACATGGTAGGAAATGTTGGGGGGAATAGAGCTGACTCCATCTTGATTATTAGGTCAACCTGACCCCAAAATTCTGCTTCTGTAAAGAGCTTGCTTAACTCGTTAAGCAACCTCCTACATCTCTGCCATGCTTGCTTCACTTGTTGTCTGCTGTACCCCTACATCAAGCCCCTACATCTGTGCTACACTTTTACCCTTATAAACCCCAATTTGAGGACTGCACGGGGTCACGGTGGCCACTCCCAAGTCTGCACTCTGTCCCTCACTGGTCAGCCCGCTTTTCACTGCCACAGTTCAGCTCCCGAGTCTGTGCTGCATCCCTGGCCTGTCAGTTTGCTTTATGCTTCCCCAATAAATCCATCTTTTTGCTTGAGACTGTCTCTGAGTGGTGGACTCTTGGAGGGACAGGGAATCCCCTCCCTTGAACCCCGTAACATTTCTAACCCCGTAACATTCCATACTATACAGGTATGAGACACCAGCACCCAGCTTGCTATTTTTTTTTAATGTACCAGGATCCTGAACACATTTGTGGAAATGATTTCTAAAGACATCTGGGTGCTAGTGAAGAAATGTCACCTGAGAAGAAGTCACATAGATCTAGGTCACAAGGGTACAAGAGAATCAGATGAATTGCCTCATGTTCTTTGCTGGGATGGGTGACTTCAAATACACAGAACCAGGTATCAGTTGCAATATCCATTCGTTCTGAATTTCCTTGGTTGCCAGTCACTGAATGAATGTAACTAATAGAGATGCAGAGTTGATGTAATGTATTATAAAATAAAGTTAGTAATGGTCATGGGTATGTGGTGATCACTACCATTAGGCAGACACACCGTTCCTGCATGTTCCAGAGGCCTGCAGAGCCCTACCGGGGAAGCCACTGCGGGGATGAGACACCACAGCACGCCGTCTAAGGACAGTTTATTTATGCTCTTGCAAATGTACAAACGGGCCTTGTTTTTCTGCAGCAATAAGAGCATGCTGGCTTACATAGCATCCATGAGTCTACATTTAGAATTGTGTCTTCATTCACATTCTTTCCACAGGGCTCACGGCTCCTGGACTGGAAGACAGGAGTCACTTTGCCCGGGCCAGGCCTCAGGACCAATGCCAGCTGTGGGTCACACAGCCCAGCTCTCTGCTCCTTGCTGTGAGGTGGTTGGTGCTGTGCGCCCACTGGTTGAACAAGTGGAAATGCAGAAGCTTTTTTTTTTTTTTTTTTAGGGAAAATGACTCTGCAGCCATCAGCTGAGCTCAACAGAACTGGATGAGGATGGGAACCAAGCTTTGAGGGTCTTTCTGGAATAAATGGGCCTTAATTGTCTTCTTGTGATATCACTGCCAAAGCTACTTGCCACTGCCCAGTAATTCTCCCCAAGTTTCTCTTTGCAGTGTTCTTTTCGCAGCCAACCATTTGAAGTAACAGAGCATAGCTCACCACTTCTAGAAGCCTGAACCAGACATGAGGTCATGCTTTCCACCTGTGAAGAATTAAGAGTAAGACAGGGAAAAACCAACCCTGAAGAAGGGGAAGAAAGTGAGTGAGGAAATCAGAAGCCCTGCTGAATGTCTGGATCATATTACTTATGCTCCAAAGCAAACTCCAGCAGAAAATGAGATTTGCTAATACAATCTTCCCTAATGTCAGGGGCAAAAGGATCTAGGTCAAATGCAGATGACATGGGGAAAAGTGGCTATAAACTTGTTTCCATGAGTAGTAGAGGAAAAATAATACAAAGTAATAGATCAAACCTATGATTTCTCAGGTATGATTATTTTACCATAAAGTTCTATTTAAAGCAAGATCAAACTGGGCACCAGCAGTTTATGCCTGTAATCATAGGTACTTAGGAGGCTGAGATCTGAGAGTTGCAGTTCAAAGTCAGCCTAGGCAGTTAAGTCCATGAGACTCTTACCTTCAATTAACCACCAAAAGCCAGAAGTAGAGCTGTGGTTCAAGTGGCAGTGTGCCATATTGAGTAAAAAAAAAAGCTTAGGGACAATACTTAGGCCCTGAGTTCAAGCCCAAATACCAGCACAGGAAAAAAGAAAAAAAGGAAAGTTGGTTCAAATTTTGTTTAGAGAAAAAGAGTTAGCCAATGATTTATAATATAGATGGCAAAATATGTGATTAAAAATTCGCATGCAGGGCACTGGTGGCTCATGCCTGTAATTCTAGCTACTTGGGAGGCTGAGATCAGGAAAGTCCATGACACTCTTATCTCCAACTCATTTTGGAAGATGGGTGCCCCCCCCCCAAAAAAAAACAACTCTGGAAATGAATAGCTCAAGTATAGAGTGCCATCCTTGAGTGATAAAGCTAAGGGACAACACCTAGGCCCTGAGTTCAAGATACAATAGAGGCACACACACACACACACACACACACACACACACACACACACATCTTGAGAAGAAATAATTAAATGGATGGACTTTGGGAAGCTCTGAAATATGTTGAAATATATTTATAAACATAAATATATGTTTATCCCCACAGAACATAGCCAGTCTCCTCAGCTTAGCCATGAGTAAACTGAGGCTCCAAGAGGTGTAATTGACTAACATCAAAAATCAAGAAAATAGCAGAGCAGGACTCTAGGCCTATGCACCATTTCTCAGTGTTGGTTCATGTCTCAGGTCAGCTGGAGCCTGATTGGACAAACAGTAGATGTTGGTGGGAAGGGGTACACTGAAGAGTCACTTTGGGCCTCTCTGGAACCTTCTCTGAGGACAAAGCTATGCACTGAGGGCCCCCACCTCCAGGGCCTAGAGTTCTTAAGGCAAAAGCTTACCTGGAATGAAGAATCTGCCTGTTCCAGCTTCCTGAGCTCCAGCACGTTGAACTAAAGAACACAAAGGAGCCACTCCTTCTGACTTCACGACCTGGGTGCGGCAGACCTTGACCTCCTGAGGCTCAAGGCTGAAGATTGCTGCCAGGCCCCAGCTGAAGCTGGGACAGAGATGGCTGCCCTTGAGGAGCCCACAGGAGGTAGGGGAAAGGACAGTCTACAAATAGATCCAGAAGGACAGTGTGCTCAAGATGTCCAGTGTTTGGGGTACTATGTGGGGCAGGACACCCAGTTGGACCTGGGGGGTGGGGGAGGGGAGGATCCTCCAAGCCATGGGCCAGGACAGTATAAGAAGAGATTCTAGTATAAGAAGAAACACTCCTTTGTTACATCCTGGCAGTGAACAGCTTCTCAGAGAGCTGAGCTGGGGACTGGGACAACATAAGCAAAGGCACTGCAAGTGGCAGAAATCTGGGTGTTAGCAGTTTGGGGAGTAGGGAATCCCAGATCAAGACAGAACATAGCTAGCAGGACATTGAAGGCCTGTCTCTATAATCCTAGCTACTCAGGAGGCTGAGATCTGAGAATTGCAGTTCCAAGCCAGCCCAGAAAGGAAAATCCATGAGACTCATCTTCAATTAGCCAGCAAAAATCCAGAAGTGAAACTCAAATGGTAGTGTTAGCTTTGAGCAAAAAAAGCTCAGGGGACAGTACCCAAGCTCTGAATTCAAGCCCCAGGACTGACAAAAAGAATTTTTTTTTAAATAGAAAGAAAGCCATTAGGGTGCTTTTCTTGGGGCAACGGGGTGCAGAGAGGGAGAAAATAGCATTTGCCTGGTAAAGTGACTTTGCTAATGGCACCCCAGACTTCCAAAACTACTGGCTTGTAATGGCCAAACCCGGGAGTGGACATTTACCCTGCCTTCTCTGTGAGTATTACACAGCCCTGAAACCCAGCCTGGACAGCCCCCAGCCTGTGTCTGAGAAGATTATTTTGCTCCAAAAGCTAGGTTAGAGTACGACTCCTTACTCGAGGAATGCAGGCTGTGGTTATCCAGGGCCGATGATGAAAGCGGCTATTTCTGCTCAGGACCTCAGCAGGCCTCGGACGCTGGCTCCAGGCACACGTCGTGATGTTCTTTAAATGTTTTCCCTAGACAAATGTTTTCCTTCCTCTCTTGAGCGATTTTTAAAAATTCCAATCTAAGTACCTGGCATAGCTTTTGAGATTGCTGTGGATTGAACAAAAGTTGGAAACATAGTAAGGGGTCTAACTAATCGGCAGGCAATTTCTCACTCCCCAAGTTATCTATTACCCGTGGCTGTTCTGGATGTAAAAATAGCCGCCAAGGCTGTTTGTTTAATCTGACTGTTACTTGACACCACGCGGGTGTTGCAGTGTTTGCCTCTTCCCTACCAAGAACACCATTTGGTTTTTCCCCCCTCTGCCGGGTCTCTGTAGGTAAGCTGTGTGGATTTCCAGTGTCTGGTCAGCTTCTTGTCTCTGGTTTCCTCACGTGGGCAGGTTTGTGGGAGACCCTGAGTCTACGCTCCTCTCATCTCTGGGTGAAGAAGTTTGGAGGCTGCTGGGCAGAGCAGGGTGCTCTGTTCCGGGGGAGGCCTGACGATCAAGCAGCTGGAACACGCGGAAAGCGGAAGGTACAGTGTGGCCAGACACTTGCCTGGCTCCTTGGCGCCCGGCAGGGACAGTTCAGCTGATTGCAGGAGAGAATTTGTTCCGGGTGGGCTGGGGGTGTGTTGGGATAATCAGGATGGCGCATGGGGTTGGGGACAAAGGCAAGTTGGGTGCTGAGGTTTCGGGGGGTGCAAGGGATGACATGATAGCCCTGTGGGACTTTGTCCTCCCCATGTCAGAGTTCTCTGCTTGCACATGGCTGGGTGAGCTCAAGCCTCAGGACCTGCTGGACCCCAGCTTTGGCAAATGAGCGACTTGAAGGGGCCAGGTCTCAGGGCAGTGGGCTACAGGAGGTGACTGTCTTATCTCCCCTTGGGAGAGGGGCACTGGCTATGGGACACCTGGACCTTGGAGCTCTGAAAGCATAAATGTCCCCATCACAGAGACTGCCTGTTCTCATGCACCCTAGGGGGTCCAGCCAGTGCCCGCCAGGCCCAATCCTACATCATTCCTATTTTTATTTGTGGAAAAGAATTGATGGGTGAAAAAAAACCCAGTTTTGAATATGTATGAAAGGTTTTGCAGCTACATATATGAAAAGTTTTTAATACAGATGAGAAGTTTTGAATATGAATGAAAAGTTTTGAATATGCATGAAAATAATTATTGTATGGTACCTGAAATCTTCCCATAAGCACAAGAAGCCTAAAGATTAAATTAAGCACAGATGTGTAGTAAATGTTTGGTTTTCAACTCTTGAGAACCTTTACAACAGTTGTTGGTGAACTACATGGGCCAGTGGGCTGGGCATCTGGATTTGTAAATAAAGCTTTATTGGCACACAGCCATGCTCATTCATTTGCATATGGTCTACAGCTGCTTTTACATGGTAACAGCCAAGACCACAGGGCCTACAACAGTGAAATCATTGACTGTGTGGTTCTGTACAGAGAAAGTTTGTCGACCCCTTGCTTAACAAGCGTGAGTCTTAGATGAGTTGATTTAGTCCCCCCTCACTAAATGATGAATGTTACTACCACAAAGATCTGAGAAAGACCTTCCAGGACCCACTGGTCCTGGGTGGGCAGTGGGCTTCCTCTTTGTCCCCAGGGTTGTTTTTCGGATCTGCCTGGCACAGGAAACATTCAGTTTGTCATGGTTGTCATGGGGCTGGGAGAGGGTTAGCTTAGCTGTACAGTCACCAGCTGCACCATGTCCGTGTGGCCCAGCCAAGCGGGGTAGATTGTGCTTATCAAGTGCTTTATAAATAGCCGCCTCTGGTGACCCAAGTCCAACCCATGTCTGCCCCATGGATCTTTCGGTTGTGAGTGGTTGTCTCTGATCTTTAGTGACCAGAAGCTCAATGGGATGAGAGATTTGTGTGAGCTGGAAAAAGGCTTGGTGCTGGAAGCAGAGGGGCTCAGACACACCCCCACCCCACCCAGGAAACTGAGGCAGAGAGAAGGAGCTACAGGACAGGGGAGGCAGAGGCCTGGCATCCTCAAGAAAAGAGTGCATCCACTTCCTGCCTTTTCTCGTCATGCCTCTGTGCATCCCAACTCTGCCCCCGATGGTAAAAAAGCACAAGGGACCCTTCTAGAGCAGGGGAAGCCCCATGTCTTGAAATAACCTGATTGGCCAGCAGAAGCGAGCCTTAACTAATGGAGATCTGCCCCATGGCACCAAGACTCAGCTGCTGCCTAGTGGCCCTGGGGCTTTGTTCTGTCTGCCAGGGCGTTGCTGGAGAGAAGCAAAGGGCTTTAAGGGACAGCCACGAGGATGGAAGCACATAGAACTAACATTCCCCACTGCTGGCTGGAATGGATCTTGATTTTATTTCCATTTGAGGGTCTAACCCCACCTCAACAAATCCAGCCTGTGGCCCTGTAATTGAATCTTAGGTTTTGTTTGCTTAACTGGAAGAACCCCAGATGCATCTTTGGTTTCTACCTGGCTCCCTGGGTTATATGACATGAGTTGCTAGGAGTAGCCAGAAAGAGAGGAAGCCAAGGGTCAATGAAGGCCCCTCCTTCAATACCCAAAAGAAGAACAGGAGAAGCCCTTGCTAGGGTAGAGGTGTGTCACCCAGTGTAAGCCCCGGGCCCAGTACGGGATATGGCTGTGAGTGCAGGCAGCAAACCTTTTGCATTCTTTTATTTTTATACCAGTACAGAGGTGTAGCAGGGCCCTGAGCTCTTGCTTAGCTTTCTCTCTCAAGTCTGGTGCCCTACCACTTGAGCCACACCTCCAATTCTGACCTTTACTGGTTAACTGGAGCTAAGACTCTTGGATTTGTTTGTCTGGGATGGCTTTGAACTGGGATCCTCCGATCTAGCCTCCTGAGTAGCTAGGATTCCAGGCATGAGCCACCACTGGCACCTGGCTAAGAGAACACATTCTTAGCAAAAAGGGACGAGGAATTTCTGAACTACATTCTTTTCCTACTCAAGTCAACCTTTGGGGTGCAGCACAGGTCGGAGCCCACAAAGGGCTCACAAAGCCCATGGAGTCCCACATGGCTTCAATGACTAGCCCAGGGCTTCCCCTGGGTATCAAGTAGTCCCTTCTCTGTCTGAAATGCCCGACTTCTGCCCTGGGCATGAAGGGCAGGAGACTGCAGGGCTGGGCTGAGGGGTGGATGTCCTCTCCGCCATCCCCCTTCTCAAAGCACTTGGACAGAACTGAAGATAGGCAGGACAGAGGAGCAGCTCAGAATCTCTTGAGGCATCTCAGGGGATTCTCTGGCCAGCCCTGAGCTTCCCACTCCCTGCTGTGGCTGGAAATTGGCTTCACTCCTCTGGCCACCAGGCCTCATCTGCAAATGCCCAGTCACACTGGAGCTTCCCGTTGGCTGCTCCTCACCTGGGGCCACCAGGAAAAATATGTAACCACAAATTTGTCACCCTATCTGGCCCTGTATGCCCCTTGTAGAGACAGGTCAGGCCCAAGGCTACAGAAGGGAAAAGGTCAGAGGTCAGACTTACAAGGCTAGACTCACTGGATCAGAGCCATTTCCTGTCCTCGGTTTCCCTGCCGTGTCTACCAGCTAATCCTGGCTACCTACTACTATGGGCAAGGTCTGAGAGCACCTGAGGTTATTCTTGAGGTCACCAGACATAGTAAACCTTGTGATCCCCTTCTTCGAGGCAGGCATGAGCCTAAGAGAGGTTAATGGATGTCCCCACGGGTGCATAGCTAATGAGCAGTGAAACCCAGTCTGAGAAGACAAACCCTGGAGGTGGCTCCAAGGCCGGGGAGGCCTGGGGGGATCTGATCTGCCCAGGTCAGCATGAGGGTTGTGCCTTGCTGCCCTCACTCCTCTGTGGTGGAAAAGAAAAACTATGCCAGACACTCATGCTCCCTGGTCCTGTGTTAACCTGGGCACACTGTGGTAATAATGATGACATCTCTTGGGTAATTGCTAGGAGTCTGTCACTTCACCTTCTCAACAACATTATGAGGTGGGGACTACTGTTATTCTCCTTTTACAGATGAGGAAACTGAGGCACAGGGGGCTCTGTAATTTTTCAAAGACCATACACAGCTATTCAGTAGAGTGAGATGAAAGCAAGAGGTTTGGCTCTTCTCCCCACTTTTCTGTCTAGGTGATATGATTCACATCTGGAGATTCAGAATGATGGGCGTGGCATTTAGAGATTTAATGAGCACCTGTTAAAGTGCTTTATGGACTTGAGCTCCCAAGCACCTCTATGTGCTTTGTGGATGTGAACTTCTGCAGACACTTGACATTGATGTTGGTGGTGTCGTTGGCTCTGTAGGTTGATGCAATTTTCCTTTCCCCCATTGTCTGCTTCAAAAAAAAACAGTGGTCTCTGTCTCAGTCTTTCAACCCTGCTGTAAGAAAAAAAATCCCACAGACTAAGAGGCTTCTCAACAACAGGCTTTCATTTCTCCCAGCTCTAGAGGCTGGAGATTCAAGATCAAGGCTGCAGCTTGGAGTCAGGGGAAGGCCTACGGGCCTCACAAATGGCACCTTCTTGTAGTGTGTCTTTCTTTTCTGTTTTTTTCTTTTTGGGGGTCCTATAGCTTGAACTCAGGGCCTGGGCACTTTGCGCAAGGCTATCACTCTACCACTTGAGCCACAGCTCTACTTCCAGATGTATGAAAGCATTTATGTATGTATTATGTATGTATGAATATATGTATGTATGTGTGTATGTATGTATGTAGTTTGGTGATTAATTGGAAATCAAAGTCTCATGGACTTTCCTGCCTTGGCTGCCTTCAAACTGAAATCCTCAGATTTGAGCTTCTTGAATAGCTAAGATTATAGGCATGAGACAATGCTACCTGGCACCATTTCTCATAAGCCCCTTGGAGAGTCACCTGAAGGGCAAGAGACGAGTGACAAAAATGTGTCCCCTTCCCTAAGAGCACCCTGGAGCATACAGTGTGGAGCCACAGGGAGGTCTAAAAAGTTTCCAAAGTTAGGTAAAAATGCCCAGAGTTTAGACAGAGTGAAGAAGAAAAAAAGCACAAAAACAGCACCTAGGCTCTGAGTTCAAGCCTCAGGACTAGCCAAAAAAAGAGAGCTGTTATTCTAAGTAAACTTGCCAGACTTTTGGCTTTAACTTCTGGAAGACTCAGCCACAGCTGAATGCTTTCTCTTATGAGGAGGAACTCCATGAAGAAAGCAGATGTCAGGTGGGCACTAGTGGCTCACGCCTGTAATCCTATCTACTCAGGAGGCTGAGATCTGAGGATCAAAGTTCAAAGCTACCTCAGGCAGGAAAGTCCGTAAGACTCTTCTCCCCAATCAACCACCAAACAACAACAACAACAAACGACAACAACAACAAAAACAGAAGTGGCACAAAAGCCGAACATAAAAGTTCAGGAACAGCACCCAGGCCCTGAGTTGAAGCCCCATGACCAACAAAAAGGGAAGCTGTCAGTTAGCTCCTCATGACACATCACACATGGCGTGGGGGTCCTTCCCTATTTTCCTACCCCAGTCCCAGCCCCGGTCACTCTGCCCTACCAGTGAGGAAACAAAGGGCAACAGTCATCTGTTCCCTACAAACCAGTCAACCCCCTGGGCTCTTCTAGCCCTAGGCAGAAACCTGATGAGTAGCTCTGCCCATGTGCAGAGGGCTGGGCACCCATGGGTGCTCCCTACAGGGCCCCTTCCCCTTAACCCAGATACCTATGGCTTCCTGGGTCAAGATGGGGCTGCAGGAGAGCCAGACTAGCATGCTGGACCTTCTCCAGTCTCCTGGAAGCAAAGCCTCCTGCTGGGAACAGATAGGAAAGCAAGTACCAGAAAAAAGAGTGCCATCCTTCCTCTCCCCACATGGAAGCACCCCATTTCCTGCTTGTCTGCTTTTGCTGCCTTCAGAGGGAGGAACACAAAGAAGTGGGTCTGAATCCTAATTTTGCTTCTCTGTGGCTATGTGATCTTCAGCAAATTCCTCAAACTCTCTGACCCTTAATATTTCCACCTAAAATTGTCTTGTTACCAGTCAAATCTAATGTATCAGTTGGGGTAATATTGGGTGGGGTCATGGATACAGAATGTAGATCCATGAGAAAGGTGATCTAGAGCTCAATCAACAACATGGATGCTCAGAAAGGCCTACAGGTTGCCCAGGTCAGTCATGGTTCTCTTGCCTCGCTTCTGGGCTATGTCACCCAGCCCCATTGCAGCACCATTTCTCAGTTGGGCCATTGGGATAGTAGACAATCTAGGGGATTCTTTTGTACCTCTTCCCTCCTGTGCTGCTGGAGGTGGGGCAGGAATCCCCTCTGGTACCTTCTCTTTGCTTCCCTGGGCTGTGGTCCCACTAAGCCTCAAGGTGACCACACACGGCTAAGGATCAGACAAATGGCCTGACTTTGCTGAAGGCCAAGATTTTTAAGATCTCAGTGGAGAGTCATGTGTGCCAGCCCCTCGGGGCACCCCAGGGCTCCAGTATCTTGACAGTCTTGGCTCTGGAATTCCAGGGATGGTGAGATATAGGAGACAGGACATCCTGTGGTTCTAGTTCCCTAAGGCCAGTTCCCAGGAGATGGGGCGGGTGGGGGTGGGTGGGTGACGACACTCAGGAGCAGGGCCTTCAGACTGCCTTCTGAAGACTACAGCAGGCATCTCAGTATCTGCTGGAGGAAAGGTGTGTGTGTGTGTGTGTGTGTGTGTGTGTGTGTGTCTGTGTCTGTGTGTCTGTGTGTCTGTGTGTGTCTGTGTGTGTCTGTGTGTGTCTATGTGTGGTGTGTTATATGTATGTGCATCTGCATGTGTGTGTGTATGTTATATTTATATGCACTTGTGTATTCTGGTCCTGGGTCTTGAACTCAGGGCCTTGGCACTGTCCCTGAGCTTTATGCTCAAGCCTAGCACTCTACTACTTGAGCCACAGCTCCACTTCTGGCTCTTTGATGGTTCATTGGAGATAAGTGTCTCATGGATTTTCCTGCCTAGGCTAGCTTTGAACCATGATCTCAGATCTCAGCCTCCTGAGTAACTAGGATTGCAAGTGTGAGTTAACTGGCATCTGGCTGGTGGAAGCTTTTTAATGGGCATGGCTAGGACCTAATCCTGGAGCAGCCTGAGTCCCTGCTTGACACATCAGGTGCTCCAGTCTTTCACATTTCTCCTCAGGAAAGAGCAAGTACAATTCCTGCTTCCCAAGGTTGCTGTAAGTTTGAATTAAATAATAAATACTAATCAGTAATACTGGGCTATAAAGCACAGTATCTTTTACGAGGTACTCAGTAAATGGGAATGTCTTTTATTCATTCATTCAACAAATAAATGCCCTGTCTCTTGTTAGGCACGTACAGTACAGGCTGTGGACACAGCCCAAGGGCAAAAAGGCAAGGCCTGGCCCCCACCCCTACCCCCAGGAGGTCTGCCTCCCCAGTGACTCTTACTAGACCCTCCAATCTCTGTACTGAGGCATCAGCTCTCCAACTCTTCTCCCAAATGGACATCTATGTCACTATCAACTGGTAAACAGGACAGCCTGGCACACAAAAAATAAGTAGACAGGACAGCTTTGTATAGCACCTGAGCAGGAACACTGAGGGATTCTCACCCCAGACATATTTCTAAAAAACACTACAAGCCGGGTGCCAGTAGCTCACACCTGTAATCCTTGCTACTCAGGAGGCTGAGATGTAAGGATCACAGCTGGAAGCCAGCCCACGCAGGACAGGCCCTGAGAATGTTACCTCCAGTTAACTAGCAGAACACTGGAAGTGGAGCTGTGGCTCAAGTGGTAGAGGGCTAGCCTTGAGCATAAAAGCTCCGGGACAGCACCCAGGCCATGAGCTCCACCTCAAGACAGGCACAAAATAAATAAATAGGTAAATAATTAAAAAATAAAAAATAGGTAAATGTTACAGATCATAAGTCACACCTGAGCCTCCAAATCACTTATTAAGTTGCCTACTAGGTTTTTTTTAAATGAAAGACTATAATAGAATTGAATATAATAAATAGAAAAATAGAATAGACTTAAAGTAGTACTCATAGGAGGGATAAATTTTGCTTCTTGAAATCCCCTTTCCAGATCTTTCTGAGCATGTTCAGTGCAGTGATAATAATCTACTTCACAGGAGAAAACCAGGAGTGCCACCTCTGCTGGGGGAGCCTGGGAGGGCAAGGTATGGCTGTCATTCACTTGCTGTACAGCTGCTGCACAGAAAGTGCACAACACTGCACTGACTCCGTGGACCTGGCCTCCCTCTGGCTGGGGAGTTGGTCAGCTCTGAGAGTCAAGCCTTGCTGGCTCAGACGCCATTTTCACAATTCCCTTCCCTGATGTGGGAAACTCCCCTGGTGATGGGGGCAAAGCAGGAGTCATTTTCATTGTCCCCATCTTACAGTGGTTGTTAGGTGACATGGATGGCACAAAACTTCTAAAACCAGGTTGCCAGATCTTCCTTCTTCCCAGACTTTCAATTTGGTTTCTCTCTCATGTCAGTTCTTGTGGTTTCCAGAATCCAGATTCCAGATTGCAGGGCAAGGCATTCCCAAGGATGACGAGTGATGTTGGGGCAGTGGGGGGCAGTGCCCATGTACAGGCACTGAACTCCAGGGTTCACTCTGCTTCCATAACGACAATCTCTGCCAGGGGCCCCCAGGGGTCTTTGACAGAGTTGATTGTGCCAATGGGACACTTTAGGGACACTTCTGCCAGGTGCATGCACAGCCTGGAGCTCACACAATGGGCATCACTTAGCCAACATTTAATATGTGCAGAGTAGCACTGGGGATTTGAATGCAGATCCCCATGTAAAATCCTTACAACTGTGTTTTTTAGGAGCTGGCATCCTTTCTCCCTGGTGCAGCCTGGCTGCCTGGCAGTGAGCATGGCCTTGGTATTTTGGATAGCATGACAAGGTCAAAAGGTCAAAATTGAGTCAGGCTCATGTGTATAAATCCTAGCTACTCAGGAGGCTGAGATCTGATGATCAAGGCTCATAGCCAGCCTGGGAAAGTAAGGCCATGAGGCTCTTATCTCCAATAAATTTAAAAAAAAAAAAGCTGGAAGTGGCTCTATGGCTCAAGTGATAGAGCACTAGCCATGGGAAGAAGAAGAACTAAAAACAAAACAAACAAACAAACAAAAAAAACTCAGAGACAGCATCAAGTCCCTATACGTCAAGTAGTAGAATGATAACCTTGAGCAAAAAAGCTAAGCAAAAGCTCAAGGCCTTGAGCTCAAGGCCTTGAACTCAAGCCTCAGTGGCACACACACACACACACACACACACACACACACACACACACACACACACACACACACCCATACTGGAAGCAGGAGACAGGAGAACTGGAGTTTTCTTTGAGATTAGTCATAGGCTGGCTAGAACACAACATATGTTTACTATATATCTTTTGAGTCAGAACTGAGTTTCAAGAATGGTAAGGAGTAACTACAAGACTTTGCCATTTCCCGGTTCTCCAATGATTCTCAGTGGTCCCGGACAGGGGTGGCTGAGGTCCAGGCTAGAGTCCAGCAGCAACATATTAAACACACCCAAGGAGATTCTGCAGACACACCTTGCACTGCCTATTCACTGATGTGCCAGGTAGTCAGTGGCGGGTGGCGGCTGCTGATGGTGTTGCCTCTGCCTTGTGTGGTTCAGAGCGCACTGGCTGGTTCTCTGATACCATCTCCACAGACGCTGGCTTAGGCAAGCACGTGTGCCACTGGGCAGCTTCTGCAGAGCCAGTGGGGTCCCAGTAAGAAGTTACACCTATACATATAAACACGCATATATGTATACATATAAACACGCATATATGTATACATATATTATCAATATGTACATATATGTGTGTATTAGACTGGAGGTTTAAACAACCAAAAATAATTTCCCAAAGTCTGGAAGCTAGGAAGACTCTCTCTAGTATTGGAGTTCGAAATCAGGGCCTCTCGCTTGCTTGACATGCCTGCTTGACTGGTGTTCTACCATTAGAGCCACACTTCCAGCCTAGATTTTTGCTGCTTATTTTGGAGATAGACTCTCTTAAACATTTTCTCCAGGGTTGGCCTTAAACTTCGATCCTCCCAATCTCAGCCTCCTGAGTAGCTAAGGTTATAAACGTGAGCTACCAATGTCCAGCTCAAACTGTCTGCTCATGGGGCAATCCTAGCACTCCCGAGGCCCTAACTCCCTCCCACAAACTCCATCTTGCTGGAGATGAGAGTCCCCACATATGAATGCTGGGACACAGCCGCCAGTGACCAGCAGTGAATGAGCAAAGAACAAACTGGCCTTGCTCTGGCGGGGCATCCAGGGGTAGCAGACACAGGCAAGGCACCCATGGGTGATGGTCTGGGCTTCACCTCTTCCTGCACTTGTACTTGCTGCCTCATGAACAGTATTCCTCAGGGAGAGCCTCCACTCCATCTTGCAGCAGGGTAAACTGAGGTTCCTGGGGTTAATCATGTGTCCCTTGCTGCAGCAATGCAATACCCCATCCTTGGCCTCTGAGTCCTGCCTTCTGGGCCCACAGTGATTTCTCCCCCACTGTTTTCCCAGTGTAATGATTGCCTTGTAACTCCTGACATTGCAAATCAGCAATTTCAAGTTCATTTAGATTTTCCTGGAAGGTTTCACAAGTTCACGGTAACTAGAAGTACTTTGATACACTCATCCATTTAAAAGCAATTGGGGGAGGGTGTTGGTGACTCATGCCTGAAATTCTAGCTGCTCAGAAGGCTGAGGTCTGATAATCATAGTTCAAAGCCAGCTTGGGCAGGAAAGTCTGAGACTCTTATCTGCAATTAACCATGGCTCAAAGCCAGCTTGGGCAGGAAAGTCTGAGTCTCATATTTCCAATTAATCACTAAAAAAGTCAAAAGTGGACTTATAGCTCAAGTAGTAGAGTGCTAGATTTGAGCAAAAAGGCTCAAATAGTACCCAGGCCCTGAGTTCAAGCCTCAGGACTGGCACCAAAACAAAAGCTATTGGTTGACCACTTGCTATGTAGTAATGCTATACTCACTGGTGCTGGTAACACAGCCTCAGCGAGGCTGATGTGCCTTTTCCCTGTGGAATTCCATGAATCCTAGCAGAACACTGCTTGTATAAAGTGCATTTATTCCGGGCACTGGTGGCTTACGCTTATAGCCCTAGTCACACAAAGAGCTGAGATCAGAGTTCAAAACCAGACTGCGCAGAAAAGTCTATGGGACTCTTATCGCCTATTCACCACCAAAAACCTGGAAGTAGAGCTGGGGATCTAGTGGTAAAGCGTTTGCTTTAAGTAAAAAGGCTCAGGGACAGCATCCAGGCCCTAAGTTGAAGTCCCAGAACTGGTGCGTGCACGCACCCACCCCACCCCACACCCACACCCAAAAGTGCATTTACCTCTGCCTTAGACGGACCTCATTGAGCAGTAAAAACACAGTTTTTATTTACACACCATTTTTTGCACATATACTTGCCCAGCTGTATTCAACATCCAAAATCTAGCCTGGCTCAAATAGCCCTCAAATTGAGAACTAGGCTGCAAACTGCAAGGACTCCCAGACCAGGAGATGGAGGACAAGGCTGGCTTTCCATCCATCCTGGCCTTTGCCAGCTTCTTTTTTTTTTGTTTTTTCTTTTTTTTCTCTTTTTTTTTTATTAATTGGACATAAATTTTTTTTACAAGGTGTTGTGCAAAGAGGGTGCAGTTACATAGTAGGGCAGTGTGTACATTTCTTGTGATATCTTACGACCTGTTTTTCTATCCCTTGTCTAGGTCAGGTTGACATATATGCAATATACAATGTATCAAGAACATATACAGTATTCACAGACTTGGTCTCTACTGTCTCTCCATCTCCCTTTGTTAACAGTCATATATCAGGGAGATCATGGCCCTTTGTTTTCTGTGTTCTAGGCTTGTCTCACTCAACATTATTTGTTCAAGTTCTGACCATTTCCCTGCGAATAACAGTATTTCACCATTCCTAATCGCTATGTAGTATTCCATTGTGTATAAGTACCATATTTTTTGGATCCATTCGTCTGTGGAGGGGCATCTGGGTTGTTTCCATATTTTAGCTATTGTGAATTGTGCCGCGATAAACATGGAAGTACAAATGCCTTTTTGATATCTTGGATTTTGCTGTTTAGGATAGATGCCTAGGAGTGGTATGGCTGGGTCATAGGATAGGTCTATATTGAGCTTTTTGAGAAACCTCAATACTGTTCTCCAAAGTGGTTGTACTAGTTTGCACTCCCACCAACAATGGAGAAGGGTTCCTCTTTCCCCACAGCCCCTCCAGCATTTGTTGTTTCCTGAGTTCAGAGTATAGGCCATTCTAACTGGGGTGAGGTGGTATCTCAGGGTTGTTTTTATTTGCATTTCCTTTACTACCAGGGATGTTGAGCATTTCCTCATGTGTTTCTTTGCCATTTTTATATCTTCTCTTGTGAAGTCTCTCTTTAGCTCTTTTGCCCATTTCCTAATAGGTTTATTGGGCTTGGAGGGGCTTAGTTTTTTGAGTTCTCTGTAGATGACCGATATCAGGCCTTTGTCTGTTACTGTGCTCTTTGCCAGCTTCTTTGATAAGTCATGTGACTTCGTGCTTTAGGACTTTAATATGGTGGACCCTCTGCTTGGAAATCTTTTCTATTCCTCCCCCCAACCCCGTTACCTGGCTAACTCCTACACACGCTTCAGAAACCCAGATACATGTCCCTTCACCAAGAAAGCGCCAGGCTATTTCAGGTGCTTCTATGACACACTCTCATAATTGGTTTGGCCTGTCTAGTGACTGAACTGGGTGATCTGCTGGCTACCATTTGTCTCTCCTCTCAGCCTGGGTGCTTCACTGTGCTGGGACCGTTGTCTGTCTGTCTTTCCCCCTGTCCTCATGGGCTGGCATGAGATGTCCTGCATAATAGAGTAAACCCTTCTACTTCTGTGCTGACCACTTTTCACTCTATTAATTTGCTTAGCAGATTTTTTTAAAATCGATTCAATGGTAATTTGGCAATTGCTGACCTACCACAAATTCTAGATTAGTGAGTTTGAATCCAAGTGAATTTTCTTTATTTTTTTATTCCAAGCCCTAACACATGTACCATTTATCTGTGGTCAAAATGGAATCAGCCAGGTACTGGTGGATCACCCCTGTAATTCTAGTCATTCTGGAGGCTGAGATCAGAGGATCACAGTTTGAAGCCAGGCTAGGAGGGAAAGGTCATGAGATTCTTATTTCCAACTCACCACTTAAAAGCTGCAAGTGGAGCTGTGGCCCAAAGTGAGTAGAGCATTAACCTTGAGTACAAAAGTTCAGGAACAGTGCCCAGAACCTGAATTCAAGACCCACCACCTGGGCTGGGAATGTAGCTTAGCAGTAGAGTTCTTGCCTAGCATGTGCAAAACCCTGGGTTTGATTCCTCAGCACCACATATGCAGAAAAAGCAGGAAGTAGCGCTGTGGCTCAAGAGGTAGCGTGCTAGCCATAAGCAAAAAAGAAGCCAGGGACAGTGCTCAGGCCCTGAGTCCAAGCCCCAGGACAGGAAAAAAAAAAAAGACCACCATCAATAAATAAATAAATAAAAGCAATCATCAACTGGGTACTAGTGGCTCGTGTCTGTAATGCTAGCTACAGGAGGCTAAAATATCAAGCTCACAGTTCAAAGCCACCATGGACAGGAAAGCCCATGAGATTATTATCTGCAATTAACCAGCATGTACACATACATGTGTGTGAACAAACACACACATGCTACATGCACATATATTAGCCCAAACGAAGACATCCCCCTCGCCCCACCCCCCCCCACCCATGCAATGCAGAGACTCTTCTAGGTCTGGTGGTAGATGCAGAGGCCAAGAACTTGGCTTAAGTCTGACCAGCAAGGCACAGTCCTTACTGAACATAGGGGCTGCTCTGGGGTGGGGGCAGGGCTGGGCAGATCCACATCTGGAATGGGGCTTCCCACCTGCAGACAGGCAGCGGATGTATAGTAGTTCACAACTCCAAAGCGCTCCTTGGGGCCTGCCTGAGGTGATGTCTCTGAAACCCACCCCAGAAAGCAGAGCAAGAGGAATCAATTCCAATTTGTTAAGGCCTTCTGGGTGTGATAAAGCCAACCTCTGTCATCCCCTCTGTCTTCCTGCTTCCTCCTTGACTGAGAAGTGAAAACACCATTCAATTAAGGCAATTAAATCTACCCAAAGACTTTGGGCTCCAAAACCACACTATAGGCAAGTGGTCAAACCCAGCAGCAGAGCAAACCCCAGTGGCTTCCTGTGGAAAGCTGGGCAGACTCTATGGGCATTTCAGCAGCTCAGAGCCTACCCAAGATCTCCCAAGCCAACCTCTGTCCCCAACCCTGTCAGCTCCATCCCTCCCTGAGGCCTCAGCACCCATGCATCCCAAACAGAGGGCCCCCAGGTTTCCTATGGAATCAAACATTGTACCCCCTGTGGCTAAAACAGAAAAGTAGCAGAGAGGATTTCCAGCATGTGGCATGAACACAAAATAAAAGTCTTCCTTTTCTTCCCACCGTGCTTTAAAATATTTGGTGAACTCCTCTAGCCCAGGAGCCACAAGTGGCCAAAATAACACAAGACACACTTACAGGAGTCTAGGCCCCAGGACCTAAGTAAGTCCTAGCTGTAACTCCTCTCTTGCTTTGTATGATGTGTGGCACTGTGCTGTGTTCTGCACCTCTCTGTGCCTTTTTTTCTCCACCTACATAACCCTCCTCAAAATCAAACAAGCCAATGGCTGCCAAGTGTGTTGTGAGCTACAAGGCAGTGTGCACACATGATGCTGCTGTTGCTGTCCTTCCAGTGTTGACTCTCCATATGGTTATGATGTTTAGGGAATAAACACTGGTGAGGCGCTAGGGTTACCAAATAGATAGATAGATTTATTTTAGTCTGAGACAAGTAATTTTAGTATAAGTACATCCCATATATTGCACAGAATATACTTATACTAACTACAGAAGTATTTATCTTTTCACCAGGGATAATTGTGTGTATGTGTGTGCCAGTCCTGGGGCTTGAATTCAGGGCCTGGGTGCTATCCCTCAGCTTTTTTTGCTCAAAGCTAGTACTCTACCACTTCAGCCACAGCTCCACTTCTGGCTTTGGGGGAAATAATTGGCGGTAAGAGTCTCATGGACTTTCCTGCATGGGCTGGCATCAAACCATGATCTTCAGATTTCAGCCTCCTGAGGATTACAAGTGTGAGCACCAGAGCCCAGCTTTCACTGGGGATAATTTTAAATTACTCTATCTGGCAGCCTACGCATGCCAGACCCCTGCCTGCATTCTATCTTATTGTTGCTGACTCCAGCACCACATAGGTGCTGTCCCAGCCCATCTGTCACCAATGGGCTGTGAGATACGGAATATTTGCTTCACCTCTCTGAAGCTTTTTCAGAAGTAAAACTGAATCCAGGCACCAGTAGTTCATACCTACAATCCTAACTACACAGGAAGATCACAGTTCAAACCCAGCCCAGGCACAAAAATCCATAAGACACCTATTTCCAAGAAAACCAGTAAAAGGCTAGAGTGAAGACATGGTTCAAGTGGTAGAAAGCCAGCCAAATAAGCAAGTTGAGCAAGCATAAAGCTCCTAAATTCAAACCCCAGTACTGGCAAAATAAAAGTAAAAGAAAGAGGAAGAGGAGGGAGAAGAAGTAGAAGAGAAGGAGAAGGAGGAGAAAGAAGAGGAGCTGATATTTACCGCCCCATTCATTGCAGTAGCCCCTGAGCTGGGTCCTCCAGCACCACTGACCAGGGCCCTGGCTCTGTTGGAATGTTGCAGCTGTGGGGCTGAAAATGGACCTTGAGGGTGGTGAACAGGCATTTGTAAGAAGTTAGGAGAGAAACCAATTGTCTGTGCAGAAGTCGCCCCTTCTGGTCCATTCTGGTCCCTGACAGCACATTAGTATCTTGTAGTATGACAGGCCAAAAAGCATCATGTGCAGAAATACTTGGAGGAGGTAAAATCCAGCTGTGAATCAAAGGATAGTCTGAGACACACCTTGAGAAGGGGCTGGTTCATGAAGATGATGCATGCTCATCTCTGACTGGTTTGATATATTCCCATTGAAAAAGAGAACTCTGTCACGAGGGGAGACAAGCTGCATTTCTGGGAGTGTGTTGGGTCCAACCATCAGATTCTAGTGTGATAGATGAAGAAGATATCCAGGCCAAGTTACTTCATAACCTCCTAATAACACCGTGGGGCAAGGAATGGGTTGACAAACAGACATGGTTAACCTGAAGATGTCTCCCTGAACTTCCACTTTTATAGATTCAGATTGAACCAGGCTATATTTTTTTTAATTTTTAATGCTTTTTTTTGTTTTGTTTTTGGTGTCAGTCCTGGAGCTTGAATTCAGGGCCCCTGTGCTGTCCCTGACCTTTTATGTGCAAGGCTAGCATTCTCCCAATTGAGCCAGAGCTCCACTTCCAGTTTTTTGGTTGTTAAATGGAGATAAGAGTCTCAGGACTTTCTATCCTTGATTGGCTTCAAACTATGATTCTTAGATCTCTGCCTCCTGAGTAGCTAGAATTAAAGTCACGAGTGCCAAGCTTGCCATATGATATCTTAAGGGAGTTACAGGGAAAATAGACAAAAGAGCACATTCCAAGATTCAGATAAGTACTACATTCAGTACATACAGGAACACCTCTTGTCTTTTTTTTTAATTTAATTTTATTGTCAAGGTGATATACAGAGGGGTTACAGTTACATCCGTAAGGTAGTGATTACATTTCTTGTCAAACTTGTTACCCCCTCCCTCATTTTTCTGTCACCTTCCCTCCCCCCAAACCCCAAGTTGTACAGTTAATTTCCTACATATTGTCTTGTAAGTACCACTATTGCATTGCTTCACCCTTTATCCTTTGTCTCACCATCTTGATGTTCCCCTGCCTCTTGTTTTTGACAGGATTACTGCAGAAGGTTAGACACTCGTGATCCTGTGTCATCACTTAGACATAGGCTAAGCAGCCACACACACAGGGGTTCGCACTGATAAACATTCAAACTCTAAGCACCCTGGCCAAGCCCCCAGCAGCCAGTCTCCATCTCCACAGGGTTCGGGGTTCCCTCCAGTGTGCTTCTTCCCCTGGAGGCCAGGCACACAGTGCACACATGCATGTCTGCCCCAGAACTCCTTCCTGGGTCCCCAGTGAGCCTGAGCTCCAGTGCTTTGCAGAAGCTGCCCAGCGGCACACATGCTTGCCCAAGCCAGCACCTGTGGAGAGGGTATCAGAGAACCAGCCAGCATGCTCTGAGCTCTACAGCATGGTCTGAACCTCACAAGGCAGAGGCAACACCATCAGCAGCCAATGCCCACCACTGACTACCTGGCACATCAGTGAATAAACAGTGCAAGGCGTGTCCTCAGAACCTCCTTGGGTGTGTTCAACATGTTGCTGCTGGACTCTAGCCTGGACCTCAGCCGCCCCTGGCCAGGACCACTGAGAATCATTGGAGAACCAGGAAATGGCAAAGTCTTGTAGTTACTCCTTACTATTCTTGAAACTCAGTTCTGACTGAAAAAACATATAGTAAACATATGCTGTGTTCTAGCCAGCCTATGACTGATCTCAAAGAAAACTCCAGTTCTCCTGTCTCCTGCTTCCAGTGTGTGTGTGTGTGTGTGTGTGTGTGTGTGTGTGTGTGTGTGTGTGTTTCTGTGTGTGCACAGGCACACAATAGTACTAAGGCTTGAACTCAAGGCTTTGAGCTTTTGCTTAGCTTTTTTACTTAAGGTTGGCGATCTATCATGTCTGCCTTTTTGCTAGTTAATGCAGATAATAACCTCATAGACTTTCCTGTCCAGGGTGGCTTTGAACTGTGAGCTCAGTATTTCAGCCTCTTGGGTAGCTAAGGTTGTAGGCATGAGCCACTAGCACTCAGCTGATTCCCTTTTACTTTTCTTTTCTTTTCTTTTCTTTTTTTTTTTGTCAGTGGTGGGTTATGAATTCAGGGCTTGGTCACTATTCCTAGACTTTTGTACTCAAGGCTAATGCTCTATTCACTTTGGGCCACAGCTCCACTTGCAGCTTTTAAGTGGTGAGTTGGAAATAATAATCTCATAAGGGCTGGGAATATGGCCTAGTGGCAAGAGTGCTTGCCTTGTATACATGAAGCCCTGGGTTCGATTCCTCAGCACCACATATATAGAAAATGGCCAGAAGTGGCATTGTAGCTCAAGTGTCAGAGTGTTAGCCTTGAGCAAAAAGAAGCCAGGGACAGTGCTCAGGCTCTGAGTCTAAGCCACAGGACTGGCAAAGAAAAAAAAAAAAAAAAAAAAGAATCTCATGACCTTTCCCTCCTAGCCTGGCTTCAAACTGTGATCCTCTGATCTCAGCCTCCAGAATGACTAGAATTACAGGGGTGATCCACCAGTACCTGGCTGATTCCATTTTGACCACAGATAAATGGTACATGTGTTAGGGCTTGGAATAAAAAAATAAAGAAAATTCACTTGGATTCAAACTCACTAATCTAGAATTTGTGGTAGGTCAGCAATTGCCAAATTACCATTGAATCGATTTAAAAAAAAATCTGCTAAGCAAATTAATAGAGTGAAAAGTGGTCAGCACAGAAGTAGAAGGGTTTACTCTATTATGTAGGACATCTCATGCCAGCCCATGAGGACAGGGGGAAAGACAGACAGACAACGGTCCCAGCACAGTGAAGCACCCAGGCTGAGAAGAGAGACAAATGGTAGCCAGCAGATCACCCAGTTCAGTCACTAGACAGGCCAAACCAATTATGAGAGTGTGTCATAGAAGCACCTGAAATAGCCTGGCGCTTTCTTGGTGAAGGGACATGTATCTGGGTTTCTGAAGCATGTGTAGGAGTTAGCCAGGTAACGGGGTCGGGGAGAGGAATAGAAAAGAATGCCAAGCAGAGGGTCCACCATATTAAAGTCCCAAAGCATGAAGTCCCATGACTTATGAAAGAAGCGAGTAAAGAGCCAAGATGAAAGGAGCCACCAACAAACTAGAAATAGTCCAAAATGAGGATGAAAAGAGAGGTTCCTTACTAAGACTCCTTTGCAATTTTTGAAAACAGGAAAACCACTGAGGTCCTAAACGATAGGTGGACATGACTGATTAGTCTTTCAGAGGCTGTCTGGATAGTGTGTAAAAGTAGCTGGGGTTCCTTCTGTAGGCCAAGGGTGTCATGACGGCAGCTGGTAAGAAAGTGAGTGGCAGCTACTGTGAGGTAGATAACTGGAGATGGGGACAAGACACTTTCAGCAGATGCAGCTTCTCTCACTTGGACTGGAGTGTGCAGGAGGCTGGTTAATTGGAGATAACAGTCTCTTCAGTTTGTCTGCCCAAGATGACTTTGAATCTCCATCTTCATATCTCAGCCCCCTGAGTAGACATCTGCACCCAATGGCTCCATTTCCCTTCCAGGAACAAGGAAGCCAGATGCAGATGCCTCTTCTAGAGCACTCCAGCTCATTCAGCAATGTGTTGATGGGGGAAATACGCAGAAACAGATAGAATAAGACCTCATCCCAGGCTCAAGAAACTTTTTCTCCTTGGGAAAAAAAGTAGTAAACAAACCTATATTTATTTTCTTGTTTGTTCGCTGTCTGTTCACTCCCTCCCTCACCTATCTATCTACCTATCTATCTATCATCTATCTAGTACTGGGGTTTGAACACAAGGCCCTGTGATTACTAGATGGGAGTTCTACCATGTGAGCTGCGCCTCCAATCCAGCAATCATCAATCTCTCTCTCTCTCTCTCTCTCTCTCTCTCTCTCTCTCTCTCTCTCTCTCTCTCTCTCTCTCTCTTTCTTTGGGTGTGTGTGTGTGCGCGTGTGTGCATGTGCGCACACGCACACACGTATGTACTGATCCTGGGGCTTGAACTTGGGATCCGTGCACTGTCCCTAAGATTTTGTGCTCAAGGCTAGTGCTGTAACCACTTGAGCCACAGCTCTAGTTCCAGCTTTTATTTTTGGTGGTTAATGATAGATAAGAGTCTCATGGGATTGTTTTTCCCAGGCTGGCTTTGAACTGCAACCCTCAGATCTCAGCCTCCGGAGTAGCTAGGATGACAGGTGTGAGCTGCTGGTGACCATCACAATCCACACTTTCAGAAGCACAAGGGTTATGATACCCATGACAGCACAGCCTGAGCTGCAGGGAAGGCAGACAGCCCGCCGTGAGGATGGCTGGCTGTGAGGACAGCAGGAAGCCCACACAAGGCAGCCTGGGAGAAGCGTCCAGGATTCACAAATGGTAACAGACGCAGTGCGCTTCTGTGATTCTCCAAAGAAATTTGTTCCCCAAATTTATATTATTATGATTACTAATATTATTAATAAACTACCTTCAACTAAATTAATATCCAGGAGCTACAATCAAGGGATGGACTTGTGGAAACCCCAGGGGTCTGCATTTAAGATTTGCATAGTGGGTTTATTTTAATTAGTTTACACTTCATCCTGAGCACTCTGAGAATTCTCCTGGGCAGCTATTTGGTTCTTTTAGCTGTCAAAATAGATGTTCACATCTCCTGCCAACAATAAACCAAACAAGTGCTGCTCTTTGCTGACTGGACATGAGTTTGGCTGCTTTAGTTCCCTTTATTGCAAAACCTAAGTTATTAATTCAGTGGAAAAGGGACCTTTGGTTAGACTTTTTACTAGAAGATAATTTTCATGACTTGGCCAATCATAGTCCCAAAGGCTTAAAAGAGGTTCTTGAAGATTTCTTGGACCATAGATAAATAAGAAGGAATAAAAAAAAGTGCTAACCCTGTGTTGGTTTGCACTGAAAATATCACTATTTGGAATCTTGTTGTGTTTATGTACATGTTTGACAATAATAATAAGGTCTGGCATTGGCTTATAATTGAAGCTACTCAGAAGGCTGAGATCTGAGGATTACAGTTCAAAGCCAATGGGGGCAAGAAAGTTTCTTATCTCCAATTAAGTACCAAACAGCTGGATGTGGAGCTGTGGCTCAAGTGGTAGATGGCCAGCCTTGAACTAAGGCACAGCACCACCTAAGTCCTGATTTCAAGCCCAAGTACCATCAACATCATCATCATCATCATCATCATCATCATCATCATCATCATCACTAATAACAATAATTGAGCAATTGAGACATTCAGGAAGTTGAGATCAGGAGGATGATAGTTTGAAGCCAGTCTAAGAAAAAAAGTTAGTGAAATCCTATCTTAACAAACAAAGGAAATTGCAGTGCACACCTGTAATCTCAACTATGGCTCAGGTAGGTAGGAAAAATACAAGATGCTATCTGAAATATGAACTAAAACAAAAACATACTTGAAGGAAATAATGTGCTTTCCCAGTAAATGTAAGGCTTTGAGTTCAAACCCTAGGAATATCAAAATAAACGAATTTTAAAGAATGGTTGTATTATAACTATCCCTGGCATTTAAAGATGTTTCTTTCCACTGAACACCTTGGCCCTTTGATCAGTTGGGTTGCACTAAAAATATTTTCTCCTCTTTCTAGATGGGCAGTGATAACAACCAATATAAGAATGGAAAGGAAGCTTAAGAACCCAGATCCTGTACCCCAACAAGGCAAGCACCTGCAGCCCCCACTGCTCTAACAGGTATGGGGTCCTCCTCTTTCTGTTGCTATAACAAAGATCTGAGAAAACCAAGTTAAAAAGAAGAAAGTTTTGTTTTGACTCCAAGTTTGGAGGTTTCAGCCCATGATGGATTGACCCCATTGCTTGGGTCTGTGGTGAGTCAGGACATCACTCCATGGTGGGAGCCTGTGGTGGAGGTTTGTGCTCACTACACAGAACCCTGGATGCAAACAGAGAGGAAGAGAGACAGACTTCTAATAGCATTTTCAAAGTCATATTCAATCCCACTGACCTAAACACCTCCCATTAGGCCCCGCCTCAAAATTTCCAACATTTCCCAATTGTGCCTTGCTGCAGCCTAGGCTGTGAGGGACACTCCAAACACAAACCATGGCAATATGGAACCAATGTGGACACTCCAGACACAAACCAAGGCAACATGAAGTCAATGAGGACACTCCAGACACAAACCAAGGTAACATGGAACCAGTGGGGACACTCCAGACACAAACCAAGGCAACATGGGGCCAATGCCTTCCATGGTTGGTGCCTACACTTGAGGAGTCACTGTTCATGTGAGGATGAAGCCAGCATTAGGACTGACCCCTGCTTAGACTGGCTTCAAATCAGAATTGAAGAAATTACCTGAATAAAGGCAGTGGGCTGGTGCTGCATTTCCCTGTCTCCTGGCATGAATTCATGTGGTTACTTTTCTGGATGCTTCATCAGTGAACACTCTTTACTGGGTATGTGTGTCTGTCTGTCTACCTATGTCTGTGTCTGTCTGTCTGTCTGTCTGTGTGTCTGTGTGTGTGTGCACACATCAGTCTTGGGGCTTGAACTCAGGGTCTGGGCAAGTTCCCTGAGTTTTTTTGCTCAAGGCTAGGGCTTTACCACTTGAGCCACAGCTTCACTTCCAGCTTTTTTGGTAGTTTATTGGAGATTAGAATCTCACAGATTTTCCTATCTCAGCTGGCTTCGATCCTTGATCCTCAGATCTCAACCTCCTGAGGGCTTACTTTACTTTTATTTAGAATCACAAGATAAACTTGTGATCAGTTAGAATTCTTTGGTCACAAGCAACAAATCTGGACATATATACAAAAACAGGTCATCATGTAACGGAAAATTAGAGATGGAGATTGAAGATCAAAGAAAGGAAAGATCAGAAAGCAAACGCCCACAAGCATGCTGAAAGTTCTCTCACTGAGAGCAACCCAGAGGATAGGGGTCTCCAGCATAAACATAAAGTCAGCATCTCTGCTGGGTGTGTTAGCTCACACCCATCATCCTAGTTACTCAGGAAGCTGAGATCTGCTGATCATGGTTCAAAGCCAGTCCAGGCAGGAAAGTCTGTGGGATTCTTATCTCCAGTGAACCACCAAAAAGCCAGAAAGGGAGCTGTGGCTCAAGTAGTAGAGAGCTAGCCTGGAGCAAAAAAGCACAGCTTCCAGGCCCATGCCCTGAGTTCAAGACCAGGATCAGCACATACACACACACACACACACACACACACACACACACACACACACACACACACACACACACACACACCAGCATCTCTGTCCTGGCTTTTGCCCTTGAATGTGGCTCAGGGAGTACAATAGGCTCCTTGGCTTTCAGCAACCCTCGTTTCTGAGTATGATAGTTGGAAGAAAGAATTTCTCAAAGATATCAAGTGTTTTTACTCAGAAAGGTAGAAGTCCATTGTTCCAAAATACAAAGCAAGTCCCTGCTAGTATAATAGTTCATTTAGCCAGAGATTATTGACTCTAAGATTCTAGACTTGGTTCTGCAGCTCTCTCCTATTTGTATGTTACACACAAGTAGTACCAATAGTACCAGGTGTTCTGATATTGTGCACCAGTACTGATGAATGATCCTGCCATCCCGGACACCAGCAGACATCTCCACCATGTTGGAAGGGCCACAGGGCTGCTGGTAGTCACAGCATAATGTGGAGATAGGCAGCGAAGAGGAGGCACATAGAGGAGGAAGGGAACACCCATGGAATGTGAGGGAAGGATTGCAAAAATGTATCTGAATTCTAGACACCTTATTAAAGTTCTTCAGAATGGAACAGAACCAACAGAATTCATAGAGGGGAGAGGGAGAGGAAGAGAGAGGGAGAACTAAACTGAGATCTACCCTCTTAGCGAAATTCTAACCCTTCAGCAGTGCAGCATCATTAAGAACAGGCAGCATGCTTCACAAAAGAGCTCTAGGGTTTATTCATCATGTAAAATCAAAAGTGTGATCCCTAGGACCATCTAGTCTCCATCACCCAGCCCCTGGCAATGGCCATTCTAGTCTCTGCTTGGGTCGTTTGAGTCTTTTACATAAGTAGGCTCCTGTGGCATTTGTCCTTCTGTGTCAGGCTTATTTTACTTAGTGTGATGCCATCTGAATTTATCTACATTGTCACAAATGGCCAACTTCCCTTCCTTTCTAACACTTTTATTAACACATATTAGTTGTACCAAAGGGTTTCATTGTGACATGTCTACATATGCACACAGTGTCTCTCGATCAAACTCACTCCTCCCTCCCTCCCAGACGCTCTTCCCCTCACCCCAATTTGTAAAACAGTTTCAGCAGGTTTCACTGTTCTTTTTCCAGACATGTATATAAACTATGTGGAGTGTCTCTGCCCTCCTTTACCCTCTCTAACCCCCAACACGCACTGGAACCCCCCTCCCAGCTGCCTGTTTCCCTCTCCTAACATCCAGATTTGAATGGATATTGATTGTTTAAAGGGTTTTTACAGTAGTATTTCACATATTCATATATTATGTTTTATCAGACAACTCCCTCCATGGCTCTTTCTTCATTCCTTCTACCAGCTGTTATTCAACAGGTTTCAGAGATTTCTTATGCCATCTTTATACATAAACATAATGTATTTCAATACTGTTTGCCTTCCATCATTCCCTTTCCTCTCCCCTCCACATCTCCCCAAGAAGTTCTGCAGTTATAATCATGTTAGATGATTCATGGATACGTTGATACATACATACATACATACATACATACATATCATACAGACAGACACAGATGATTGATAGATGAGATAGATGATTGATAGATACATAGACATATGAGATAGATAGATGATAGATAGATAGATAGATAGATAGATAGATAGATAGATAGATAGATTCTGCACTGGAAAGAATACATGTGGCTTTTGTCCTTCTGAACCTGGCTTACTTTACATAACCTGAGGATCTCCAGTTACATCTATTTTCCTATACATGATATAATTTTATTCTTCCTTGTGACTGATAATATTTCATTGACTATAGACTAGTTTTCTTAATCCATTCCTCAGTAGTTAGGCATCTGGGATGTTTTGTTGCTCAGCTATGATGAATACTGCTGCAACAAATGTGGGTGTGGCAGTGTCTACTGTACCCTGATGAACATCTTCAAATGTGTATCATTGAATGTCTTATGGTTCATGTTTTTGGAGGAACCTCTGTCCTGATTTCCTAGTTCATATTCTCCCTAACAGTGTATGAGGGTTAGTTTTTCTACAGAATCTGTGGCAGCATTTGCTGTTTATGTCCTTGATGATGCTCATTCTGATTGTCATTTCTATTTACAGTTTCTGCATAGCCAAGGATGTTGAGCGTGCCTTTGTGTATTTGTGGTGTACTTTGCTTCTAAAAATTCTCTGTTCAGCTCATTAATCCCTTTATTAATTGGGCAGTTGATTCTTTGGGCATTTAGGGGTTTTTTATGGCTACTAATCCCTTGTCAGATGTATAACTCTTTTCTTTTTGCCAGTCCTGGGGCTTGAACTCAGGGTCTGAGCATGGTCCCTGGCTTCTTTTTGCTCAAGGATAGCACTCTGTCACTTGAGCTACAGCGCCACTTCTGCCTTTTTCTATATATGTGATGCTGAGGACTCAAACCCAGGGCTTCATGTATACGAGGCAAGCACTCTACCACTAGGCCATATTCCCAGCCCATACCTCTTCTTTTTTAAGACTAAATTATATTCTACCATGTGCATGTACCACATTTTTGATCTACCAATCTGTCCATGGACATTTAAGGTGCTTCCATTTGAACTGGGTTCCACTATAATCAGTTTTAGCTGATAATAAATCAGGATCTCTTTAAGATCTTAATTCCATCTTCTTTATGTATATACTTGGATATTGAATTACTGAATCCTAAAGTCATTTTTAACTTTTGGAGGAAACTTCACAAGGTTTTCCATAATGGCTAGGTAATTTGCCTTCCCACTAACAGTGGGAACCCTTAACAACACTAATGATTTTCACACACACACACATATACATAGTACGTGTGTGTGTATACACATATGAGTTTGGGGGGCTTTGGGAGGGCAGAACTGGGATTTGAACACCAGGCTTGGAACACTCTCACATTTAGTTACATTTCAAATAGAGTTGCAAGTTTCCTTAGTGAAGATCCTCCTATCTTTACTTCCTGAGTAGCTGAAGTGTAGTAGCTGGGGCTTGAACTCATGGCCTGGGTGCAGTTTCTGAGATTCTTTTTGCTCAAAGTTAGTGTTCTACCATTTGAGCCACAGCTCCATTTATACCTTTTTTAGTGGCTAATTGGAGGCAAGGGTCTCATGGACTTCCTAGCTGGGGAGGTTTCAAATCTTGATCCTCAGATCTCAGCCTCCTGAGTAGCTATGATTGCAGGCATGAGCCGCTGCACTTGGCTTTCATTCAGTTGTTTTCCTTTGTTGTACAGAAACTTTTCCATTTTATGTGATCACATTTGTCTTTTCCTTTCTTTCTGTTTTTGCTTTGTTACCATCCTCTTCTCCATTGTTTTTCTCTTAAAGACTTCACCTGATTAAAGGTGGCTTACCTGCTTTACATGGGGTAAGCTGCTGAACCATTTCCACCGATTTCCATGTTCATCACACCTGAAGAACCCAGTTATATAAACATCTAGCATGAGTGGCTAACCCCAAACCATACAGTAAGCAAGCCACAACAGCACCCAACTAGCCAGCCCAGGCACCATTACCCACCCAGGGCAGTGTACAGACTATTAAGTTGAATTTACTGTTTACATCATGCATTTCTTTTACAGAGGCGGATTAAAAAATAAATAAATTCCCACTTTGCAAGTGCAGCTGGTCAACAAGAAGTTCAAGTTTGTGAGAAGAAGGCTGTACCTGACTGGCCAGGATCTCACCCAAGACATCACCCACTGTCAGGGGCCAGCCAGCCAGTGCCCACAGACCATGCAGGGGAGCAAGAAAGGCACAGATGCGTTCAGTGATACCTCCAGCATTGGCAGTGTGCTGGATGATGCAGACAGAGAGGTGAGTAACCTGACAGACAGGGCATTCCGGAGCTTGTGCATTTCCGAAGACACCTCCTTCCAGGACTCTGATCTCACCCTTTCTCCAGAGAGCAGCCGCCAGGGGATTGGCTCTTTCCACCAAGAAACAGTGGGCCACACCCAAAGGAAGAGTGGCATTTGGACTCAGCTTCCATCCCAAGGCACAGAGCACACAGGCTGGGCCGCCACCTTCCAGCAGCTGCCCAAATATGCCCAAGGGGAGGAAAGGTACCCCAAAACCAGCCCCCCACCAATGCCAGCCCAGAGGAGACTGGAGGTACCTGTTTCTGGTCTAAGGAGCAGCACTAAGCCCATTTCCAAAGTCTCATCATTAATCAAATCCTTTGACAGACCTGAGAGCCAACATTGTGACAATAGGCCTCCTCCTAGCAAGCCTCCGGCTCTCAAAAATCCCCCCAAGTTTGCCCCTCTCCCAGAAAGCGGTGTCAATTTCTGTTTCGATTCTGCCTTTTTGACTGTCAGAAGAGTGCCCGCTGAAGTCTCCAATCCCCACCAGAGTGGCCACCAGCCTGGCAGGAACCTTGGAGAACAAGAGGCTCCCAAGAACTCTGAGATGGCCTCTCACAGCTCTGGAAGCTTCCTCCAAGCAGAGGACAGGGCCACCAGTGCATTTGAGTCGCGGTTCCCCTCTCCACCCAACCAGTCAATCAAAGCTGAACCCGAAAGAAGCAAGGAGTGGGCTCCCAGAGGGACTTTTCTGCATAGTGAAAACAGTGCTTTTGAGTCATGGAATGCCCACCAGCCAAAGTTGCTGGAGAGGAAGGAGGTGGCTGAAACAATCCCAGAAAGCAAAGCTCCCAGACATTACGAGGACAAACTTTTATTAAGAGAGCCTCATGCCCCCGATCGCAAAGTCTCTCCCTGCCAGGCCCGAAGCAGCTGTACCCAGGAAGAGAACCAAGTGGCCCCAGGACCTCTGTGCACATCGGGATCCTGGGGGCCCAGAGACCCAGGAGCCCTGGTCTTTCCTGCTGAGGAAAAATCTTCTGGCTCACAATCAGAGCCTCAGGCAAAGCCAAGCCAGCCCCCGTGGAGGAAGCCAAAACCTAGCAAAGGAGGGAAGGACAATCGCCAAGATACTCCCGAAGAAAAGAAGCAGAGCCACAGGAGAGAGCTGCCTCCATTCTCAAAGCACAACCCCCCAGGGCAGTTTCCAGACAATGATGCTCCAGACATTTCTGGGGACCCCAGTGAGCATTATAGTCCTCCTTTTAATATCAGTAAGCTCCTGACCCCCATCATACCTGCCAAGCATCCCCTGGAGTCCTCAGACCCCCAGCAGGCACACATCAGCCCCTCCCCACCAACACAGCTAAACGGGTACCAGGAGAAGGAATCCAGTGAACACCTGCCTCGAGACAGTTACAAATCCAAAGCACCCAGCCTCTTGTTCAACCTCAAGGACGTGCGGAAGCGCGTCAAGAGTACCTACAGTCCCTCCCCGCTCTTAAAAGGCTTTGATGAAAAGCACAGGGGTAAGATGGATAGCAAGCAAGAAGCCATCACCAATGGGGTGATGCTGCCCAATGGACTTGAGGAAAGCCCTCCAGAGGAGCTTTCAAAGGAGAGCCCAACCAATGCCCCCAGCCCATCTCACAGCGGTACCCAGGGGGACCCCAGTGACTCCTCCTCAGAAATCCATCCAACCCTCAACTCCCCTGCAACTGGCACCCAAGCCCCTTTCTGTGTCAATGGGGAGGCTATAGAAAGGAGATGTGAGGAGAAAAAGGAAGCAGAAGGAGAGGCAGAACTGGGTCTTGCCAAGGCCAGTTGGCACCCAGACTCCAAGGAACATTACCCCAGAAAGCACCTGTCACTGAAGCTTTGTGACAGGGAGCCTGAGACTGGACAGACTGCAGAGAAAACCAAGATCCACCAAGTCGAAAATGGGCTCTCGAGATCCATCTCCCAGGAGACAGAACCTGAGCAAAAGGTGGGACTTCTGGTCCCACCCTTGAGCCAGAAACTCTCCCCTGCACCTCTCTCCCCTGAGGAAGAGGAGGTCTTCTACAGTGACAGCCAGTCTGACTTCATGCCGAGCCTTCAGAGCAAGGCCAAGGTCAGTACCAGCTCCTCAGACCAATCGTTTGCCTCCTTTGAAGATCAGCAGAAGTCATGGTTTCCTGAGAGCCAGTGGGAAGACAGGAAGAAGGACATGAGTGCATGTGACAGTCAGAAGGATAAGAAGAATGTGCTAGAAAAGGTTGACCCTCCAGACTACAGCTCACATAATGGGGACAGGTGTGTGGAAAAGCCTAGCCAGGGTAGGGTGCTGGGAAGAGAAGGGGCAGAGCTGCCTGCAAGGAGACCCAGAAAGGCATCCACAGAGGAAGGGAATTTGAGAGGCTCTTGGATCCAAGGAAAACAGGACACATCCCTTTCTCATGCCAACGATGCCCTTCCCTCACCAGCTTCTGCCCCAAAGAAGCACAAGCTGTTCACCATTAAAGACAACACCTTGAGGGCCACCCCAGTGATAAAGCCTATCATCCTGCCTCTCCTAAGGACCACATCCTCCGAGGATGCTCTCATCAGTGGCCACAGAGAGGAGGAACTGCAGAGGCAAGCATGGGGGGAGGATGCTGGTGGCCTCTGTGCCCCCCCAAATCAGGAGATGCCCAGCATTCCAACATCTGCTAGCCTACAAGGCACATACTTGAAGCACAAGGTGGGCAAGTGCCTGGACCCCCAGCAGGTATACAATGGAGCCAAGATGGAGAGCTCTGAGCAAGCTCAGAAGGGGGACTTCCCACCTGAGCTCCTGGCGGGAGGAGGGGCTTACGGGATGTCATCCCCAGATGTGACACATGAACTCCTGGCCAGTGATGGCAAAAGCAAGGCCACAGGAGGGGGTGCACTGCCCACTCCCAGGCATATCCCCACCATCACTTTCCCCCAGGAAGATTCAGAAGCCCAGCCACCTGGTACCTATTGGGAAGAGCAGGAAGAAGGTTCACAGACTCACTTTTTGTCTCCACCTAGAGCAGGGCTTGCTGGGAGAAGGCTGGTCCCCTGTGAGATGGTGGCCTCTCCCTACCCCAGCTCCCTGGGCGAGAGCAGCGCCTGCTCCCCAGCTGCCAGCAGCCTCTGGGACGATGGCTCCCAGATCCCCAGCGACCTGGGTCTGCTGCCGGAAGAGCCTCCAGCCTCCAGCTCCTGGGCCAGCCCAAGCCCTGCCAGGCTCACCCGAAGGGAGGACCTGACGCATGGTCTCATGTGGGAGGCAGATAGCTCTGATCTCCAGCTGGAGGGAGCAGTGGAAGATGGCCGAACTCTCTCTCCAAAGGGTGCGCTGTTGGAGATGGCTGGCAGCTCTGCGGGCCCCTCTGAGAAATCTGAGCATCCAGCTTACCGGGGAAGGACAGCCAGCAAACCCCCGGCAGTCCCACCCAAGACGGAGAAGGCCCTGAGGAGGGCCAAGAAGCTGGCCAGCAAGCGGAAGAAGACAGACAGGGTACAGGAGAAGCCTGGAGAGGCCTGGGAGAACTTGCAGGGGACAGAGCACAGGCCAACCTCTCCTAGAGACCCTCCAGGAGCTAGATTTCCTGTCGTGCGAGCCCTGCCGCCTCCAACACACCGCCACTCAGTGTCAGGAGGCCCAGAGCCTATGGGGAGGCGGCCCTGGGGGCCTCAGGCTCTCACACCCCTGCCCCCCTACCCTGCCACCCAAAAAATCCTCCAAGATCCTCAGTCTGGAGAGTATTTTGTCTTCGACTTGCCCCTGCAGGTGAAAATCAAGACCTTCTATGACCCAGAGACAGGCAAGTATGTTAAAATCTCTGTGCCCTCATCAGAGGGGGCGTCCCCCGAGCCACCCCTGCAGGACGCTCTGGCTGCCCCTTACCTGCTGTACCCCGGCTTCCGGCCTGTGCCAGTGACGACCTTGATGCCTGTACGGTGCTCGTCCCAGCTCTCTGCCCCTACCTTCCTCAGGCAGGGCCCCCGTGCCAGGCCCCAGAGCATCCATGGTGGAGGACTACAGCCAGCCCCGGGGCCTCAGGATGACCCTACCCCTCAGGGGCCTCCGCAAAGCCTAGAGGAGGGCACAGAAGCCTCTGGCCTCAACATCATCTCCACCGAAGACCTAGAGGACTTTGCCACTGAAGGCATTTCCTGAGAATTGCAACAGACTGGATCCCCAACCCCCCAAAACAAAACAGCTTACAGTTCTTAACAACTAATCCCTCTCTCCCTCTCTCTCTGTCTCTCTTTCTCTCTCATGCACACACACACACACACACACACACACACTCACACACATTTATACTTACCTATTTGAGATTCCTGAAATTCACAAGAAGGTGGGGATCCATGTAATTCCATCCCAGGGCCCCCTGGGCTCCCTCTGAGTCTCTTCTCAAATCTGCTTCTCTCCGCCCTCCTCCCCCCCCCCCATTCTTGTCTTTCTTTGGCCCTGCACCAGCATGGTAGGACATAAGAAACTGTCAACCCTATGGGGTGGCTGATCTCCTGCACCCCCACACCCTCCTTCTCAAGGGTGGGCTCCCTCCTTCAGGTCCCAGAAATGCCAATCCCTGTGATGGGCACTCCCAGCCTCGCAGGAAGAGCTCAGCCACACCCTCCTGTGGGTCACTAGTGGCATATGGTAGCAGGGCTCCTGGTCACTGAGGTGGAACTGGCCGCAGATGACCCAAGATGGAGTTTGCAGAAACTGTGAGTGGGCGATAGGTTTTCTTTGCTGAAGGGTGTTTGCCCCAGGAAAGCTATTTTCTGATAAAGAAAAGACTCTCATGGAAAAAGTGAAGAAAATTTACCAGTGTACCTCTGTCCCTGGACTCCTGTCTTTCTTCTGTGGGCAGTGGGGTGGTGCACATTTGTGGGAGGACGAAGAGGGTGGTATGTGCTTCAGGCTTCCCAAGATAGCCCACACACAACCTCATGTGAAACTGCAGCCCCGCGACTCACGGCAGTCCTTTAATCCCTGCTCATGCCATCTTGGGGAAGCCTGTCAGTGCGAAACTGAGGGAGGCTAAGCTCACTCTCAGGCTTGGCCCAGGGAAACTGAGTCGGTAGAGTCTGTTGACTCAATTTCCCCAAGTGAGGAAAACAAGTTGCTCTGATTTAGTGACTGGTCTTTACATCCTGCACTCAAAAGGAATGTGTATTCTTGAGCCCCTAGTCTCTGGGGGTTGGAGAAGTGACTCAGCTCAGGTCATTTGGGCTGCAGGAGTTTGGGGGAGATGGGGGTGGCAGAAAGGGGCCAGATTCAAACAGCCATGCCAGCTCATGGTTTAGATTTGGGGATTTTATACATATTTTCCTAGCGAGTACAGCTACACCTGAATTTCATTGTCAAAATGTCCTCGGGTAGTTCCCTCTCTCACCTGCCCCCCCCCCACTGCACCCCTGGGTCGAAGCTGCTGGATTTGGCTCCGCCTGTGAAGTCAGCCCAGCCCAGTACTACGCCACAGTGCCAGCCACACACACCTGTTCTCACTGCACAGGGCAGGACCAGAGCAGCCACCATGCCACCACCCCAGGACCGGCAGGTCCTCCCGTTATTTTTTTTTTTTTTTTTGTCTTATTAGAGTCAGAAAAAAAATAGCTCACCTTAGAATTCGTGGAGCCTCTGGGAGAAAATGGCTAACAAAGGCCTCTTCATTCAATAATAATCACCATTATAAAACTGTGTCCCCACCAGGGAAAGTACCAGAGGGGCTGGGGTGGGGAAGCAGTTTCTTCTGTCTTGGGTGACTGCATTGGGAGGGCTACGGAGAGGGGCAAAAGGATCAGCCGGGGGAGGCCTGGAGACCCAAGTCAGCTCTCTGGGGCCCTAGGGGATAGCAGGGTCTGTCTGTCTGTCCGCTCATACCAGGGCCTGAGAAAAGCCAGCCTGCACCTGCTCACAGCAAAGCACCCTTCATCTTCAATTCCGATTACAGCCCCGAGACAAAAGGTAAGAGTCGTTACTCCAGAAAGAACAACTCACTTGATGGTTTGTACCAAGATGAGAAGGGGGGATCATTTATGTCTCCTTCTCTCCATCCCTTATTCTGTTCTTCTCCTCTCCTCCCTTCCTCTTTTCCTTTTTCCTTCCCCCTCCATTCCTTATTCCTGCTTTCTTTCTTCTTCCCTATCCTCCATTCCCTCCTTTGTCTTTTCCCTCCCTTCCTTTTTCTCTTCCTACTTCAACCCTGTCTCTCTTCTTTTTCCCTCCCTCTCTATCCCTTCTCTCTTCCTTACTTCCTTTTTTCTTCTCTCCGTCCTCTCTGTCCTCCCTTCCTGCCACCCCCCCCCACTTCTATCCCTTTTTCAAACCTTAGCACAGGGCTGGGAATATGGCCTAGTGGTAAAGTGCTCGCCTTGTACACATGAAGCCCTGGGTTCAATTCCTCAGCACCACATATATAGAAAACGCTGGAAATGGCACTGTGGCTCAAGTGGTAGAGTGCTATCCTTGAGCAAAAAGAAGCCAGGGACAGTTCTCAGGCCCTGAGTCCCAGGCCCAGGACTGGAAAAACAAACAAACAAACACACAAACCTCAGCACAGAGCCAGGCATTTTGGTGGGCACTGGAGGAAGCATAATCATGAAACCTGTGCTCTGCAGTCAGTGAGTTCAAATCTAACAGAGAAGCAAGATGGTTACCATTTCAACATTCAGTCATCAGCAGGTTGCTCAGAAGAGCACCCAACTCAGCCTGGAAAGCTGAGGGAGATGGCACCTGAATTAAGGAATGTACAGCAGTTCATCCTCCTATGAAGAAAGAATGACATTCCCCCTTCGTCTGTTTATCAAAGATGACACTGATTAAATATGTCTATTAGATATGTCTTACCAAAGCACATTGGATTTATCTAGCAACTCATGAGCATTTTTAGTCAGTGCAAGAGCTGAGGATAGAGCTTTATTGATTTGTCCTTCAACTTCTGAAATCATATTTCATTCTTTTGGCTACCCAAGAAAACCCTTATTCTGCCATTGTGTCTAAAGAAGTGAGAAATGTGTATTGTGTAGTTAGTGTGCACAGTACATGTGTACTGTATTTTCTGTAGCGTGTGGATGTTTTTTGAGGTAGATTCCTTCTGAAGTATCTCCTTAGAAGGGACAAAAAAATGTACAGCCCCCTCAAGGGAAGTATCAAAGGTCCTGAGGTTGTTTAGATAAAAATAAAGGGCTCACGGAGCAGGAGAGAGTTGGTATGCCAGCTCCTGGGTGGGGAAATGTGAGTCTGTTGTTAGTTATCACAACAAACTGCATGCCCGCATTGGCTTAGTTTCCTTTGTATAGAAACAAAATCATTTGGATATGATGTTACTGCCTAGGCACTAAGGACAGGTTGTACCAGATATTTGAAGCTCTCTCTTCTGGATGGATTTTTGAATCCCAAGCTGATGCCTCTTCAAATCTGATCTTCAGGTCAGGCCAAGAGCTGACCAGAACCCCAAGATCTGACTATCCTCCCAAGATCTCCACGGTGACAGATTCACTTACAAATTCAACTCTGTGAAAGTGCTTTTAGCACTATTGAGCCTGAATAGATAACTGAAGGGAAGAAGCTCACAGCCCTATTTATTGTGGGCTCTGATCTCATAACTTCCTCCTGTCTACTTCCTGTGGGCCCTGAACTCACACCCTCCCCCATCTACTTCCTGTGGGCCCTGACCTCACACCCTTCTCCTGTCTACTTCCTGTAGGTCTTGACTTCACATCCTCCTTCTGTCTACTTCCTGTAGGTCTTGACTTCACATCCTCCTCCTATCTACTTCCTTTAGGTCTTGACCTCACACCCTCTTCCTATCTACTTCCTGTGGGTGCTGACCTCATATCTTCCTCCTGTCTACCTCTTGTACAGCCTGATACTCTCTATCTACTTCTGTGAGCTCTGACCTCACACTCTCCCCCTATCTACATCCTGTGGGCCGTGACATCCTACCCTCCTCCTGTCTACTTCCTGTATATCCTGACACTCTCTTCCTGGTGTCAAACCCTCTTCCTGTCTATTTCCTATGGGCCCTGACCTTGTACCCTCCTTCTTGTCTGCTTCTTGTGTGTCCTGACTTCCTGACTTCCTGAGTTCATAGCCTTCTCTCGTCTGCCTCCTATGTATCCTAAAGTGCTCTGTCTTCAACACTGTGTATTCAAGGAGAACTGCCTCTGATCCCCTCACTTCTGGCTATACCTAACCAACTTCTGGAGTCTGCCAGTGTTGGGCTCTCTCTCTCTACTTCCCCTCTGCTTGGGGAGAAGGGGCTTGTCCTCCCCTTCCTGGGTGGTCCTTTATCACTCTCACGTGGGAGCGATGGCCACAGGTAGCCTCGGTGGCGTGTGGTCGCAGGGTGCCCCCAAACCGCCAAGAACGACATGGATGCGTGGGCCCCTGGAGAAAACCTCTAGGGCTTCTGTTTATTCAAATGAGGAGCCCCCCAGATATATCCCAAAGGCGGGCACAAGAGAGGGGCCCCTGATTGGTCCCAAGGGGCTGTCCCTCAAGTGATGTCAGGAGACTTCCTTTGTGGGCAGAGGTCCAGCCCCCCAAGGATGGGCCCCTGGGGTACCCCTCCGCCATAGCACACGTGCTAGCCCCAGGAACAGGGGCTTCTCTTCCTGTTAAGACAGGAAGGGGAGGGACAGGCCGAGATTAGCTGTGGCCCCTTAAAGGCACAGCTGACCCCAACAGCCAGCACTCTCTGCTTCTCCATCCTTGCGCTTGTTATAACTGCCTTATTCCTGTGTATCTTCCTCACCTACGGAATGGTCATATGAAAGAGAAGAATCTTGCCTGTCTGTATTACTGCTACCTTCTGCCAGTGGCACAGTGCCAGGTGCAAAGGAACCCTCTGTAATCATCTCCAGATTCATCACCGAATTATGTTAAATCACTGAGTTGAAACTGGTAATAAGAATATATTGGAAGAACCACCAATACCATCTGGACAATTCCCAGTTGGGTGTGGATCCCACACAGCTAAGCCTTGGTCCTAAGGCAAAGTAAGTACTTTACTACCTTGACCCCAGGTGTGGTGGGCAGCTGAGCAGCTTGCGCCCTACGAATGGGGTCTCAGGGACCAAAAGCCCAAGAACAGATGTCTTCCCATGTAACCCTTAAGTATTCACATTTCACTAATGTTCTTTGATGAGAAATTCCACACCTGCCAATAAACGGAGGCCAAAAGACTTGCCCAGCCCCCACAGCCACATCCAAAACCCAGATTCGAACCCAATTATTCTTTGGCATTGTGCTGGTCAGATGATGAGGACATTAGGTAAATTGTATTAAGCAAAAGTGGTGAATGTGCCTGAAGTCTGTATGTATCACCACAGGAAACCTCCAGACCACACCTCATTCTTCAGAAATATTTTATTGTGTTTGCTTGCCAGGTGGGAAGGCCTGGCTTAGTGTAGATGAGTTTTAACTTTTAAGTCATCCTTCTTCAGGATCAAGAAGGTAAGCCAGGCACTAGTGGCTCATAACCTGTAATCCTAGCTACCCAGGAGGCCGAGATCTGAGAATTACATTTCAAATCTAGCCTGGGCAAGAAAGTTTGTGAGACTCTTATTACCAAGTAACCACCAAAAAACAGGAAATAGAGCTGTAGCTCTAGTGTTATAACACTAGCCTTGAGCACAAAAAGCTCAGGAATGGAGCCCAGGACCTGAGTTCAAGCTCCAGTACTGACCAAATAAATAATAAAACAAAATGGATAGTTCCAGATAGAAATGTATAAGAATGCAACTGTGGAAGACTTATACCTCCAGAGATACAAAATTCTTGTTGGACACTGATTGCTCACACCTACAGTATTAGCTTCTCAGGAGCCAAGGTATAAGAATTGTGGCTCAAAGTCAGTGTAGGCAGACAAGTCTGTTAGACTCTTATCTCTAATTAATCTGCAAAATGCCTGAAGTAGAGTTATGCTCTAGAGGTAAGTAACAGCCTTGAGTGAAAAAGCCAAGCAAGAGTTCAAGCTCCAGTAACAGCATAAAAAAATTAAAATGTGGAATACTCAAGCATAACAAAATATAACCAGATTCTTTAAGCAGAAGAAAAATGACATGGGATAGTATAACTGAATTAACCACTCCCAAAATGATGAATATGTGAGCAAATAGAAGCATCTTCTTACACTTAGTATATTGAAATTTTTTCTTAAAACAAAAGGACAATGTACTGTGAGATTTACAGCAAAAACAGATGTAAGTTTAAGTCAACAATGGTAGAAAAGTTGTAAAAAGGTAGAGAGAAAGTTTTAAGGTTTTTACAATATATAATGAGTGGGATAATATTGCTGGCAGGTGGTTTTAAGTTGAGAATTAAATTTTAAGTCCTGGAGCAAACACTAAAAAAAATAATAATAAAAACATTAAACCAATAATGAAGTAAAATGAAGGAGGAAAAGACAGAGAAAAACAAACAAAAAAGACATAGACAAATATTAAATTTAACCCCAAATAAAAATGCCCTAAACACTCCAATTCAGAGTCACAAGATAGTCAGAAAATTCAGTTGCAACTTGTTGACAAAAATTCACTTTCACTATAAAGCCACAGTCTAAATCATAATTAAATAGAAAAGGATAACACTAACCTGTCGACATTCATATCAAACAAAACAAGTTTCAAAGGAAAAGAGCATTACCAAAACTAAGAAGAGGGGCTGAGAATATGGCCGAGTGGTAAACTGTTCGCCTTGTATACATGACCCTAGTTTCGATTCCTCAGCACCACATACATAGAAAAAAGCTGGAAGTGGCGCTGTGGCTCAAGAGATAGAGTGCTAGTCTTGAGCAAAAAGAAGCCCACGCCCCAGGACTGGCAACAAAAACAAATAAACAAAACTAAGAAGATAATTGTCTTCTCTTAGTGATAAGATCCTAATAGAAAGCAACCTGCTGGGTACCTGTGGCTCACACTTGCAATCCTATCTACTCAAGAGACTGAGATCTGAGGATCACTAGGAAAACATACATAAATATAGTTAAAAGTTTCAGCATTACTCTAACTCCTACAGCCCAAAGTGATGGTGAATTGTGTCAAGGTGACTGATAAAGCACACCTCTCTGGGTGTGTCTATGAAGGCATTTATAGAGATCATTGATCTAATGAATGGACTGAATGCTTTGTGGGTTCCTAATTGGGAGGTAGTGGGAGGGAGGAGGTGAGGCCTACTGAGAAGTAGGTCACTTAAGCTGGGCATTTGCCTGTAATCCTAGCTACTCAGGAAGCTGAGATCGGAAGCTCATGGTTCAAAGCCAGCCCTGGCAGAAATGTCTGTGAGACTCTTATCTCCAATTAACCACCACCAAGAAGCCAGAAGTGGAGCTGTGGCTCAAGGGCTAGCCTTGAGCAATAAAGCTCAGAAATGGATCTCAGGCCCTGAGTTCAAGCCCCAGGACTGGTATAAAAAAAAAATAAAATAAAAGCTAAGGAACAAACTTGCCTAACCAAAAGCATGCTTGTCAGTAAAGTGAGTTCGTTACGGGGCTGAAACTATAGTTGTGAGCACCTTTAGGTATCTATTCCTGTTACAGTAAGAGGAATACCAAAAACAGAGCCAAACTGGCTTATATAACAGATCTGCTCTCAAGATAACCTGCTAACCCATTTTCCATTAATCCATGGATGGTTAATATATGTATGAGGTAAGGGCAGAGGCTCTGCCACCTAACAACTTCTACAAGGTTCTGTCTGGTCCTACTTCTTAATAACTCAACCAGAGTTTTGAGGGGCATATTAAAACCATTGTAAGTAGGGTCATATATTGATAACAGATAGACAGACAGACAGATAGATGATAGACAGGAGGCTAAGATCTGAGGATCACTGTCAAAGCCAGCTTGGGAAGAAAAGACTATGAGACTCTTATCTCCAATTAACCAGCAAAAAGCTGGAAGTGGAGATGTGGCTCACATGGTACTAGCCATGAGCCAAGTAAGTCAAGTGAGAACATGAAGCCCTTAGTACCAGCACCAAACAAAACAAAACATAAAGTCCTTCAGAGTTATAGTTGCTTTTCCCATGCATCTTAAAGAAACTTAATGCAATATAAATGCTATATAGATGTGGTTATAGCATATTTCCAAGCAAATAATAACAAGAAAAAGGTCATGTTCAGTACTGGTGTGATTTTTTTGTGGTTTTTTTTCTTTCTTTTTTTTGGTCAGAGGTGGTGTTTGAACTTAGGGCCTGGACACTGTCCCTGAGCTCTTTTGCTCAAGGCTAATGTTCTACCACTTTCATCCACAGTGCTACTTCTGGTTTTCTGGTGCTTAATTGGAGATAAGAGTCTCAGACTTTCCTGTCCAGGCTGGGTTTGAACAGCAATCCTCTCAGCTCTGAGCTCTGTGCTTAGTTGAATCTGCAGATGTAGGACCCACAACTATGGGAAACAAGAAAATCAAGAGGATTATTAATTTCTGTTAAAGTAGATTTTAGATGAGGAAATAAATCAGGACATCTCAGAATGAGCAAGGGGTAGTCTCATCAACAAAACATAACAATTCTAAATGTAACTATACCTAGCAACAGAGCTCTTGAGTACATGAAACAAATGTTTAATACACGTGAAATAGAATTACGCATTCATCAGATGAGCAAAATTATAAATTCTGACAGTCCCAAGTGCTGACAAGCTAGAGAAAAATAGGAATTCAAGCACACTGTCCTGTCATATTGCTATCTACTGGTATGTAACAAGACATCAAAAACAAAATTGCTTAAGATTTAAAACCTTTATATTTTCACAATACTGTGGGATATCCTCACAAATTCTGGCTGAAGAATCTTGAGTCAAGATATTGGCCAAGCCAGGCACTGGTGGCTCACACCTATAATCTAAGCTACTCAGGAGGCTGAGATCTGAGGATCATGGTTTGAAGCCAGCCCAGGCAGGAAAGTCCATAACTCTTATCTCCAATAAACTACTCAGAAAAAGCTGGAAGTGGCACTGTGGCTCAAGTGGTAGAGCACTAGTCTTGAGCACAGAGAGGCTCAGGGACAGCCCAGACCCTGAGTTCAAGCCCCAGGACTGGCAAAAGAAAGAGGGGGGGGTGAAAGGGAGGGAGGGAAGGAAAGAAGGAAGGAAGGAAGGAAGGAAGGAAGGAAGGAAGGAAGGAAGGAAGGAAGGTAGGTATTGGCCAAGTCCGACTTTATCTGGCCTTCCTCCATCAAGGGGCTTAGAGTAGCCCTACCCTCCCCTTGCTCCACTAAGAGAAGTTTATTATCAAAGCAGGCCACTAACTACCCCCACAGACCACAAAGGCACCCCACAGGCATCACAAAAGAGAGGCTGCCCCTACAAGGAGCCAAGGCCCAGACTAGAATCAGGTTGCCTGGATTCACCTCCCAGGACACCACTCAGTTCCTAACAGGCCATGCCAACACTCTCTATCCTCATCCATGAAACACCAGCTTCAAAAAACGCTGCTAACAGTTGAGCTGTTAGGCACAGTGTGTGGCAGTCACCATCATTCTCCAGTCCCCTAGGCTATAGCCACTCATTGCTACATAGAGACACTGTGATCTGAGGTTAGGTTACCCTCATACAGGTGACAAGCATTGGGTGGCCTCAGTGAACCCAGCAGGGCTGGGTCAGGCCTACGAGTCCTGCCTGCCACCACAGCTAAAGCTCTGTGAGGCCAATGATGCTCACGTGTCCTCCCGCCAGGCAGGCCTGAGGATAGCTACAAAGGGCCAAAGGTTTCCAGGAGTGTGGTCAAAGGCACCTAGGGCAGTTCTTAGTCTAATGTAGTTGCTGCAGATTGGAGCCTGGCACAGCACAGGCCAAGAAGCTCTTGTTTGATAAAGAAGTTCAAGGGGAACTGAATTTAGACAAAGCAAATACAACTTAAATGGAGAAAAGAGATTTTTTATTTCGTGTCCCAACTCCAAGACCACCTTCCACAGAAGCAAGCATGACATGGCAGCCTGGATCTGAGGCACAGGCGGGAGCCCCTGTCTGGGTGGTAGCTACCCAGGGTTTGGCCATGGGGCTCCAGCCTTGGACAAAGATTCCTCACATTCTCTGAAACCCAGGTTCTAGGGGCCATGAGAGCAGCCCTTGGGGTAGGAAGGACCCTCCTCTCTCTTCCAAAGGGACCAGGGCACCTAGAGTTCCTGAATGGAGAGGGCCAGCACCACCCCACACACCAAGCCTCCCATCCACTCTCTGGCTTTATCTTTTACCTGGCACTTCCAGACTACTATGCCACTCCTCTTCCTTGCTTTTTCCCAGGGCCTGTAGCATACCATGAAGTTAAGGGTCAAGGTGCATATATTGTTTATTGTCTCTTCCTACACCCCCATGGAGAAAGGCAGCCATGGGAGGCAAGGATCCCTGTCAGAATTTTTTTTGTGTTACATTTTAAGCACCTGGAAAATAGCTGATGGTTACTGAATATGTGTGAAAGGCAAGAAGGAGGGAGGGAGGGAAGGAAGGAAGTGGGAATAAAAGTTGTCACAATCAAGATGGAACCATTTATGTCAAACCCCAGCAAAATAAATCCAGGAGTTCATGAAGGGCTAGTCCCCTTATATGATTTTCCTGTTAACAAAAACTATCACAGAGATTTTTCTGGAAGCACAATCTGGCACAAAGAATCTTTGAAAGAATTTCTTCCCAGAGGCTATTCATCGTTGTTATTTATTAACCCTTATAGCCAAGTCTAATTTTCCAAAACAACTTACTTTTTTAATCTTCTTTGTTCTACCTTTTTTAAAAAGCCTTATTTGCTTCGCCTCCCCAAATATGCCTAGAATCTCTCACAATGCCCAGACTCCAAGCTATAATCATCTGCACATTCCTGAGCAAAGTTGTTTTGTTTTGACAGAATTCTCTATCCAATCAGTGGACAGAGGAAGGAAAGATACTAGAAGAAAGGAGACAGGGACCAAGGAGGAAGGTAGACAATAAGGAGCATAAGTTAGCATCAGATGGTTGAAGTCTAGCCACAAAGCTCCCTTGGAGCCTACAAAGACTCCTGGGGGCAAGGAATCCTTACCCAAAAAGGTCCTGGACTTGGTGGAGGGTAGAGGTCCAAGCCAAAGGGGAAGAAGGAGGCTGTGGAGCTAGCTCACTTTGGAACTGTCAAAGCAACAGAGGAAATGAGCCTCTTTCTGCTCACACACTGGTCAGGCAAGAGGATTATTGCTCTGTGATCCAGGATGAAGTTTATCTAGCATCCCTGGGATACGGAAGCTGCAGGCCTGTGGTTAGAACTAAGGTCTTCTTATGTTTCTTCTAGTCTTTTTGCCATGATTTTCCTGGTGTCAGTCATGGTAAAGGGGCAGATCCTTAGCCTGGGGTGTCAGTCATGGGAAAAGGGGCAGATCCTTAGACTGGTGTCAATCATAGTAAAGGGGCAGATCCTTTGCCAGAAAACTATCCTGAATGGAAGGCCTGTCGCAGATAAATAAGCCGGGCTGTCCTACCTTACCTCCTGAGGTCTCAGCACTACACATAATCTGTCCCAGCAAGGATTACTGAGCTCTGCCTATGACAGGGGTCATGGAGAGAGGAAGAAGAAGGAAAGACATGGCCATGGTGACCCCCAAGCTGAAGAAGGTTTAACTCCTTGAACTTGCATAGAGTCCTAGGGCTTCTTTGCAATCCATTTCCTCAAAGCACGAACATGGCAAATGGTATTTTTCCAAAATACTATAAAAGTCTTTCTCGTCCTATGTGCTCTCCTGGAAATTTGCTGCTCATCCTTGAAGTGGAGAAATCTATGTTCTTTGCCTTTGCCCCCAGCCATTGTGACTGCCCACTCCCACACAGTATAGTCGCTGCACATGACCTCTGAACTGGTCATAAAAGTGAAGGCAGTTTCCCCCAGCTGTCTCTCTTTTGAGCTGAAGGCTACCAAAGAGAAGTCTGAGGCCACCATGCTGTGAGGAAGCCCAACTAGCCCACACTGGAGACCACATGGATAGATCCTGAGACCCACTGAGGAAGAGGTGCAGGCTGCTCTAGTCTTGAACTTCCAACTCCAGCCACTGTCTTGGAGCAAGTTAGATCCAGAGCCACCAGCCAAGCCTGGAGTCCTGGAGGCCTAGGACCACTGAGGACCTCAATGTGGCCTGCAGAGTGGAAAATCCACCCCTAGGGCCTGAATTGGGCTAGCAGCAGTTAGGCAGGCAGTAGAGAGAGATTCAAAGATGGAAAGACAAAATTCCTCATCTCAAATGTGCTGCAGATATATCTTCTCAGCTAACACCGTTCACACAGCACTGGAGAAGGGAAGCTCAGAGGGGCTTGCGATTCCGCAACCCCACATTAGAGCAAGGAGTGAAACCAAATCTGCATGTTCCCTGAGCCTAAGGGACATCTGGGTCCAGCCAGGAGGGCAGCGTTTGATTCTGAGGACTAAAGAGGCCAATGCTGGGCAAGGACGGGAGAGAGGATCCAGGCTCTGTTCCCCACAAACTCCCTCACTCCAAATTCCTCCCACTGAGTAAACAGAGATGAATCTTCCCCATAAAGAGGGACTCCGACTGATGCCATCACTAATTGCTGGCAATAAAACTGCTAAATAAAGAACAGAGATGGGATGATGAATCTACAGGAGGCCGCCCGACAGAACAATTAGACTTAAGAGGCGAACCTTCACTCACAGGCTGTGCCACCAGGCATGTATTATTAATAAAATAGACATTGAGCTCTGTCAGTAACGACAAAAAGGGGACCCTAGCCTTCCCTGCTCACCCCAGTAAAATCTTCCGCTGTCTCTCCACTTTGGCAGTGAACAGTAGCAGACCAGAAGTTGCTGGGTGATGCCCCGCCACAGGGGGCGCCAACTCCACATCTGGAGAACCAGGCAAAACTCCCAACAATTCCAGATGCCAGCCCACAGTCTCCACATGCCAGTCCATGAGACTCCTCTTCTGTGGTGTCTCAATGGTGGTGCCACCACTGCCGTTGCAGCACAACCTGATTTCTCAATTTCAAACAACAGTCAGCCAGAGGGTGGTGGCTCATACCTAGCTACTCAGGAGGCTGCGATCTGAGAATTGCAGTTCAAAGCCAGCCTGGGCAGGAAAGTCCATGAGACTCTTACCTTCAGTTAACCACCAGAAAAAACAAGTGGCACTATGGTTCCAAGTAGAAATGGCTCAATTGTTCCTTGAGATATTTGTGTCTCCCTCTCTCCATCTCTCCCTTCCCTCCACCCATCTTCTGTGCATACATATGGTTATGTACAGATAGAGAAAGAAGGCAGACATCTGTAGGATACATTGAGCCCACCCCAGGAGTCAACTATGCTGTGAACTGATCTTGAACTCCTAGACTGGGAGAAAATTAATTTCTGTGATCTAAGCCACCCAACCTGCTTGTGTCATTCTGTGATAGAAAGCTGGACTGACTGACTAACACATGTCACATATAATTCATATGAACTCTCTGTATTTAATGTTTAAACTATCATGGATAACAAATCCTATATAATGTTCTCTTTGAAAAATATCCTAGCCTAGCCACTGGCTCATTCTAGTAATCCTAGCTAATCCGGAGGCTGAGGTCTGAGAAAAGTGAATTGAAGCCAGCCTGGGCAAGAAAGTCCATGAGACTCTTAGCCCTAATTTATTACCAAAAAAGCTGGAAGTAGAGTCTGGCTCAAGCAGTAGAATGTTGTCCTTGAGAGGGAAAAAGGCTCACAAAAAAGTACACACACACACACACACACACACACACACACACGTGAGGGATATATATCCCAAAGTGATGGAGAACAGACTAGAGGCTGCTATGGCTGTGACTGTGAAGGGGATGGAAACACGGTCCCCTTGAGATGGTGAAGCAGTCCATACTCTGAGTCCGTACTCATGAATCTGTACTGGGGTGACTTTCACATATCCATTGTCCTCTCTCACATACAACCTCTCCCAAAATGAGTATATATAAAAACTTATGGCATCTAAAGCAAGTTTGAAGCTCAGTGACCACGCCATTCCCAGTTCAAAGCTCGGTGGACCACTCCAGCCCCAGTCGGAAGCTCAGTGGACCACGCCAGCCCCAGTTGGAAGCTCAGTGGACCACACCAGCCCCAGTCCAAGGCTCAGAGGATCGAAGCTCATTGGACCATGTCATTCCAATTCTGAAGCTCAGTGACCACGCCATCCCAGTGTCTGTTCATGTTCTGATCATTGCTCTCAGCTTTTTGCCAAGAGTGGGTGAAAAGTTCATGGGGATATCATGCTACTTTTGAAAATATAAAATTACCTTGGGATTAAAAAGACTATTAAAAATGTATCCAGGGGCTGGGAATATGGCCTAGCGGCAAGAGTGCCTGCCTCATATACATGAGGCCCTGGGTTCGATTCCCCAGCACCACATATACAGAAAATGGCCAGAAGTGGCGCTGTGGCTCAAGTGGCAGAGTGCTAGCCTTGAGCAAAAAGAAGCCAGGGACAGTGCTCAGGCCCTGAGTCCAAGCCCCAGGACTGGCAAAAAAAAAAAAAAATGTATCCAGTCAAAATGAGTATCCATGGCTCATGCCTATAATCCTAGCCACTCAGGAGATCTAAGGATCGTGATTTGAAGCCAGCTAGGGCAGACAAATCCATAAGGGTGTTATCTCCAATCAGCCAGCAAAAAGCTGGATGTGTAGCTGTGGCTCAAATGATAGAGCACCAATTTTGAACAGGGGTGAGAGATGGAGTATTCAATTACATCTATACCTCCATCTTTCAATTTTCATAGTGCCATTCCTGAAGCTTGAACTCGGGGCCTGGGCACTGTCCTTGAGCTTTTGTGCTCAGGACTAGTGCTCTACCACTTGAGCCACAGCTCCGATTCTGCCTTTTTGGTGGTTCATTGGGGGTTGAGTCTCATAGACTTTCCTCCCTAGGCTGGCTTTGAACCACCATCTTCAGATCTCAGCCTCCTGAGTAGCTAGGATTGAAGGCATGAGCCATCAGTGCCCAACTCATTGCCTCTACCTTGAAAGAGGGCAAACTGAGGCATGGATCAGGAAAGTGACTTCCCAAGACCCCACAGCCAGTGGGTAGTGTGGTATCCAGGATGACTCCTGACCCTGACTACAATCCCACCATGGCCACCAAGGCTGCCACCTGCAGGCAGCAGGTGCACAGCAAACCAGTAGGGACAGAGCTGTAATTCAAGGCTGTGGGCAGAGCAGCTGTTCACTGAAGTCCCCCTGGCCTAGGGCCACACTGCTCGTTATGTTCCGGGGAGATGAAATGCTCCACTTAGGAGAAGCTCTCCCAGCTGCAAGGCCATTAGCTCACTGACTCAAAAAGAGAAAGAAAGAAAGAAAGAGAGAGAGAGAGAAAGAAAGAAAGAAAGAAAGAAAGGAAGAAAGAAAGAAAGAAAGAAAGAAAGAAAGAAAGAAAGAAAGAAAGAAAGAAAGAAAGAAAGAAAGAAAGAAAACATTTGGCCAGCGCTGACAGGTGTGGCCATTACACAATCACCTAGCCCTTTTCCCTGCCCCACCCGACCTTGGGAGGGGGAGGGGCTTTGGGCAGCAAAACCCAGGGGAGGAGCCAAGGTTTGCTTCCTGGTACCACCTCCTCCCCAACCTTAGGTTGCATTTTGCCAGGCCCAGCAGTCCAAGGAGCAGGAGGCGGCCTCAGATGGCGAGCTGAGCTGCCACTCAACTTGAATTTGGAAAGTTATTCACAAATGGCCTTCACACGTCCCATCTCCTCCATTCCTCCCACCCATCTTGTGTACTGGGAATGAGAGTACTGCCATGATCCCGGAATTAGGAAGTGGCACAGAGAAGTTCAGGAGCTTTCCCAAGGTCACACAGCAAATGGGTGTCCCACTTCTCATTCCCAATTCCCTGCTTCTGCAGTGCTCTTGGGGTGATCCATCCTAGAAGTAGTGCTGATGCACTGGGTGGGGGTGGAGGCTGACTGAGGAACCCCTGGCCTATGGGTAGCTGGTTCTCCTCTCCCCACCCCCATGTCACCCTAGAAGATTCCTGACTGTTACCGAGCCAGCAGCAGAGGCTGCTGCCAGTTTCTCCAGGCCAATAGTGGAAAAGCCACAGCCGCAGCACCGTGGCCCATGTGCCCGGATCCCCCTCGACCTGGACACCTAGCACCCCAGCACCACCCTAGGGAAGCACACTAAAGAACAACTCTCTCACCCACAGCCATTTGCAGAAGTGGATGGATTCAGCCAGCTTGGGCTTCCTTCGACCTCCACTCAGCTCTGGGACCTGAGTCCAGCCAAGGGGAGAAGGCCCAGGCCCCAGCCCATCTTCCACGGGCCGCGAGGGGGGCTCAGAGCACAAAGAGAAGATGGAGCTGGGAGCCACGGTTCCCAGCACCACACCTTAGGTTAGTGGAGGTGGCCACAGAAAGAAGTGCTCAAACGCTTCACAGAGTCTCCTGACGGGGCATCTAAGAGAGCCGGTGTGTCTGGTTTTGCCAGAACAGCCTGTGTTGGGAGGGGAATGAAGCCACTGCACATGGCCACAGAGACTGCAGACCCCAGCACCTCCCAAATTCCCCCTGCCCCCCGCCCCATACTAGACAGTAGTTTCTGGAGCCAGGCCTGGAGACCACAACTCAGGTAAGAGCTTTGTTGTCACTGCAGGGCCATTTGGACATGACCGACATCTGTGTGTCAGCTCATGGGACACTGAGTGAACCACAGCAGTATGTGTGAGCTTCGTAGGTGCAAGCTGCACTGCCCATGCTTGTGCAAGGGGTCTGTGCTTATGCGAGGGGCCGTACTTGTGCAGGGGACTGTGCTTATACAGGACACCATGCTGTGTCAGATGCCCATGCTTGTGCAAGGGGCCGTTGCTTGTGCAAGGGACTGTGCTTGTGTAGGACGCCCATGCTTGTGCAGAGAGCCTGTGCTTGTGCACGGGGCCTGTGCTTATGCAGAGGACTGTTCTTGTGCAGGGGGCCTGTGCTTGTGCAGGGGACTGAGCTTGTGCAGGGGACCACGGCAGAAGCCATAGAAGTCTTTGGCCAATTCCTAGCAAGGAAAAACACCTCAAATGTTGAATTTTCTGAAAATAAGCTGGCTAGCTCCAGGACTGGAGCCCAGAAGAAAGCTGTATTACTATTACTTTAAAATGATCATTCCAGCCAGGCACCAGTAGCTCAAACTTGTAATTCTAGCTACTCAAGAGGTAGAGATCTGAGGATTGCAGTTCAAAGCCAGCCAGGACAGGTAAAGTTTGTGAGACTCTTATCTCCAATTAACTACCTAAACACCTAAGTGGAGCTGTGGCTCAAGTGGTTGAGGACTAGCCTTGAGCACAAAAGCTCAGGGACAGTGCCTAGGCCTATTTCAAGCCCTAGGACTGACACAAAAATTTATTTTTTTAATGATTACTCAAAGTCTCTTGCAGTTTCTATCATTAAGGAACATAAATGTCATCTTGCCTCAGCAGAGGCTGGTTCTTCCCTATCTGTGCCCCTCTCTGACCCTGATGTGGTCTCCCTGCAGTGGGCACTTTCTAGATTCTCCCAGGACACTGAGAAGGGTACCCAGTGGTCCTCAGGCTCATGAAGCCAAGGCAATCATAATGGGCCATGCCTGATTGGACCAGGGGCATTGGCCCAGCCATGCTGGACCAATTACATTTACTCCCCAAGGCGGTCAGGGTCCCCAAACACAGGGAATCAATGCTGAGTTAAGAGTGGAATCTGAGTGCAAAGGGAAGAAGCAGAGGAGCTGCAGCATGGGGAAGCAGCATAGGGAGAGGGGCTGTCCCACCTTCTGACTTCCACTTCAGACTTCCATCGGTCTCAACTTTCCTTGCAACTAGAGCATTGTCTTCCCTCTCTGTGTCCCCATCATGCCTCAGCACCTGCCTCTGGATCCCTCAGGTTTCAGGACAAGTCCTCAGTTGCCTTCCTTGCCCTCAGAGCAGAGAGCACGCCTCCTTCTGGAAGTGCTGGGGTACCCCTTGGTTGGGGGGGGGCACTCAGGAGAGAGGAGAGGCCACTCCAACTCCCTCTGCAGGCTTGGTGGTAGTAGATCAGAGCCCAACCAACTCATCTCCTTGAAAATGTAAGCATGGCTTTGCCTGAGAAACATCATCAAGCCTTTGAGGTGGTGTGAGGCTGTGAATTCACCTTATGCTGTGATCCTGTGAGGTTACTGCCTCATCATGCAAGAGTGTGGCAAAGCACAGAGAGGTTTAAAATGACTTGCCCACATCACACAGTGCCAAGAGAATGGATTTCAAACAGGCCAAATATACTGTTTATCAGGATAACTGGATTCTGTGCTTGTAGAAGTTTTACTTCACTTTGTGAAGCCAGAACAGTGTCCTCTATGTGGAGTGATTGAATCTTGGGGTACGTTGGTGGTGGCCCCCTCTAAAACACACACACACACATCTGAGAGGCCCAGGAGCCTGTGGATACCAGCGAATCTCTTTGGGGCCTGCTCCTGACAGGCTAATACGCTTTGGAAACTAGATGCCCTGATCCAAAAGCAGACCAAATGAAAGCAGGCTGGCGTACGGTGTCTGTCCTTATCAGGCTGGATCCAGGCAGTGAGCCTGCACAGAGACCAACAGAGCCGTGGGGTTAAAGCAGCCTCCCTCCCACCCGAGGCAGAGCCCACCGGCCATATGCACTGCTGTCACCCCCACTCGCAGTGTTTCAAACATGCTAGCACCCTGATGGCTTTCTGGGGTCTTAAGGAAACAGTTCATCCTAAAAGTTCACCTGTTAAGTTTTCATTGTGTGACAGGCGACCCTCATGGCCTCAGTTTCCCTATCTGCCACATAGGAACAGAGCTGCACATCCCTTATCTGGAATGCTGGAGACAAGAAGTGTTTCAGATATGACTTTTTTTCAGATTTGGGAATATCTGCATAAAAATCATGAGACATCTTGGGGAGGGGACCACAAAACTCACAGATGTTTCATAGGCACCTTACATAGCCCCAAGTTAATTTTATACAATCTTTTTAGTAATTTTGTACATAAAACCAGTTCTCATGGTATGGAATTTTCCTTTTGTGATATCATGTCAGCACTCAGAAAGAGTTGTTGATGTTGAAGCATCTTGGGTTCTGAAGATGCATGGCCTGTGCTTACCTTGTAGGTTGGCTGCTGGAATTAAATTAGCTGATCTCAGCTGGGCACTGGAAGCTCACATCTGTAATTCTAGACACCCTGGAAGCTCAAAGCCAGCTTGGGAATAAAAGTCCATGAGAGCCTTTTTATTTTTTGTGCCAGTCCTGGGACCTGAGCAAGGTTCCTGAGCTTCTTTTGCTCAAGGCTAGCACTCCACTTCTGGCTTTTTCTGTGATTAACTGGAGATAAGAGACTCATGGACTTTCCTGTATGGGCTGGCTTTGAACTGACATCCTCAGACCTCAGCCTCTCAGTAGCTAGGATTATAGGCAAGAGCCATCAGCACCAAGCTCATGAGATTCTTGTCTCCATTTAACCAGAAAAAAACAACTAGAAATGGAGAAATGGCTCAAGTGGTAGAGTGACAGCCTTGAGTAAAAAAGCCAAGGGAAAGCATGAGGTCCTGAGTTCAACTCCTAGTACACACACGCGCGCACACATACACACTTAGCTGGTCTCTACCATTTCCCAGGCAATGAGACAATCTAAGGAAGTTCTTTCTATCCAGTTGAGAGACCAGGAACTGGTTTTGCATAAATAAATAAACAAGTAAAGGGAGGGAGGGAAAGAGGTGGAGAGGGAGGGATGAAGGGAGGGGAAAAGGAAAAGAAAGAAAAGGGGAGGGGAAGGGGGCAGGCAAAGGAAAGGAAGAGAGAAGATGAGCCCGTATCCTATGGCAAAGTAGCCACCCTTCCCCTGTCTCCTGACTGCATCTCTTTCTCTCAGAGCTCCTCAGGGATGGGAGGAATGGGATGGGCCAGGCCACTGCCTGGGCCCTGACTTCCGTGGCTTCTAGGCTCTCTTCTCCCAGCCTGGAGTGCATTAAGACATGCTCTTTGGAGTACTTCAACTAATAAATGAATAATAATTATTAATCAATCAATCCCTAGGGCTTGGGCCTCCTTCCCAGACTTTTATAGTCATATTATTAACTTCTGCAAGCAGGGCAACCTGCAGAGGTTCCACCCATAGCTGCCCCGAAGGGTTCTTCACCATGGACAGCTCTGAAGAGAATTGGGCAGGGCTGTGTCCATCCTTCCAGGCACCAACGCCTGATTCCTGCAGGCATGGACACTGGGGGAAACTCTGGCTACACAAGCAGCTCTGTATTGTCCTAGCATCTGCTGAGAAGGTTCCCAAGCCAAAGCCTCAAAGCCCTTCTGGAAGTTTCTGAGAGGTTCCATTTGCATACTGGCCAAGGTAGAGGACTATAGAGCCACAGAGCCTACCCCACCCACAGCCCCAGGACCAGGAGGAACAAAGAGAGGACCTGGATTCTGTAGGTTCTTGTTTTAACTCTTCTAAATTTATTTGGGTATTTAAACAAACAGAAACTACATCATGCACTGGTTACTTTTTTGTTGTTGTTGTTGTTGTTGTTGTTGTTGACTTGCCTTTGTACAACAAAACTAAGTACTCAATATTTCTGCAGAGATTTGGCGCTGGCTTTTCCCCCTTCTTTCCGTAATGTCAGGCAGATTTTTCAGTGTTTTCCAGTTTTGCACAGTCACTGGAGTGTCGCGTCATGAATTATTAAATCAGTGCTTCGTGGTAATACATAATTTCTTATCAATTATTCATGCTAATGTGTGTGTAGTTTACTTAATTGTGTTATTGACGATCAAAAGTAATTTCCTGAAAGTCCTCAAGGACACAAAATTTAATCAGCGTAACTACTTTTCGGATGCAATGCTGTTAAGTATTCTTAATTTGCCCAACAGTTCACTTATTTATGTACCTTTCTGGAGGAAATACGAGTTTAATCAAACAATTAGATTGAAGACTTAGTGTGCGTAAGGGCTCGAGCTTACATTGCTCAACGGAACATTCGTAATTACAGGGAAACAGAAGCTTTTTGGCAAATTGTTTCGTCTTTGTACTCAACAAGCAAAATACAGCAAGAGGAAGGATCTGGGGTTTTTTTGTTTTTTTTTTAAGGAGGCAGTGTTTTTTTTTCAAACGCTTTATGGTAATTATAGACGAGGCACAATACACTTGGGAGTATTATTGGGGGAAATATTGGAAGGAGGCTAAAAAGAGGGCACAGGATCTGAAAGTAGAACCTTTTGATTATAATAACTGGAAGAAAAATCACCATCAAAGCAATAACTGTTTTTGCATGGGAAAAAAAAAACATCATCAGCAAAAGCCACCAATGGACCACAACACCTTCTAGTAGCAGGTGAGAGGCAAGGCTCGTGCTATTGCACATTTCTCCCTTTGATCTCTTCAAAGTCACTGTCTACACAAGAGCAAATAGTCCCGCTTAACTGAAACAGAAACCTTAAGAAATTTGGCCTTTTGGAATCCATTCTCTCCATACCACAAGGAAACCATCTTTCACAAGTTTCTTCTCTGCCCATCTACCAGTCTGTTTCATCTTGTTTCCTACTTTTCTTCCCTCCAGTTAAAAAAAAAATCACCCCTGGAGATGGTCTTCCATATACCAGAGACTTGATGAGAGGTGATGCCTTGCCTGGACCAGAAAGCTGATTTCCAGTGGTCAATTTCCTACCAATCTCCAGATCTCTTCCAGCAAGAGGCAGGACTGGGTGGTAGGCACTTCCATTACCAGTGCTTGCTTTGTGCCCACAATGTCAAGATGGCAGCTCCCAGGTCATAGAGTTCATGGCCAGTCTGAATGGCCCAGCCTGCCTGGCCAGGTATGCCCAGCAGTGAGATCACTGCCAGGGCAGTGCCATAATGTTCCCTGGGAACAGGCTGTGTCCTGCCAGCCCTTCTCCACCCGCACATTTCCTCACCTTCAAACAAAGCCCATAATCAGTAATACCCTCAACAAGATTAAAGTCTTGGCCAACAAGAGTTGGTTGAGAGTCCACCAGGTCTGTGGTTCCTAAGCAATGTAACATGTTCAGTCTCATCTCCTATCATGAGATTTCAGCCCTGAATGTCTCTCTGGGATGACACACACCACAGTACCTGGAGGTGACAAGACTTTGAAAGGTGACCCAGGAGGGGACAGGAACCACAATCTGCCTCTCTCCAGACTTCTAGGCCTGGATGGAAAAAAACCCGGAGCCTCACCAGAGAATGAGCTCCAGCGTCCCCCAGTACCACTGAGACATGACACCAAAGAGAGCCAGGACAACACAGCCCACAAGGAGGACTCCAGAGGGGACTGTCCAGGTGCCAAGGGAGCTGCGGGCATGGCGTTCCCATCCTGCGTCCATGAGGAGGCCCAAGCAGCAAGCGTCTCCTTGCTGTGGCGAGTTTGCAGGACTGAGGCTGACTGGGAAAAGCAGGGGCGTGGGAGAGGGCACACCAGGCCAGGTACTCTCGACTCTCAAGCACTCTTCTCTCCCTCGCTCTGTTCCTTGGTGGGAGGGGTCTTGTCTTGGCTGCCATCCGGGGGTGCTGACTTGGTGGCCGGGCTGGGGCTGCTGCTGGTGGACGGCAGGAGGTTGGCCGACTGGAGGACTGCTTCCGAGTGCTCCCGGGCTTTCATGCGCAGGGCTGCCACACTGGCTGTGCGGTTACTCTGGCAGCCATAGGTGGGAAGGAAGGAGAGGCCCATGGGGTCTGGGACACAGCAAGAGCACAGTGGACCTCCTGAAAAAAGGAGGGGAAACAGACTTCATCACAGACCACGCCTTATCTCTGAGGGTTTGGTGAAAGCAAAGGACTGGGGCCCAAAGGAAGAAGACTGATTCTTTTAGGCTCCAGACACCAAAGGGAAAGCAGCCTGTGCTGAGGCTCCCAGAACTGCACAGCTCACACAGCTGGTTCAGAGTTCTGAGCATTACCAGGGCATGCAGGGGATGCAGTGATTGGTGGCTCCACCATCAATCAGCCACAAGGTCTTTGATCAAGAGCTTGGCTTCTCAATGTTTAAAATGAGAGTTGGGTACTGGTAGATCACACCTGTAATCCTAGCTACTCAAGAGACCAAAATGTGAGGATCGCAGTTCGAGGTTAGCCCATGCAGAAAAGTCTATGAGATTCTTATCTCCAATAAACCAGAAAAAAAGAAAGTAGAGCTTTGGCTCAAGTGGTAGAGTACCAGCCTTGAGCCAAAAAAGCACAGACAGTGCCCAGACCCTGAGTGCAAGCCCTAGGACTAGCACAAGAGAGATAGAAAGGGACAAAGAGACAGAGGGAGACAGACAGAGGGAACACTGACATCATAAGATTACTATATGGACCCAATGAAGTAATTCCACTCCACTAGACTTTGTGCTAAGAGATCGTGCAAGAATTTACTGTGGAACTCTGTAGAGATATTTTAAATGCCAAATGCCATGCAAGCTTCTTGCTCTGAGCTGTTCATGACTTAAATGTGAGACTGATTACTTTGAAGGGCATTATATCTTTGTGAAGTGAAATTTTCCAAATATCACCCAAAATTCCATGTGCAGTATAAAATAAGATTGGAGAAGTCTGGTACCACCCTAACATTAGAAACACAGAATGTTCTAAATGTGTCCCTGGGTTTGTGCATCAGACACACAACCCATTAAAAAGAAATGTTAGGAGCCAGGCACCAGTGGTTCAAACTTGTAATCCTAGCTATGAAGAAGACTGAGAATCTCAGTCCAAAGCTAGCCTGGTCAGGAACGCCTGGGAGACTCCTATCTCCAATTATCCACCAAAAATAAAGCTGGAAGTGGAGGTTTGGCTTGAGTGGTAGAGTACCAGCATTGTCCTAAGGAAAAAAGCCAAGTGAGTTCAATCCTCAGTTCTGGCACAGAGAATGAGAGAGAGAGAGAGAGAGAGAGAGAGAGAGAGAGAGAGAGAGAGAGAGAGAGAGAGAGAGAGGGAGGGAGAGGAGGAGGAGGAGGAGGAGGAGGAGGAGGAGGAGGAGGAGGAGGAGGAGGAAGAAAAAGAAGAAGAAGAAGAAGAAGAAGAAGAAGAAGAAGAAGAAGAAGAAGAAGAAGAAGAAGAAAAAGAAGAAGAAGAAGAAGAAGAAGAAGAAGAAGAAGAAGAAGAAGAAGAAGAAGAAGAAGAAGAAGAAGAAGAAGAAGAAGAAGAAGAAGAAGAAGAAGAAGAACCCGCCTCAGGAGGCTGATATACAGAAGATGGCAGTTTGGGGCCAGCCAAGCAGAACAGTCTTCAAGACTTCATTTCCAAAATAAACAGCAAAAAGGTGAGCTGGGGTGTGAGGTGAGGCTTGAGTGTTAAGAGTATCAGCTGAGTGAGCAACCTAAGCAAAACTGAGGCCTCAAGTTCAAACCCAGTTCCAACAACAACAACAAAAAAAAAGACTTTTCAGATGACCGAAAAGTTGCTGGAATGTAGATTCTTTCTGTCTTGTCTGGCTCTAACCATTTCATGAACTGTCTGTCAGTACTTCTTATAGCGCCAGGGGCAGGACAAGGGCTTGAGAGTCTCTGAAACAATTGTTATATAAGCACTTAGTCCAAGTCCAATCCTAGGTGTATTCTTCTTACCCATTTATTACTTCTTGGCTAGAGATACTGGCAGACACTGGCATATCTAAAGAGGATCTGAATCTAGGATGGAGGGCTAGATCAAAATAGGACTCCTAACCAGGTGCTGGTGGCTCATGCCTGAAATCCAAGCTACTTAGGAGGCTAAGATCTGAGGATCGTGGTTCAAACCCAGCCAGACAGGAAAGTCTATGAGACTCTTATCTCCAATTAACCACCAAAAAGCCAGAAGTGGAGCTGTGGCTCAAGTGGTTGAGTGCTAGCCTTGAGCACAAAAGCTCAGAGACAGTATCCAGGCCTTGAGTTCAAGTCCCAGAACCTATATACCTAGAAAATAAATAAGTAAATAAATGAGTAAGCAAGTAAGTGGGTAAATAAGTAAGTGATTACAGAATAAGAGACAGAAAGGGGAACTGGTAGATAAAAAATGGCAGATATAACATGTGGCCAATAACATGTGTCCATCAGGGCCACTCTTGTTCCCATGGTGCCTCATGTTCTTGCTCTAATGTTTCTTTCTGCTCACATGATTCTTCTTCCCATAATGCCCTGGGTTCTTGGCAACCAATGGAAAGAGGCAGGGTAGCCATGCAGGAGTCACTAGACAAGCAGTACACAGCCGGGGGAGGAGATGTGGGAGGAGCACCATGCTATAGTAACCACCCTCCCAAAGGATGCCTTTGGACTTTGGGCCCCTCTCCAGATGGAGCACTTCACTATTTACTTTCACAGCTTTCCTTTCATTTTCAAATAAATGTACTCAGTTTACCTTAAACACTTTCCTGCCTTTTAATTCTTTAATGAGAAGATAAAATGAACCTTTGGAGAGCTGGTTCCCTGAGCCAGTGTGGCTGGCTGGCATCTAGCCTGGTGTGCACTGGGTCAGCTCCCCAGTGGTGAATGTTCCATGGCTCCCAACGGTTTCATACAGACATGGCCTCATACCAACACACTCATCATGGATAGGTACTTTGGGGAAGTGGCAGATCTTGCCAGATCAGGAGGTATAGCTGATAGAGTATCAGCCTTGAGCAAAAAAGCTAAATAAGAACACAAAACCCTGAGTTCAAGCTGCAGTACCAGCAGGTACACACACACACACACACACACACACACACACACACACACACACACACGCACATACGCACTTATGCACATGCACACAGAGACACACACATACACATTTTAAAGGAATCTGATAACTCAGAACCAAGCTGTGGCAGGAAAGAGTATCTGAGTGTGTGGCCTGGTGCACAACTCACTCCCAACTCTAGTCAGATGGAGAAACTGAAGACCAGAAGCCAAGGATGCTGGAAAACACTGCAGTTAAGATCCATGAGTGCCAGGGAGCAACATTCTGCTTTTAAAAGAAGGGATGCCATGCCAAGGGATAACACAAACCTCAAAGGACATGCTAAGTGAAATAGGCCACAATATGACTCCACTCAGTATCCAGAAGAGAAAACTTTACAGAGAGAAGTCAAATGGTAAGCTCAGAGCTGGGATGAGTTAGGCTTGGGGAGCTGTCGAGTTTCAGTTTTACAAAACGAAAATAGTGTTCTGGAGTGGGTCACAGTGTGTATCCCCAGGAGACTGGCTACTGGGAGTCCCTGTGGGTACCAGTATCCAAGGATGGTTAAATTGCTTAGAACATCATGGCAGAGCATATGAGCTGAACCTGCAACATTCTCTCCTATTCCCCAAATCATGCTGAGATGGTATGTAATGCATCAAATGACACACGTACTAAACAAACATTTCTACTACTATATAGATTAGGGAATCATGACAAGAAAAGCAGTCTGTACATTTGAGGCACAGATGCTTTTTTCTCCAATTGTTTTCTATCAGTTGACTGAATCTAAGAAATGAAATATACCTATATAGAGGGCTGGCAGTATACTTAAGATTATTAAAATATACACTTAAAAGAGATTAAGGTGGTAAAAACATGTTGTGTATCTTACCACAGCATAAAATAAATTTTTTTGTGCCTACTTCACCTTTAGCATGCTTAAAAACTTCATCTCACAAACTCTACTTTATGAGACAGTGTTGGATTACTCATAGAACTCTGAATATTAATAGAAAGAAATATGGAATGACTGAGTGATGTGTCCTCTTGGCATTAAAAAGTCCAAAACTAAGCGAAACCACTCTAAGTCCAAGACCCTCCATCTTTCAAAGTTTCTACTTCCTCTATTTAATATACTTTGGATAATGTCTACAAAATATCCAATACCAAATCTTGTTATTTCCCTAACTCCACACAAGCAAAGGAGACACATTTCACAACTTACTCCAGTGCCAATGAGGAACCCAAATGGTACTAGCGGGCACTGGAGTCCCCCTGACACCAACTGACCTGCAAGTCCAAGAAGTTGCCACCATCTGTAGCCATGCTGGGAAGCAACACTGACTTTCACAGCTGCATTTGCTCCTTGTCAAAACCTTCCATCTAATCAGAATGCCAAGAGAATTATGGGGAGCAAGCCAAATATACATCCCAAACTCCAACTTTTAGGTATTAGATTTCTAGACTTAGAACTCCAGAAAAAGAATAAATAGCAGGAGTAGGTGGTGATGGTGAATGTTTGCTTGTCTCTCTTTTTGTCTTCAGTCAAGAGTATATAATCATGGGCCAAAAATTAAGTTAGCTACAAAGGAAGTTGACTCAAATATGTTATACAGCAATAAAAAGCCTAGTGATTTAGTCATCCACTATAAAGTCACCCATAGGGAATATACCACATCTATGACAAAATTATAGTTAACCTACCCTACTCATCCTTAGTTTTATAAATATAAATATATGTGTGTATATATATATATCACCCACTTTCCAAAAAGCAAATGATGCCCAATAGCAAGGCAAAAGTTAACTCACTTAATTTTTTTTTTTTTTTTTTGGCCAGTCCTGGGCCTTGGACTCAGGGCCTGAGCACTGTCCCTGGCTTCTTCCCGCTCAAGGCTAGCACTCTGCCACTTGAGCCACAGCGCCCCTTCTGGCCGTTTTCTGTATATGTGGTGCTGGGGAATCGAACCTAGGGCCTCGTGTATCCGAGGCAGGCACTCTTGCCACTAGGCTATATCCCCAGCCCAGCTCACTTAATTTAAGTTATAAACTGAAAATGCTCAATTTGTTGAAAGGCAGCCTTGTCTTTAGGGGAAGTTGAGGAGCACTGTGGGAAAATAGGAGTCAAGCCTCTGCAGCATAGCCCTGCACAACCTGAGCATCTGTGCTTTTTTCCCTCCATGGTGATCTCCTTGACAGCATATGCCCACAGATATTAAAGGCTTACTGTTTTGTGGGGGGATAGTTGGTGCCATGAAAAGAACACTAACAAAATATTCATTTCCTATTTCCCACTTCCTTTATCATACATGTACATTGAATGCTTTTGCTGTATTCAGCTTCAAAAGGCAGGAGAAGGAACATCAAGCCAGCACAGTCCCATGTTGGCAGATGTGTGAATGTGTGTATAACATACATACTCAGACTAAAGATTTCTGTTTCCCCTGAATTCTCCTATAGACATTCTAACCCCAAGGTGATGGTAATGTAGAAGCAGGGAATCAGGAAGGCAATCAGAATATGAAGGCAGAGGCCTTGTGGATTAACCCCTTGTAAAAGAGACACCAGAAGGTGGTCTTGTCTCTTGCACACAAGGAAGCTCCCTGACAAACAAAGCTGAGCCCTCCCCAGACACCAAATCTGCCAGACCCTGGAATACTAAATTTTAAGAACCGTGAGAAAAAAGATGGCTTGCTTATAGGCTATTCCATGTGGGATATTTTGTTATAGCAGCCCAAACAGACTAAGAATATGGTTAACCACAGACAGACAGATATAGATGATAGATATAGATAGACAGACAGATAGATAGATAGATAGATAGATAGATAGATAGATAGATAGATAGATATTATCTCTATCTATATCATTACCACATGGAGATACAGTTGTTCCTCCATGTCCATGATTTGGTTCCAGGACTTCTAGGACCAAATGCATGGATGGTCAATCTTGTTATGTAAAATGATATCCTCCCACATACCTTAGGTCATCTCTAGAGTTTTTTCTAATACCTAGTACAATGTAAATCGTTTTTTTTGTTTGTTTGTTTGTTTGTTTTTTGCACCAGTCCTGGGCCTTGGACTCAGGGCCTGAGCACTGTCCCTGGCTTCTTCCCGCTCAAGGCTAGCACTCTGCCACTTGAGCCACAGCGCCGCTTCTGGCTGTTTTCCGTATATGTGGTGCTGGGGAATCGAACCTAGGGCCTCGTGTATCCGAGGCAGGCACTCTTGCCACTAGGCCATATCCCCAGCCCCAATGTAAATCGTTTTTGTGTTATCATATCTAGGAACTACCAAGAAGAAAATAACTCTGTTCAGTACAGATGAAATAGTTTCCAAACAATTTTGATTTGTGTTTAGTTGAATCTATGGAATCAGAACCTATGGTTATGGGCGGGGGGGAGGGGCAATTCTATACACAAAGTATATGAGCATATACAATCCATATGCCATATGATTTGTGGTGCACAGACATAAGTAAGCTCTTACATATATAGTTTTTAAAGAAATATTTTAAATGTATCAAATTAAATTTTTATTTAAAATTTTCTCATTTATTAGCAAGTTCTGAAATAAATGTTCATTGGAGATACATATGTTTACAAATAGCTTGGTATAAAAAAGCAAATTAGCTAAAAATACTGAACTACAGGGGTTGGTTGTAGGTGTTAAGATTATGAATGACTTGTTTTTCTTGGCATTTTATGTTTTTTTTCTACATTTTCCTAAGCTGACCAGGTCCTTCCTGTGGTCTATGATTTCCTGTGTTCTGTGGGAGGGATGGGACGGGACAGGAGATCTGAAGGCACAGCTAAGGAATGGAACCAGTGTTGGGAGGGCAGATACCCAGAGGCACACGACCTCAGCACTGATGCAAACACAGAGCTGAAGATGGCACATGGCTGTCATCAGCAGCACTCTGTCCTCCTCCCACTCTGTGGGAGTCAGCGGGAGTGCACCCCTTCACCTGCGAGCCAGCCCAACCTCAGCCTGGGATGCCCCTGAAATGCCAGGATGATTCCATTCCTTTGACCCAGACAACTCCTGCCATCACCAAAGACGATGCAAGAGCCATCTGGCCCTGAAATGTGGCCTGAGAATTGTTTTGTTTGGAAAACATACTACCTCCCGGACACTAAATTAAAACACACAATTAGATTTCCATTAAGTTACAGCAAATTCTGCTGAATTGATCTAATCAGCTTCCATCCCTATATGACATCATGCTTTAAAGGCTTAGCTTGAACATAAATACTTAATGTAATAAATACAGTCTGAAATATTTGATCTCCTTGGCAGTTTAATTGATCTACTGCAGAGACTGACAGGAAAAATTAAGTTAGCTCTGTCTCGTCTCTGCCAATAGCACATTTTCATCATAAAGATCCATGAGAGCTGATGTGGGAGGCAGGCAGAGTTCTGCCACTCTGTTTGCTTGTTGACCATCCAGGCTCAATGTAAGAGGTGAACAAGAAAATGAATGCATGGATTTATGAGGCACTTCAAAAGGAAAACTGTAGCCCTTTTTCTTTCATAATCAAATACATAAATGCATGTTCTAGCCAGGCACTGGTGGCTTGTAGCTATAACCCTAGCTGTTCAGGAGGCTGAGATGTGAGGATCATGGTTCAAAGCCAGATGGGGCAAGAAAATCCATGAGACCCTTATCTCCAATTAACCACCAAAAAATGGAAGTGGATCTGTGGATCAAAGTGATAGAGCACTAGCCTTGAGTAATAAAGCTCAAGGACAGTACCCAGCCCTGAGTTCAAGCCCCATGACCAACAAAAAAGAAAAAGAAATAAGAAAGAAAGGAGGGAGGGAGGGAAGGAGGGAGGGAGGGAAAGAGGGAGGGAAAGAGGGAGGGAAAGAGGGAGGAAGGGAGGAAGGGAGGGAAGAAAGAAAGCTGCATGTTCTGTGAGTCACAATGTCATTTCTTTAGAGTTTATGAGGTGAGTTTAAGTGGGACTGTTAGAAGATGCCCACAATATTTAAGCTTTTTTTTTAAGCTACTGTGACTAAGTATGCTCATGATAACCAAATGTGCTACAAGGGCAAATTCAAACCTGGACATACTGTGTTTTTCCGTGGACCCCTATGAAGTGTTTGGCTCAGGCCCTGATCTATGGCTGTTTTGCTTTTTTTACCCCACTCCCACATTCCTGATCCCAGAACTAAACTGTTCCATTCTGGCCCAAAGTAAATGTTCAGTGACTATTTGAGGGAGAGGGGGAAAGAAATCTGTCCTTCCTAACCAAATTGGCATATTTTAGTGTATCAGTTTCCCGTGAATAGAAAAGCTGTAATCATAACAAAGTTACTCAAGCTGATTAACGCCAAAATTAGCAGATTATTACATTATATTTTACAGATTCTTTTGATGACAACAACTCTAACCCATGCCTTAATTATTCCAACTCAACTACTGCATGCCAGTCCTCTATCTTGACATTCCTTCATGTACTCTGCAAACGCTCACTAACCACTCTAAGCAGAGCTGTGTGCGGTGAGAGTCCCAGGGCCACTTCGAGTGCTCCATTTCACCCTGAATGTCTTTGCAAGGTCAGGCAGAGCCAGTGGGCGCCAGCACAGGCTGCTTTTTCCTTAGCCTCCTGCTGCCTCTGGCACTGGCTCGAAGCCTTCTGCTCAGCTCTGTGCACTCTGGGGTCCCATTGATCAACAGGAAGTGCAAATCCATCAGCACCCATAGGAAATGACTTCCGGAAAATGAGCTGCAGGGTTTTGTTTTAAGCCAGAGGATGACAGCAGGTGCCTTTCAAAGGACTGGAATCAATACAGGGAGTTAGGAGGAGCCCACCTGGGTCCTTAGCTGCCCTGCCTCTGCCGGTCCTGCTCCGTGACCTTGGGCAGCCCCATCGCTCTGATAGGCCTGTTTCCTCCATTGAAGCCTGGAGAGATGTTTGTCAAGGTTCCTTACAAATAGTAAATGAAGAACTTTCCACTCCTTGAGAGTCCTCCTACAGCTCATGCTTTAAGAGACATGGCCTCCAGACAGTGGCTGGGAGTTGGTGGAGCTTCAGGAGGTGAGATCTCATGGAAGGAAGTTAAGTCTGAGGGCTCATGTTCTGGAAGATTCTATTAGGACACTGACTTCTACTTTTCTCTCTCTCTTTGCTTCTCAACTACAAGGTAAAAAGATGCCTCTACCCAGGCTCCCACCATAATACAGCTGTAGGCCCAAAGCAATGGAGCCAAGCCACCATGAACCGAAACTTCAGAAACCCCAACATCGAAACAAACATTTTCTCTTTTCAAATCGAATAGCTTGGGTATTCTGTCACAGGATCTGAGAGCTGACTAATGCAGCTGCTGTCTCCCAGTCACCTTCGCTGCAAGACAGGACCATGTCTTGTCCCCTAGAGTCCCTGCTCCACATACATCTGGTGCTCAGAAAACAAGCTAGAGCTTTGCAAGACTGTAGTTCCTTTCTGGGGCACCATGTCACAGATCTAAAATGCCAAAATACCAAAATACCACAGATCTTAGTCACTACGTGGTAAACAAGAGCCCCCCTTTCATCTACAAGCAAATGCTTGTAAGGTACAGAGTCCTCAGTTGCAGACATCCAAACTGAAACACATCCTCCCAGCCTTACCACCTTGACCCTAGCAACAACTGCCAGCACACCTACACAGAACCACTGCACATGGCCATTGTGACATTCATCTCAGAGTGGATGAGCCAAGGGGCAAAGGTGACCCAATGACAAGAGGATGAGCCATGCCAGTCTTATGCCTTGCATGTGCCTTCTGGCATCCCCTGAGCTTCTTTCAAGCCTTCCTCACCCAGTGAGGATGGGGTTCCTCCCTCCTCTGCATGCCTCGTGTGGGTATGCTCTTATTTGTCTCTGGGAGGTTGTGACTGTTCTGTCCCAGAATTCCCAGTTGACCTGACCGCCTCTCTCTCCTCAGCTCAGCCCCCAGGCTTCTAACTTCTTAGGGTTGGGATGTGCCCAACCTATTGTCTGGTACTCACTGCTGGTGCAGTGTGTTGGGCACTCATTGGCAGCTGGACACAGAGGTTTCTGGAAACCACCAGGTGGTCAGCAGTGCAAATATAGGCCAGGGGCAGTATCCCTGGACTCTTATAAGGAGCCCCTATCCAATGCCCAGGACAGCATATTTATCGCTCCTTCTTCACCCCAAACTGCATTATCTTCCCTTCTGCCCAGACTCTGAAAAAGGAAGAGATAAGAGATTGGAAAGACCTAGAGATGAGTAAGATAAGGCCAGTACCCTTATATGCATAATCCAAGTTGGGATAAGGTAGGTTGAAAACAAATTTTCAACACATGTCACCAGTCTTTTATTCCAGTACTGGGACTTGAATTAGGGCCTCATACTCTGGCTTGGTTTTTTTACTCAAGACTTATATTGCTCTACCATGAGACTT